>NW_006408675.1:3427898-3438583 GCF_000296735.1 Chrysochloris asiatica | reverse complement strand
TGTACAGGGTTTCCGAGGCTGTAAATCTTTACGGGAGCAGAAAGTCTCATCTTTCTCCGGTGGAGCAGCTGGTAGTTTTGAACTGCTGACCTTAAGGTTCACAGCCCGATTTGTAACCACTATGCTACCAGAGCTCCTTGTTTAACCAGATACAGCAGGCTAATTTTCAAGTTGATAATTTTATGTGGCCAGTGAATGATGTTATAAATTTTGGCAGAACAAAGTTTCCCTACCCTTGTCCTAGAACCTTGGAGAGAGCCTGGGCCTGCTAATACCTTGAATTTCGACTACTGGCCTCCAGAACTGTGAAACAATGAATTCATTTTCTTTAAAGCCACTCAGCTTGTGGCATTTTGTAACTGTAGCTCTAGGACATGAATCCACTGGGGCTGGCAGTCTAGGCGACTTGAGTGGCATTGCCAGGGCAGGCACTCACTGTGAAGTCGACACAGTTAGTCTTTATCAGCACAGGCTCTTTCTTCCTTTTGGCCTCTTTGGACTTACCTTTAACTTTTTCCTGTATCTGGCACCTATCCTTTGTCCTGGTCTTGCTCTGAACTCATTTTTCAACTAATCCCTTGGAGGTATTGCCTGAAGCACAACAGATAAGTAGATTGGGGATTTGAGTTCTAATCCTGGCTCTGCGGTTATCGCCACTCAGTGTAATCTAGGGGTAATTTTTGTATACCCTCTGACTCCTATTTCCACATCTATAAAGCAAATTCAGAAGGATCAGACAGATGCTAACTATCTTCCAGATATTAAACATTGCTAGTTTTTATATAACAACAACCTTGAGATGTATTTGCACGTTTCAAATGTATGAAGGTGACCGTCTCTATTTCTTCCCTGTACAGTTTAGAATAAGGGTCAGCACATTTTTTCTATAAAGGACCAGCTACTAAATACTTAGGGCTTTGTGGGCCATACAGTCTGTTATAATGACTCAAGTCTAACTTGGTAGCATGAAAGCAGTTAGAAACAACTTCAGAAGTTATTCCCAAAACTGAGTGGGCCAGAGATGGCCTACAGGCCCAGCCACAATTTGCAGACTCCTGATTTAGAGAATGAACTCTGAAACCAAGTTGTTTGAGTTCAAAGCTCAGCTCTACCAACTACCTAATCTCATCATGTCAGTTTCCTTATCTGTGAAATGGGAGAAATGGTAGTATCTACCTCATAGGGTGACTGTATGGACTGGTATGGTGCTGTGGGTTAATGAGCTGGACTGCAAAGTCAGTTTGAACCACCAGGTTCAACTACAGGGTTACTATGGGTTGGAATCAACTTGATGGCACTTAACAACAACAAGGGTAACTGTGGAGAGTAAATGAACTGATATATATATAGTACTTGGAATAATGATATACCATAACAAGTCATGTAAATATATGGAAGTTTCTGACTCACAGTGACGCCATATATGTCAGAGTAGAACTATGCTGCCTAGGATTTTCAGTGGCTGATATTTTGGCACCTTTCTTTGAGGCACCTCTGGGAGGAATCAAATCTCCATTCTTTCAATTAGTAGACAAGTGACGTGACGCAACCTTTTGCACAACCCAGGGGCTCCATTTGTATAAAAATTTCTTTTAAACACTAAGATCAGCTACAAAAGTAAATGTCATGATAAGCCTGATCCCCTTCTTAAACAGAAAACCTAAGCCATGTTTTTTTGAGAACATTAGTGGTTAAAAAAACTAATAACCATCAGAGTACCCTAAATCATCAGTAGTCATTTCTTTAAAAAGCCTTTATTGAGCACTTCATAAAGGAAATTCTTGTTAACATTGTGATGCATTCAACCAAGGAGTTAGAGTGGTAGAATAAAAGATTCCAACTCCCTTTAGACAAACTGGGGCTGTCAGAATACAGCCTCACCTGATCTAAGGCATTTTCTTCGCACACAGTTAGGCAAGGCCCAGAGTAAACACTGTGATAGGCGCTAGATTGGGGAGACTGATGGGAATGGGTCTCCTTTCTTTTGCCAGTCTGTCTGAATGCTTGGGACTAGGTTCTGTCAGAAGCCCTGACAGCTCTGGATCCCCTCCAATGGAGGGAACAAAGGGTAGGATTTTGTTTAAAATATTCTTTCTGAGCAGTGAGATTGTCCAACATAGTTCCCTTGATAAAGGGCTCATTATCTATCGGTGTGACTTTGCCCTTCATTTTTATGCTGGCAATGCCAACACAAGCATATTTAAGCAAATCCTTTTACCCAGACAGCTGTAACAGCATCCTACCAATGTGTGCCAAGGCTGAAAGTTTGGATATGCAATATAATCAGCCACAGGCTAAATTTCCAATTAGTTGAATCGCTGAGAAATATAATCTATTAGCATAGTATTAAATGATATAATTTAGTATCATTTCATGATATTTACATTTATTGTCACTTCTCAAATTTAAGTTTTCAGATTTAAAAGACAAAACAAAAAACCCCAGACTGTTCCAGAATTGCCTCTTTAGCTCAACTGTCACATTCCTTATGGATCTAAGAGAATTGCTTTTGTTGGAGCAAGGTAGTTCCAAAACTTTGAAAGAAACGTAACTCTAGCAAAGGAGTCCTGGTATGGCCCTATGGGTTAATGCGCTGGACTGCAAGGTCAATTTGAACCGCAATGTAAGTGGTTCAAGCTTACTAATCTCTCCTCAGAAACCTCATGTAGGGTCGCTATGAGTTGGAACTGACTCGATGGCACTTAACAACAACAACAACAATAAAGAAATCATTGTGACAATCTATATGTGAGAGCACACAGTCCGTAAATGATGATAGAGAAAATCTCATATCACTCAAGTCCAAATAAGGTTATTAGGTTTTATCCTCTAAAAAGTGAGAGAGAAATGTGATGAAAACTCAGGAAGCTGAAGGCTAATGAAGTGTACTCTAAGTTTTGTAAAAGAGCCTTAATGAAAGTAAAGTAGGCTGTATGGAGCCCCAGCAAAGGGAATCTAAAGAGTAAGAGCAAGTTTCTGTTTACAGGCACAGTCCCAGGACAAAGGTTCAGAATTGGAGGGGTGTAGGATAGAAGTACTTGTCTCACAAGGAAGATGTACTCCCTGGGAGGCTGGAACACTTCAATAAGATTTTCCAAAGCCTGGATAAAATTTCCTCAAGACTCCCCACCACCACTCTGAAGCTAAGTTCATTAATGAAGAATATAAGAATACCATGGACTTCCAGAAGAACAAACAAATCTTACTTGGAAGTAGTATGGGCAGAATGCTCCTTAGAAATGAGGCTTTGGGCAGGTTGCCAAGAGGGACCAGACCCTGGAGAAGACACCATGCTTGGTAAAGAGAAGGGTCCATGGAAAGGAGGAAGGTCCTCAATGAGAGAAGCCTGGCACAGTGGCAGCAACAGTGGGCTAAGACATAACAACTATTGTGAGGATGGTACAGGAGCAAGAAGGATTTCATTCTGTCATAGACAGGGTCACTCTGAGTCTGAACTGACTGGACAGCACCTAACAACGACAACATGTCAATTAAGAGCAAACTTCTAATGAACTTTTCAACTTCCAAGTTTCCCTGATATCAGGAAGACGGATACTGTAGATTCTAGACATCAGTGTACATGGTTGTCCAGGTTGTGTGCTAGGCAAGGGCATCATAAAAAGAGACGATGCTTAACAACATAGACATTGTAGGTTTGAATATTCATTATGGCAATTTTAGAAGACACTAGAAATTCTGGTTTTGGCAAAATCAGTATACCACAATAATTTTCTGACTGATGGAAGAACATGCTAAACATTCCTCAACCTGAGGGAACTGTAGAAAACTTCAAGCTTTAACTTGCAATATTGAAGGACTCAATGGATAAATTATTGAATGACATAGAAAGCATCAAAAGAGGATGGAAGGAATACACAGAATCACGGTACCAGAAACAGATGGTCAATGTTCCACCATTTCAAGAGGTAGCATATGGTCAAGAGCCAATGATACTGAAAGAAGAAGTTCAAGTTGCATTGACGGAATTGGCAAAGAACAAAGCTCTAGGAATTGATGGAATACAAATTGAAATCTTTCAACAAACTGATGCGGCACTGGAGGCACTCACCTATCTATTCCAAGAAATTTGGAAGAAAACTACTTGGCAAACTGACAGGAAGAGATCTATATTTGTGCCCTTTCCAAAGAGAGAGGACCCAATGGAATGTGTATGTAATCAGACAATATCATTGCTATCCTATGCCAGTAAAGCTTTACTAAAGATAAAACCAAAATGCTTGAAACTATATATTGAAAAAGAACTTCCAGCCATTCAAGCTGGATTCTGAAGAGGACATGGAATGCAGGATATCATTGCTGAAGTCAGATGGAACTTGGCTGAAAGCAGAGACAACCAGAGAGATGTTTACTTGTGCTTTATTGACTACACAAAAGATTTCCATTGTGTGGCTCATGACAAGCTATGGACATTGTAGAGAATAAGTATTCTGGAACACTAAATTGTGCTCATGCGGAACCTGTACATAGACCAAAAGCCAGTTGTTTGAACAGAACAAAGGGACACCAAATGGTCTAAAATTAGGAAAGGTGTGTGCCAGCGCTTGTATTCTTTCATCATACTTACTCATCCTGTATGCTGAGCAAATAATCTGAGAAGGTGAATTATATGAAGAAAAACATGACATCAGGGTTGGAGGAAGATTTATTAACAACCTGTGATATGCAGATGATACAACCTTGCTTGCTGAAAGTGAAGAGAACTTAAAACATTTACTGATGAAGATCAAGACCACAGTCTTCAATACAGGTCTCACCTAATGAGAAAACAAAAATCCTCACAACTGGACCAATAAACAACATCTACAAATGTAGAAAAGATTGAAGTTGTCAAAGACTTCATTTTGCTCAGGTCAACCATCAACACTCATGGAAGCAGCAGTCAAAAATCAAATGACATATTGAATTAGTCAAAGGTGCTGTACGAGATTTCTTTAAAGTGTTCAAGAGCAAAAATGTCAGTGTGAAGACTAAAGTGTGCCTGACCCAAGCCATGCTATTTTCAATAACCTCATAAGCATGTGGAAGTTGGGCAGTGAATAAGCAAGACTGTAGAAGAATTGATGCTTTTGAATTATGGTGTTGGAGAAGAATATTAAAAGTACTACAGACTGCCAAAAGAACAAACCAATCTGTGTTGGAAGAAGTACAGCCAGAATGCTTCTTAGTCTCTCATACTTCAGACATATTAACAAGAGGGACCAGTCACAGAAGAAGGATATCATGTTTGGTAAAGTGGAGGGTCAAGGAAAAAGAGGAAGACCCCCAATGAAATGGATTGGCACAGTGGCAGCAGCAATGGGCGGAAGCATAACAATGAGTGTGAGGATGGATCAGGATTGGGCAGTGTTTGTTTTAGTTTGCACAGGGTTGCTATGAGTTGGAACCAACTTGAGGGCATGTAACAACAACAATGACTAATTTTGGAGTGCTGGTCGAGCTATAAGATAAGCACTGAATTGCTAACTACATGGTTGGCAGTTGAAACCCACCAACCACTCCATGGGAGAAGATGAGACTTTTTGCTCCCATAAAGATTTACAGTCTCAGAAACCCCATACAAGGTTCATATGAGTAAGAAATGGCTCAATGGCACCCAACACCAGCAACAACCACTTGTGTGAAATCTATCATGTAAGAAGTAAAGCCAGACTCTGTTTCTTGTACTTTGAACATGTTATCAGGAGGGAACAGTCCCTGAAGAAGGACATAATGCTTTTTGAGTTGAGGGAAATGAGTTGAGGGAAATGTGAAGGATTGACAGAGAGGCAGCAATAAGGGGCTCCAACAGGACAGACTGAGTCTGGTGTAGGACTCAGCAGTGTTTCCTTGTACATAGTACCACTAGGATTCCAAACGGACTCAATAACACTTAACAATAACAAAAACTAATGAGGAGTCCTTCAGGTGCAGTGGGCTAAGCTTTTGGCTGCTAACTGAAAAGTCAGCAGTTCAAGCCCACTAGTTCCTTTATGGGAGAAGCATGAGGCATTTCTACTTCCTTAAAGATGATAGCCTTGGAAACCCTATAGGGCAGTTCTACTTTGTCCTTTGGGGTCACTAAATCAACAGACAGCAGATTTTTTTAAATGACTAATGATGTTGTGTTTCTATACATGAACATGTTTACCATCCATATATCTTTGAATATATCTTGAAGCATTTTTCAAGTCTATTGCTTATATTCAAACATTGTGGGTTGTCACATATTATTGAATTTTAAGAGTACTTAATGTATTTTAAGGAGCTCTGGTAGCGTAGTTGTTACGAATTGGGCTGCGAACCTTAAGGTCAGTAGTTTGAAACTTCCAGCTGTTCCACTGGAGAAAGATGAGGCTTTCTGCTCCCATAAAGATTTACAGCCTCGGAAACCCTGTACAGGGTGGCTATGAGTAGGAACCAACTCCACGGCACATAACAACAACAACAAAATGTATTTTAAATACAAGACCTATTATTAGATATATGCTTTGCAAATGTTCTCTCCAAATATGTGACTTTCCCTTTTCTTAACATCCAAACATTTTAAAACATTGAAAAAGTCCAATTAAAAAAAAAAATTGTTCATATTTTTTGTATCCTAATAGTTAAACAATATTGTATAAACTCATATTTCTTTGGTAGTTTAATAATGTTAGTTCTTAAATATAGATCTATGATCTATTTTGAGTTAAATTTTGTATGTGGAAAATAAGGGCCAAGCCTCATTTTCTACCCCCTTGCATATGCCTATCAAATTGTTTTAGCGTTACGTGTTGAAAATATTATCCTTTTCCCTATTAAAATTCCTTTAGCAACACGTTTTGAAAATCAATTGGCTATGCACAGAAGGTCAATGAAAAAGAGGAAGACTTCCAACAAGATGGATGGACACAGTGACTGTAACAATTGTCTCAAATATAACAACTGTAAGTATAGTGCGGGACTGGGTGGTGTTTAGTTCTGTTTCAAGAGGTAGCATATGATCAAGAGCCAATGATACTGAAGGAAGAAGTCCAAGGTGCATTGATGGCATTGGCAAAGAACAAAGCTCTAGGAATTGATGGACTTTCAACAAACTGATGCGGCACTAGAGGCATTCACTCATTTTGCCAAGAAATTTGGCATATGAGTTGGAACTAACTTCATGGCACCTAACAACAACAACATATAAGGAAGGGTCTATTTTTGGATTCTGTATTCGATTCCATAGATCTACTTGTTTATTTCAATGCCGTATTACACTTCTGTGAATAGGAATGATGAGAGAGGACATCTTGTTTTGTGTTCATTTGGGGGGACACAACATTCAATCTCTCCCCATTAAATATAATGTTAGCTGAAGGCTTTTCATAAATTTCATTTATCAGATTGAGGACAATTTCTTCTATTATTAGTTTGCTGAACAGTTTCACCATGGATAAATATTGAAGTTTGTCAAATGCTTTTTTTTTTTTGCGTCTTTTGGCATGATCATATGATTTCTGTTTTATAGTCTATCAATAGGGTGAATTAAAAATTTTGTCAAGAATTTTTGCATCTATGATTGAGAGGCATAATGGTCTGCAGATTTCATTTCTTCAGATGACAAAAGTTTTGGCAGCTATGTAATTTGCACAGAAATGTTCTCATATCTTAGTAGCAGCTTTAAGTATTTTGGTAGCTTGAGGATAGAAGTGGTAGTTGTTTTTGTTGGTAAGTGCTGTCAAGTCGGTTGCAATCCATAGCAACCCTGTATAGGGTTTCCAAGAAGTGGCTAATGAGCTTGAACTGCGACCTTGAGAGACAAACCGACTTTGTAGTCCAGTGCATTAGCCTACAGCACCACACCAGGACTCCGAGGGTTGTTGTTATCAGGTGCCATCGAGTTGGAACCGACTCATAGCGACCCCAGGCACGGCAGAACGAAACAATGTCCGATCCTGGGCCAACCTCACTACCGCTGCCACACTTGGGTCCATCAATGATGTCACCTGGCCAATCAATCTCGTTAGGGGTCTTCCTCTTTTTCTCTGACCCTCCACCTTACCCAGTATGACATCCTTCTCCAGCGACTGTTTCCTCCAGACAATTATGTCCAAAGTATGAGAGAAAAGCTTAGCCATCCTGGCCTCCAAGGAGCACTCTGGTTGCACTTCTTCCAAAACAGATCTATTGGTTCTTTTGGAAGTCCATGGCACTTTCAGTATTCTCCTCCAACACCACAACCCAAAGGCATCAATTCTTCTACGGTCTTCCTTATTCACTGTCCAGCTTTCGCATCCATATGAGGCTATTGAAAACACCATGGCCTGGGTCAGGTACACCTTGTCCTCAAGCTGACATCTCTGCTCTTCAACACTTTAAAAAGTTCCTGTGCAGCAGATTTGCCCAATGCAATACGTCGTCTGATCTCTTGACTGCTGCTTTCACGAGTGTTGATAGTTGATCCAAGAAGAATGAAGTCCTTGACAACTTCAATCTTTTTTCTCCATTGATAAGAATGTTGTTTATTGGTCCAGTGGTGAGGATTTTTGTTTTCTTGACATTGAGATGTAATCCATATCGAAGGCTGTGCTCTTTGATCTTCATAAGTAAATGTTTCAAGTCCTACTTCCGAGGGTAGTAGTAAAATAATATAATTTCCCTATGTTTTATTCATTAGTTTCTTACTGGAAACCTGGTCTGTAGGTGTTCTAATACAACCCAATTTCTGCAAAATTGTAGGAACCACACTGTGAATTCTTAATCTCCTACCAAGGTCTCTCCACTCTAGGCAAACCAATTCAGGCAGGTTCCTGTGATAGGCCAATGTTTTTTGATACGCCTTCAAACCATATTTGTTAAATGTGGAGAGACTAAGAAGACTGTGTGTCAGAAGGTGTCAGAAGGAGGATTCTTCTATTGGTGGCGGAGGGCATGTGCCATAGAATCACATAGTGACTCCTAGTGACCTGCATAGCGTTTCTGAGGCTATACATCTTTGTGGAAACAGAAAGCCTTATCTTTCTCCCACAAAGTGGCTGGTAGATTGGAACTACTGATCTTATAGTTAGCAGACCAGCTTGTAACCCACTATGCTACCAGAGCTCCTTGACTCTGGTAGTTGTTGTTATTGTTAAGTACCATGGAGTCGGTTCCGACTCATAGTGACCCTGCACAGGGTTTCTGAGGCTGTAAATCTTTATGGGAGCAGAACGCCTCATTTTCTCCCACGGAACCGCTGGTAGTTTTGAACTGCCGACCTTCAGGTTAGCAGCCCGATTCGTAACCACTACACTACCAGAGTGCTCTGCACAATTTATCCCATACTCTGACACCCCATTTAGCTAAAGCTCTTAAACCCTCCAGGTTCAGCTTAAATGGCAGTTTAGTGGCAATCAATTATTCCTATTACAACAATGATCATAATTACTTTGACATGCCCCCTGGGAAAATTTCATTTCCTCATCCCAAGAATTTTGATGATAATTCCATCTAATCACATGTAGAATGCTTCCTGAAAAGAATTCCAAGAAAAATAATTTCCTCCATCTTTTCCCATATCTTGTGATTGTTCCGAATCACCTGTAATTTAGCAGTCTGGATAGCCATTGGCCTGTCTCCAAATCCATCTCTGACTTATTTGGACCCTCAGAGGTCTTGTCTGAACAGCACTTGAAATCTATTGTTTTAATAAGCACAGTTATGAGAACATAATGTTTTGTGGGTTTTTTTACCCTCCAGCCTTGCCCATTGTGTACCAGAAAGTCTGGTAGCTAACAGTTATACAAAGAAAAGTTTTTATTTATTTATTTATTTATTTTTTTTTTTAAAAGGTCCTTGCTTTGAAGAAAAATAATTACAAAATAATTCAATTGAAATTACCGTAGTCTTTTTTTAAGTCCAGCTTCTTATTTTGAGAGGAGAATTTAATTGGAACTATCAATAAGGAGGAGGTGATACAGGATCAGCTAACCCAAGGTTGGTGGTTCAAACCCACCAGCTGCTCCTTGGAAACCCTATACAGGGTCGTTATGAGTCACATTTGACTCAAGAGCACTTAACAACAAAGTCACTAAGGTGGCTCATTTTACTTCCATCTCATATTGGTTGATTTTTCTTTTTTCAGTCTTACTTCCAAAGTATGAGGACTGTAGAACTAAAAGAGACCAGGATATGGATGACTATGTTCTGCATTGCTCTATGGGATATTCTTAGCTTGGACAAGTTAACAGCTTATACAGGCTAAGAAACAACAGAATGAAAACTATAGCATGGGTGGACTTTTGAGTCCTTATTCTGCTATTAACGAGACCTGGGTGGTGGTGCTGCAGGGTAATACTCTAGACTGCAAGGTCTGTTTGAACTGCAAGGTTGGTAGTTCAAACCCACCAGCTACTTCTCAGAAACCCTATGAGTTGGAACTTGATGGCACGTGACAACAACAACAGCAAAAACATTCTGCTAGCAAGCATACTAATCAATATTTTTCATAGTTCTCTTAATATGAGTTTAACCTGGATAACAAAAGTTGAACTTTTTAATCTAAGTATATGTAGAGATTGATGCCACCTCCCTCTCAAAGCAATTCAGTTGTGAGGGCAGATAAGAGGGCAAATAAAAATATTGCTTGGTATCTCACATATTGTCAAATAGGACGTTCAAAATGCATGAAGCTTTAAAGCAAAAGTTTGACTTCAAAAACAAAAGCCAGTTCTCTTGTTGTT
>NW_006408675.1:3407470-3426786 GCF_000296735.1 Chrysochloris asiatica | reverse complement strand
CACACCTTTCCCAATTTTAAAACGTTCAGTGTTCCTATGCTCTGTTCGAACAACTGCTTCTTGGTCCACGTACAGATTCCTCAGAAGTACAATCAAGTGTTCGGGAATACTCATACTTCTCAATGTTGTACATAGCTTGCCATGATCCACACAATTGAAAGCCTTTGTGTAGTCAATAAAGCATAGGTAAACATCTTTCTGATATTCTCTGCTTTCAGCCAAGAAATTTGGAAGGCAACTATCTGGCCAACTGACTGGAAGAGATCCATATTTGTGTCCATTCTGAAGAGATGACTCAATGGAATGCGGAAATCATTGGACAAATCCTTGATATCCTATGTGAGTAAAATTTACTGAAGATAATGTAAAAACAGCTACAACCACACATTGACAGAGAACTTCCAGAGGTTCAAGCCAGTTTCAGAAGAGGACGTGGAGTGAGGGATATCACTACTGACATTAGATGGATCTTTGCTGAAAGCAGAGAATACCGGAAAGATGTTTACCTATGCTTTATTGACTATGCAAAGGCTTTCGATTGTGTGGATCATGACAAACCATGGACAACATTGCGAAGTATCAGTATTTCAGAACACTTAATTGTGCTCATGAAGAACCTGTACACGGACCATGAAGCAGTTGTTCAAACAGAACAAGGGAACATGGAATGGTTTAAAATTAGGAAAGGCGCGCGTCAGGGTTGTATTCTTTCACCATACTTATTCAATCTGTATGCTGAGCAAATACTCCGAGAAGCTGGATTGTATGAAGAACATGGCATCAGGATTGGAGAAAGACTCATTAACAACTTGGATATGCATATGATACAACCTTGCTTGATGAAAGCAAGGAGGACTTAGACGATTTGACTTGCTGATTAAGATCAAAGACCACAGCTTTCAGTATGGGTTGTACCTCAACCTCAATGTAAAGAAAACAAAAATTCTTACCACTGGATCAATAAACAACATCCATATAAATAGAGAAAAGATTGAAGTTGTCAAAGACTTTATTTTGCTAGGATCAACTATCAACACTATGGAAGCAGCAGTCAAGGAATCAAACTGCATTGCATTAGACAAATCTACTGTTTAAGTGCACCTGACCCAAGTCATAGTGTTTTCAGTAACCTCATATGCATGCGAAAGTTGGACAGTGAATAAGGAAGACCATAGCAGAATTGATGCATTTGAGTTATAGCGGTGGAGGAGAATATTTGAAAGTTCCATGAATTGACAAAAGAACAAACAGATCTGTGTTGGAGGAAGTACAGCTAGAGTGCTCCTTGGAAGTCAGGATGGTTAGACTTAGTTTCTCATATTTTGGACATATTGTCAGGAGGGACTAGTCACTGGAGAAGGATATCATGTTTGATAAAGTGAAAGGTCAGAGAAAAACAGGAAGACCCCAATGAATTAGATTGGCACAGTGGTAACAGCTATGGGCTCAGGTGTAGTAACAATTGTGAGTTTGGCCCAGGACTGGGCAGTATTTTGTTCTGTTGTTTATAGGGTCGTTACAAGCCAGTACCCACTCTATGGCACCTAACAAGTGCTGTCAAGTCAGTCCCATAGCGACCTGTATAGGGTTTCCAAGAATCGGCTGGTGAGCTTGATTACAGCCTAGAAAACCCTATGGGGTGGTGAATCACAACTCAATGGTACACAACAATTATTGTGAAATTATCCACGAAAATCTGCATTTCCAGATTTATCCTAAAATTTGGAAAATTGGGCTAACATTCTTATGTGGCAATAATCAGTTAAGCTCTTGTACCAGTTGCTTTAAGACCAGGTAACTGGGGACATCTTTATTCAGCTGTCCCCGATGACACCCCTTTCCCACTAAGACCCAAAGCAGTGATTTTCAAAACTGGCTTTACACTAGGATCACATGTGGAGCTTCAAAGGAGCTTCATTCCACCTCTGAGGAGGTCTAAGGTGCACACCAGGCATTGGCATTTTTAGAAGTTCTTTAGGTAACTACAATGTGTAGTCACAGGATGTTCTTTGTGCTTAAACTGTGTATTCAAATATGATGAAAAATGTGAAAAAACAAAATAAAAACCAGACAAATATAAGTTGGAAATAAATTGCTGAAGACTGTGTTGAAAAGAGGAAGTACAATTTAGGATTTTTATATGTTTATGTTGAGGGGGAAGGGAGAATACAACCCCATTGTGATGGTAGTGTTGATGTTCAGTTCTGACTCATAACGACTCAGTATAGGCTATAAATCTTTACAGGAGCAGAAAGATTCATCTTTCTCCCCTGAAGTATCTATGTGGGCTAGAAGCATCCTCCAGCGTTTATCCTACAGAGCCCTATTGTGGCAGTACATAAGCACAAATAGGAGCTCTGATAGAGTAGTGGTTAGGAATTGGGCTGTTAAACTTAAGGTCAACAGTTTGAAACTACCAGCGGTTCCACAGAAGAAAAATGAGACTTTCTGCTCCCATAAAGATTTACAGCCTCGGAAACCCTATACAGGGTCGCTATGAGTCGGAACCGACTCCACGGCACATAACCACCACCACCACATAAAAATTGAGGGAACAGCTAATAAGTTTTCATTTTTAAGGATTTCTTCAGATCTGCCCGATGCAGGCCTCAATTTGATGGAAATACTGTAAACATGAACTGGATCAACCTAACTCTACCTCAAGGTGAGATGCATCATTCAATTTATAAAGCTCAAGCAGACAATGTACCTTCATTTCACATAGCAGATGAGACGAATGTAGCTTGGTAAATTTCATACTGATTTTTGGACAAAGTGGAAAATAGCGGATAAAAGGGAGAATAACGGAACGCAAGGTGCTGGCATTGCATCTGGAAGGTATGAATCAACTGGTGTTTTTTTTTTTTTTTTTCTTCGTAATTTAAGTAATGATTATTAAACGAAAAATCTGTACCTGAAAACATGCACACATAAGACAAGTACAGTCACGTCTCACCCTGTGAACAACCAGTGGGCCAATGTCTGCTAGAGCTACTTAGATTTGCTCCGTCATTTTAGGACTAAAGGGATCGGCCAATGCAAGGTCTCCCCATAAAACTTGCAACCATTCTCCGAGGCCTGCCTGGATCCCAATGGAGGCAGTGCTAGGCTCCCTGGGAGTTCGCGGCAGGCATTGAGCGCTGTTCTCTTGGATTTACCCTTTCACCCCAAGAGACGCCACGCAGGGCGGCGAGGTTTTTCTGTCTACTCCAGAGGCAGTGCTGGCGAAACCAGGAATTGCAGAGCCTCCTGCTTTGGTGAAGCCTGGAATCGGAATCCTCTTCACTGATTCCACTCTGCTGAGGCGCTAGGGGCTGGAAAAGTCTGGGGTTTGTTTCCAGACATTCGGATTAGAGAAACAGCCAGCCTGCAAGGAGGTCTGAACTTGTTCCGAACACCTTCATCTCCTTCACCTCCCCGAGGCTGGGAAGCTCGGTTGCTGCGTCCGCAGCCAGGACCCCACGCCCAGAAGCCGGCTCAGTACCTCGCCGGCAGGCAGCAGCAAAGCTGAACGCGGGTTGCAAACCCAGAGCGCTTCGCAGAGGAGGACGAGGGCGCGTGCGGCCCAGGAGCCCAGGGTATCCCCCACGAAAGGGTAGGCCGCCCGTCCCGCCAGCTACAAAAAGAATCCGTCTGTCTGCATCTCCGCCACCCACTGGCCAGCAGGCTCCACCGCCGGCGCGGTGAGTGGCAGCGGCGGAGGGCGCGGTGCGGGTGGTGAGGGGCGGAGACGTGAGTAGTGGTTGGCGCGGGTTTGGGGGCGGGGAGCGCGGGGCGGGCCGGAGGCGGGCCAGTGTTGGGCGCTGGGGCTGTGGGCTCACGGAGAGGAGACGCGAGCAGCTGGAGTGGAGTTGGAGGAAGCGGCGGCCGCGGAGAGGCTGTGGGCAAGCGTGTTGGAGATTGAGAGCTCAAATCCCGAGAGCCTGCGGGTTGGAGCCAGATCGGAGGCGCGTCGGAGCCGTGTGCACAAGAGGCCGCCGCTGCAGCTCAAGCTCGGCAGAGGAAGGAAGCCGGCCGGCGGGGGAGGTAGGCGGCGGCGAGTCCGGGTGTGTGCTCGGGAGGGGGAGGTGGTGCCTGCGTGCGCTGTCGCCGCTCTCTTCCTGTCACCAGCAGTCGCTTCTCCTTCTGCAGAACCCAGCCGAGGGGGAGCGGGCAGGACTCCGGCCCTCCCCACCGCCGGCATTCCCCGCTCGGTCGGCAGCTGTGGGTCCCCCGCGTTGGCACTGTTCACCGCGAGCGTTCAGCGCGTTCTGGGCGCGCTCTGTACTCTGGTTTCCCTAGCCCTTTGCGGAGTTCGTTTTGCACGCTGCCGAGAGCAATCGTCCCTGGAGTTGCTGGCGTGCTTGGGGGAGAAAGGCGCGGGGGGGGGGGTTGTGGGTGCGGATGGGGACTTGCTCCCAGCCAGCCATTACTGCACACTTCCGAGGGTCTCCACTGTCTCCTCGCTGCAGTTTTCCGTGGTCCTTCTCCGGAGGGGAGCGACCTACTCGTTGCCTTTGCGTTATCGGGAAGGAGCGATTCATTTCCCCACGGCCTTCCTGCTGCAGCCAGGATCGCAGCCGGGTCCCTTCCTGGGTGCGGGCAGGACGATGGTGGTCCCGGAGCTAGCCCCCTGGTCTCCGCCCTCCGAAGTTTGCCGCCCTCCTCTTCCGGGGTGGGGGAAGTGCTCCTCCGGGCGGTTGGTTGCCCGGTCTCTAACTCGCCGCCTAGTGCCGGCCAGGCTTAGGCAGGTTGTTGGAGGCGTATTTAATGGGGTCTTGGAACCGCCCGGAAATCCAGTTTTTTATAATGCGGTGCGAGACTGGAGGGACCTGCCCTGCAATATGGAGCCGGCTGGGGAAGGAAAGAGCGCGTGTCAGCGCGAGCTAAAATATCGTGGGGGAATTATCTCGAAGCTACAGCTCTAACACCTACTTCACAAGAGCAGAAACTGCCCGTCAAATCACAAGACAAAGAGAACAGAAAAGCTCAGGCCAAGCGCCCGATTACAGAAATGTGCTTTTAGTTGCCAGAATTCGAGCTTGAAATACTAGTGTGTGAGTGGAGAGGCTGTTAAATGTTGAATGCAGCGGGTGTTAACAGGATTTGGAGGAAATTCTTTTTTGCTTCTCTGGGTGCTGATAATATCTGAAAGGTCTCACTTCCACTGTTAATTTTTGGTGTAGCTGCTGCACTGTTGGTGTCTGAGAATGAGTTTACGTCTTTGGGACATTTTATGACTTTAGAAACAATTTTGTAAAGTGTGGTCTTGTGGGTTCCGACTTGTAGAGACCCTTGTGAACAACAGAATGAAAAACATTGCTGGGTACTGTGCCAGTCTCATCATTTTCCTGTGTTTGAACCGATTGTTGCAGCCACTGTGTCAGTCTATGTGATTGAGGGTCTTCCTCTTTTTCGCTTACCCTTTACCAAACACAATGCCTTTCTTAATAACATGCTTAAAGTATGTGACACCAAAGTTTCACTACCTAAGCTTCTAAGGATCATTCTGGCTGTATTTCTTCCAAGACAGATTTGTTTGTTCTTCTGGAAGTCCCTGGTATGTTCAATATTCCTTAACGACACCATAATTCAAATGTATCAATTCTTATTTGTCTAGCTTTAGCATGCATATGAGGTGATTGACAATGCCTTTAAGGTCAGATTCACCTTAGTCCTTAAAAGTGACGTGTTGGGACTTGTAGACACTTTCAGGAGGTCTGTTGCTGCTGATTTGCCCGATGCAGTATGTTGCTTGGTTTCTTGACTGCTGCGTCCATAGGCATTGATTGTGGATCCAGTTAAAATAAAATTCTTGACAACTTCAGTCATTTCCCTCTTCTTCATGGTGTTGCATATAGATCTGTTGTTGTTAGATGTCATTAAATTGGTTCCAACTCCTAGCAACTCATGCCAACTCATAGCAACAGTTTCTAAAACTATGAATCTTTGTAGGAGCAGAAAGTCTCATTTTTTTTCCCCCCCTAAGGAGAAACTGTTGGATTTGAACTGCCAAATTTGCAGTTGGCAATCAAATGTTTATCCTACAGCACTGTCAGGGCTCCTGGTTTGCTGGTCTAGATGTGAGGATTTCTGTTTAAATTAAGGTGTCATCTATTCTGAAGGTTGTAAATTTTTATCTTCATCAGTAAGTGTTTCAAGCCCTGTTCACTTTTTGCTGGAAGGCTGTGTCATTTGCTTAGCACTGGTGGTTGCTAATGAATCTTCCTCCAGTCCTGATGCTACGTTCTTCTTTATGTAGTCCAGTTTCTTGGATTACTTCCTCAGTTTACAGATTGAATTATTGTGGTGAAGAATACAATTTTTATGCACACCCTTCTTGATTTTAACTGCCTCTCGGACAGTACCAATGTTGCAATTAAGTGCTCTGGAATTCCCATTCTTCAAAATGTTTACCATCATTTGTTACAGACTACCTTTCCATAGTCAATAAAACACAGGTTAATATCTGTCTGGTATTCAACCAAAGTCCATCTGACATCATCCCTCACTCCAAGCTCTCTTCTGAAATCAGCTTGAATTTCTGACAGCTCCCTGTTGACATACTGCTGCAACCATTTTTTAATTATCTCCAGCAAAATTATCCTCTCAGGCAATCAGTAATAGAGTTTCAAAATGTCAATGATTAGGAGTTGGGTGACCACAAACATTGTTGAAAAAGAAGAAAAAAAAGTTATTCACTAGCTATAACTTTTTTGACATAATACACTGTTTGAAAATTGCTTAACCTTTAGCGAGCCTCTCTTATTTTGGCCATTACAAAGAAAATATTCTATGAATGATATAAAAACAATATTTGTTTTTTTTTCTCTAAGTTTTGGGATGTTATGACATAGCCAAGCTTTGCTGATATTTGGGAGTAAGGCTTACTAGAAAGACCAGTAGAGGAGGCTCCCTGTCTTGCAGAAATACTAAGCATTGTCACTACTGGCATCTTCAGCTTTTACATACCATTTCCAAGTAAGTACTACATAAGGAGCTCTGGTAGCATAGTGGTTACGAATCGGGCTATGAACCTTAAGGTCAGCAGTTCAAAACTACCAGCTGTTCCGCGGGAGAAAGATGAGGCTTTCTGCTCCCATACAGGGTCTCTGTGAGTCGGAACTGACTCCACGGCATATAACAACAACAACAACAACTAGATAACATAGTACTTTTTCCATGTAAGTAATAGATTGATATGATTGGAAGAAAAGTTTTTAAGTTCCTGATACTGGTTTTCAAAGTGCTGTACCCATTTACTTATGACTTTCAACTTGCTTTCGGACCTGTACTTGTCAGTTGCATAACAAACTCTGTAATGTGCACACGGCTGTCTGGTGCTTTATCTACTTTTTTTTTTTTAAATATCACTGTCTTCACATATTGTCATATGTAAAAAATAAAAAATAAAAAAAAGTACCTCACTTCTCAGTAATTAAATGTATTATTAGTTTTTTTGAGCTAATTCTTAAGTATAAGTTTATTTAGTAAAACCTCACAATGTAAAGTTAGTTTTGGCAAACAAAAGTGGTGTGATAAGTTATAGATAATACATCCTTTGATTAGTGATAATTTTTTAAAATTTTAGTAGGGAAGGCTGCATGTGGGTAGTGGTGGTGGTGTACACTTAGGGTCTTGATGTTTGAAGAGCTTTGAATGGGTTGCTAACTACAAAGCTGGCAGTTCAAATTTACCAGGTGTTCTGCAGGAGAAAGATAAGGCTGTGTACACACAGAGCTGTACAGGCTAGGAAGCCCCGAGGACTAGTTCTACTCTCCTTTAGGGCTGTTATGATCCTCACTGATTCCGTAGCAGTAGATTTAGTTAGGTTTTTTTGTTTTTGTTTTGTTTTTTAATCTTAAATGTGGCAAACCTAGTCCTCTTAGGCAGATCTTTTACAGTTAAAAAGTGCTGACTCCACTTTAATTTGAATGCCATGTAATTGTTGTTGTTAAATGCCTTCAAGTCGATTCCGACCCATAGTGACCCTGTATAGGGTTTCCGAGGAGCAGCTGGTGAGTTTGAACCACCGACCTTGCAGTTCAAACGGCTTTGCAGTCTGGTGCATTAACCCACAGCGCCACACCAGGACTCCGATGTAATTGTTAGGTTGGCCTGAATATATCTACTTGATGGCAATTAACAACAGTATCAGGTTAGTTGAATTTCCATTATTTCTTAGGTAGTTCAGGGGAGTATTCTAAAAAGGCACTCACTCTGAAAGACTGTCCACATGCTCATTAGAAACAGAAATAATTCTGAAAACGTTCAGTTTTTATGGTGTTTGTATTTTGTTCTTTGCAAGAGGTATGCTATTGAATGAAGTATTGGAGAATGAGCAAATTTAAAAAAAAGAAAAGATTGATGATGAGGCAGATTATAGAAAACAGGCTGGGTGTGGAGTTTTGTTTCTGATTCCCTTACATTTGGGGCATACACAATGCTGGAGAAAAGAAGCTGCTCTCAAGAGTCCATTTGCCAAATATACTAGGCAGCCTCCCAATAGAGCTCCCTCTTTTGGAGGGCACAGGTAATTTACCATTAAAGGCAAAATAGAAAAGCATCTTAATGGAGAAATTGTCTGAAGGCTGGGGAAGTAAAACAGAACCCACTGCCGCCATCCTGTTGGTTCTGACCCATAGTGACCCTGTAGGACAGAGCCGAACTGCCCCTTAGGATTGCCAAGGCTGTAAATCTTTACGGATGTGTGAACTGTTACATATTTCTCCTGTTGAGTGATGGCTGTGTTTGAACTGCTGACTTTTTTGTTAGTAGCCAAACACTTAGCGGTACCACCGGGGCTCCTTTCAGGGAGAAGAGGGATTATCAATTTAGTAATGATTTTTAGAAGCTACACACTGTATCTCAGCTTTTTCTCAAAAACTTTGGCTATAGTTATTTTTTAAATTAGTCGCATTATTGTCTGTTTTTTGTACTTTGTCCATTTACACACCATTGAGATTACTTGCTGTGATTTTGCCAGTGCTCTTACTTGCCAAAAAGAGTGGTGATTAAAGGTCATTTCATGTACATTAAGCCAAATGAGCTGAAAAATAGACTATGTAATTACCTACAAACTCTCATCTGTTTGGCTTATATTAGAAGTTTTTAGAAGGGCACAATGAGCGTAATACTGCTTTTATCATCATTAATATTATTTAAAACTTACTATAAAAGCATCTTTGGAGATTTTACTCTTCTAGCATTATTTTCTTTAAAGTAAATTAAGTATGTATCCACAGGCACCTAAAGTCAAAATAGCTTCCAAGTTAATGATCACCCCAGAGAGTATTGTAGTCCCAGGAATCTGGCCAAGATGTGAGGAGACTGCATCAGTGGGTGTAGTGAATTCATAAAGCTGGGGTGCTTGGCTTGGTTGTGTCTGGCTTTTTTTACCTTATGAATTGGGCTGCGAACCACAAGGTCAGCACTTCAAAACTACAAGCTGTTCTGTGGGAGAAAGATGAGGCTTTCTGCTCCCGTAAAGATTTACAGCCTCGGACACCCTGTACAGGGTCGCTAAGAGTCAGAACCGACTCCACAGCACATAACTACCACCAACCACCTGTCTGCATGAGTAGTCCCTTCCAGAGGTTCAGTACTAACAACTAGGCCTGTAAATGTGAGGAGATGTTTGCCTTCAATCCTTGGGGGATTATAATAGTTCTGTCAGATTTTCTTTTTGAGGCCAGCCCAGGGAGGAGCCACCAAACTCTTCAAGAAGAATATTGCCCCTACCCTTATCCTCTGCTGCAACACACACACACATAAACATAGCCACACTTGGTCTCTTCCAGGTCTCATTTGTCCTGTTGCTCGTTACAGAGAACTAAGTGGGTAAAGTCCATATACAGCCTTATCTGTCTGCCTGCTTATCCTGAAAACGAATCAAGGCAACAGCAGAGTTTTATTTCAGGAGTTAGAAATGCTTGCAGGATGTAGAGGCACAGTGCAGAGAAAAATGCCTGGCAAATGCCTGTTCCAAGTCTCTGAATTTTGTAATTGGCTTTATGTGGCATTTGATATTAATATTGTTTGGTGTGTGCATTAGATGCAACTTTAGTAGCTGTAGACATTTAGGCCAGTTATTCAGCTTCTCGGTGCTTGTTTCCTCATCTGAAAAATGGGACTAATAATTACACTGAGAGTGGTTATAAGGATTAAATGAGTCAATGTATGTAAAGTAAGAGCAGCTCTGTGCTGGTGCTCATTTGTAAGTGCTTATTGTCAACCATGGAGCAACATGTTTTAAACATGTAATTTTATTTAAGCCTCACAGTGCTACCATGTACAGGTTCACTTGTTATATCTGTTTCACAGATGATAAAATTGTACCATGATGAGGTATAAATAGATTGCCCAAGGTTGTATATTTAGAAAGGGAAGGGGCAGCTACCTGAATGGGGAGCTCAACACTCGCCAAGAATTCCATAAAAAAGCATTGTTTTTTCACAGGAAGAAAGACTTCAGACCATCTACTTCAGTCCTGGCATTCCATGGTCACCTCCTCGGGGTTCTCCTCACCTTGATGATGGAAAGGTCCCAGGGCCTTTTCTAGGTGATAGAACATGCTCCTCAGATCCTGACATAGCCTTTTCTCCCAGCCTCCCCTTACCCATCGCTGAGAGCCTGGCTCCTTTCTCCTCTGTCCCTCCTTCGGTGTCCCTCCTTTATTCGTCACTTTGCTCTCTGGACAGCTTTGCCTCATGTTATCCTACCTGGGCTTGCCTTGCCTCCTCTAGTGGTACTGGGAGGCCTTGCAGGCAAGAGCCTCATCTTCCCCTGCTTTTCTAAGGTACAGCCCTGCCAGGTACCTAGTAAGGCAGCCAATAAGACCTGGCTAGTTGGTTGGTTTGAATTGAGGTATTTGATTTCTGTGAACTCAAGGCTATTCTGAACCCAATGTTTTATGTTATTTTAATTGAAGTAAAATTCCCATACAATAAAATTCACCCTGATACCATCATGTAAAATTGAAGATAATTTATTAAGTCTATTTGTTGTTGTTGTTGTTAAGTGCCTTCGAGTCGGTTCCGACCCATAGCGACCCTGTACAGGGTTTCTGAGGCTGTGAATCTTTACGGGAGCAGAAAGCCTTACTTTCTCCCGCGGAATGCCTGGTAGTTTCAAACTGCTGGCCTTAAGGTTCGCAGCCCGATTCGTCGTAACCACTACGCTGCCAGAGCTCCTTTTATTAAGTCTATTAGGATGTTTTAACTTTTTTCCCTAGGATAGTTTAGCTCTGGTAAAGTTGATTTCCATGATTTCCTGGATCCCAGCATTTCAAAGGTGGGAAAATTTTAAATCACAATTTCTTGAAAAAGACTGTCTGAAATTTTGAGTTGACCTCTATCAGCAACTAAAGATTCTAAAAGCTTTACCCCCACCAACCACATCATCAAAGGTCAACTCTACTTTGAGGAGGCAACTCTTCCCCAAGCATATTTTGAATGCTTTTCAAATGGAGGGACTCAGCTTCTGGTACTGTTTCAGACATTGTTTCACTGCTGTTCATGAGATTGTAACTGGCCGTATATTTTCAGAAATAGACTGCCAGCTCCTTCTACTTAGTCTGTTTTAGTCTTCCTAGTCTACCTTAATCTGGAAGCTCAGCTGCTGAAAAACCTGTTCATCATAGATGACCCTGCTCATATTTGAAATATAAGTGGGGTAGTTTCTAGTATCACAGCAACACAGAAGTCTCCACAGTAAACTAAAATAGGAACAACTCAAAATTAGAAGAAACAGCTGCAAACATGTTAGTAATCGGAACACAGGATGTGCAAACTATCAATCAAAGACAATTGGAAGGTGTCAAGTAAATGGAACACTTGAAAGTAGATGTCCTAGACATGAGTGAGCTGGAATGAACTGGTATTGGCCATTTTGAACTGGACAGTCATGTGGTCTACTATGTCAAAAATGACAAATTGAAAAGGAACAATGTCATTTGTCACAGGATAAAACCACGTAACTGTAGTATGTTCTCAAATTTTAAGAAGATGATTTACATGTTTTTCACTGGCCCCTATTTCCACACCAAGTTTGTCCTTGTCCTTTGTAAAAAGGGATGGGGGGTGGGGAGTAAGTCAACAAAGTCAGAGCTTTTCAAACAAGTTTATTGAATCTTTACCAAAATGCCTATGGATTTTACAAGGTTAAACACCAAAAAAGTTTACTTTCAAGCTGTTGTACATTAAAATCGTGGGTTTTACTTGTTGAGCATCAGAACCAATTTTATTCTGAGGAGTAGAATTAGAATCACTTGTTTTCTTAACAGAAGAAAAATAGCTTTTCTATGTAATGGTATTGTAGGTACCATTACATAGTACCTTAAAGAAGAATGGTAATCTTCTTTAAGAGGGTTGAAAGACTGGACCAATATAATTCCCTTTAAGAAAATTTTGAACTACACCATATGTTATATGAGAGTCAGTTAATTTGTTATTTGTTTATAGGATTTCTACGTACTATTTGTTACAGTAACTTATGCATACATTATAAAACTGCCTTGGTTATTTGAAAACTTTAAATTGTAGGTGGTGAATATTATCTACATACAAAAACCTTTAGTATGTAAATAATTACTTTGAATCTGGTTGGAATGTATTCAATGGATAGGTGTATGTAGCCAAAGAGAATGGTGGTGTAATCTTGTGAATCTGGACAAGGTGTAGCATGTAGTCTATTTGAGAGTTGGGGCTCCAAATAGGTCTTGACAGAGTTACTCTGGCATTAACAAATGCCTTAGGTACTGGGTCTTCTGCGTCCCAGGAGAAATTGAAGATTAGAGTAAAGGGAACTTGTCAGTCCTCTTGAGGTAACAGTTCATGTCTCCCCCAAAGGAGGAGCTGAATTGTTAGAAACTTGCTTAGTGAGGGGCCTGGAGTAGCAGCAAGGGGCAGAGATGCCAAGAGGAATACAGGTGGTAGAAGCTAAGCTCATAAAGCAGAAATGGGCAGTGTTCCAGAAGTGGGCAGCCTGCCAGAAACTGTGTGCCTGGGATTCTTTTCTTTACTAGTTTATGGGCTTCTTTGGCAAAGATGCATTTTAATGAAGCCTCTTTAGAAGAAAATTTGCATGGTCCCAGATGCTGGGTCTTGGACTTAATGAATCTGCTGCTGTGTAAGAGTGGGTTCTTTTTGTGAAGGTGTGTTTGTAAAGGAGGCACATACAGGATTCTAAGCGTGGAAAGTGTGCTCTCCCTGAGAGTTACAGACTTAAATTCAGGAGTCATTTTGAGGGGTTAGAGTATGCAGACAATTGCATTCCTGATTCAGTTGATTTCTTTGGGCTGCCCTTGAACAATAGAACGAGTTAAATTTGCGGGGTTGAAAGGGAGGAGGCTCTGGAACTAAGGTGCCTGGATTTGAATTCTGGTTTCACTTCTTCCAAAGGTTAGTGGTTCAAATCCATGTAGCAGCACCACGGAAGAAAGGTGTGGCAATCTGCTACCTTAAAGTTTACAGTGAAGAAAACCCAGAAAGATGATAGCTTAGAAAGCCCTTTGGAGTTTGACTCTGTAACCCATGGGAGCGCCGTGAGTAGGACTCTACTTGACAGATTTGGTGTTTTGGTTCCCTTTGTTCCATTGCTGTCATCTTGGCCAAGATACTTAAGTTCTCTTCACCACACTTTCCTCACATATAAAGTTTCATATGTAAAGCACTTAGCTCATACCGTTATTTTGAGAACTGAATGGGTTTTATTGAAAACAAAGTTTTCAATAAGTGTTAGGTGATGATGATGACAACGATCCTTAATGTAAAATGGCAGTCAGGAGAGAACATGTGCCATGCACAGGGTAGCGGGTGTGCCTCCTTGCTTGAGCAAGACCTCTCGATGTCACTACCAACCAGTTCACTCCGCATCTAAATGACTTGTCCTCTCACTCTGCCAACATGACTCTCAAACCACGGGATTGACATTGAGTCATAATTGATCTTGGATTGTTTAGCCTTCTCTGTCCACATCAATCTTCCTGACCTGGTTAGTATGAGGGGTCTGTCATAGGCTTACATATGGGCATGCACGCATGAGTTGGAATTGACCTTATGGCAACTGGTTAGGTCTTTAGCTCACTTTGTAGGGATTGAGGATCTAGGGTGTAGCCTCTAAAGTCATCTGGTAATGCCTTAGGAGTTTTTGAGGAGTCTGCCTCTTTGCAAAGTTAGGACATCAGGCCAACTTAAGCACAGTTTTCAGGTTTGTAAAACCCTGATCTTGCAGATTTCATTTCTACCCAGACATGAGGCTTCCCCTCCCGTTCTCCCCACTATAGTGGTCCTCAACGGAAGGAGCTCTAGTAGTGTAGTGGTTGTGAATCGGGTTGCGAACCACAAGGTCAGCAGTTCAAAACTACCAGCGGTTCCGCGGAAGAAAGATGAGGCGCTCTGCTCCCGTAAAGATGTACAGCCTCGGAAACCCAGTGCAGGGTCGCTATGAGTTGGAACCGACTCCACGGCACTTAACAACAACAACAAAGATTTACAGCCTTGGAAACCCTGTACAGGGTTGCTATGAGTCGGAACAGACTCCACGGCACATAGCCACCACCAGCCCTCAACGGAGGTGGGGGTGGGGGATAGATATCTGTCTAGGTATGCTGTGGGCAGGGGCCTGGGGATTGCTGGGAACGTTCTGTGGGTGGGGGATGGTGGTGATATGCTACTGAGTTGGTTTCACCTAATAGGAACCTTGTATGGTGTTTCCAAGGTTGTAAATCATTACGGGAACAGAAAGCCTCATCTTTCTCCCTCGGGGCAACTGGTAGATTTGAACTGTTGATCTTACAATTAGCAGCCTCGTTCCAAATCCACACTACCAATGTTCCTTGGGTGGAGGATTATTGTTGTTGTTAAGTGCTGTTGAGTTGGTCTGGACTCAGAGTGATCCTTTATAAAGTTTCTGAGGAGCAGCTGGTAAGTTTGAACCACTGACCTTGCAGTTCAAACCAACCTTGAGATTGAGTGCTTATCCTAAAGTGCCACATATATGCCCATTCTGTTAAGAATCCTAACAGATTGGCCCACTGGGTGGTTGAAATAGAGGAAGCAGTAGGCCTAAAGATCTACCCAGCTCATTGGTTGAGAACATTCCCTCAAAAGACATACGTTACCAGGAGCAGCTAACAAAAATTTTGAGGCAGATTTGGAGAAATTAAATTATTCTTGGGCATATTGCCTGGTTTCCAGGCATTTAGGGATATGCAAATTTTCATGATTTTTAAACTTCTGTCTCATTTGTACAGAGTACATTAGTACTAAAAATGAGATTTGCTAATTCCACATTTTCGTGTGAGTTTATGCAGTGAATATTTAATTTGTTTCTGGGTCTATCAAAAGGAGAAGCGGTCTTCAAACAGAGAATGTAGTTTATTTTTCTCATATGCCCTGCTGATTGCTTTACTTTTTTTTCCTCTGACTGAAATGTAAAAAAGAATTCTATCTCAAATTAATATTCTTTGCTACACAGACTTCCAGTGTATCTGCTTTTGCGTCTTCTAATATGTAACTCTCCTAAGAGTGTTACTGTATTACAGCTAAGAGGCTTTACCATGTAACGGTGAATACCTGACATGTCCGAATGCCAACATAACAATTAATCTGTGATTCGATTGTGTATCTTAAGTTGCCTACATTGAAGAGTGCCTACAGTATTAAACTTCTAAAGTGTTCCACTCTTCAAAACTTATATAAAAGCTCTCTTTGATAGCACACTAAAATTATGTGGCTGTTTTAATTGCTTTATTGTACAGCCAGGTTACCTGCGTTTACTCTTTATAATAAAGATTCTGTTGAGAAATTAATGTAGGGCAAAGTATGAACATGTCCAGGCTGTTCTATTGGTCATCGTATTTCTGATCACTGTCATTCCTCTGCCTCTGCTTTTCTTCTTTCTTCTTCAAAGAGAGAAGGGGGAAGTTTCATTATCCATATTTCCCTCCATGCAAATATCCCAGATTTCCCTCTCATACTTCAGACATATTATCCTCATAAGTCCCTGGAGAAGGACATTATGCTTGGTGAAATGGACGGTCAGAGAAAAAGAAGATGATCCCCAATGAGATGGTTGGCACAGGGGCAACATCACTGGGTTCAAATGTAGCCACAATTGTGAGGTCGGTGCAGGATCGGGCAGTATTTTGTTCTGTTGTGTATAAAGTACTGACTCAATGTCACCTAACAATAACAATAAAATATCTTCGTAGAGTAATAGGAGGTCAGAATAGAAATGCCCCATAGAGTTTCTGCGGCTGACATCTATACAGAAACAGAAACTGCTTCAGCAATCAAATGCTTTAGCAATGGCACCAGCTGGCCTTCTCCTGTCCCCGCTAGCGAACCTGCTTTCTCAAAAGTCAGTGAGGATCACTTAGTGGGTAACCCTTCATTCAGTCTTCATTCAAAGGACTTCCTTTACCGAGCCTCAGTGTTCAGTCCTTGGTTCATTTTGAAAACTTTCTAATGCTTTCTTCCTTGTGAGTGGCTCCATTGCAGTGAATTCCCACCCTCGGCACCTTTCACAGCCTGCCTCACCTCTACTCTGCTGGCTCGGCTCCTGTCCCTTCTGTGCCCAGAGGCCAGGTTGAGATTCCTCAAGTGCAATTCTGATCCTCTGATTCCTCTTTCAGTGGCTTACATTGTGTACCAAATTACTCACAGACTCGGCAGGGGTGTGCATGAGGTCATAAGCCCTACCTGTCTTTCTTTCTAACCTGGAGCCTATTGTTCCCTCTTTGGCTTTAGATGTCTTGGACTGCCTGTCCTAGAGCTTCCCAGAATATGACATTAGCTTAGTCACATGTGTACCTAAGATTACATCACCCATTGCATTCTAGCTCTAGATTCCTGCTCTTAGATGTGGTTGTTGCCTCATTTGAACACTGTAGCATTTAGTCTCTGCATCTCTGATGGCAAACACCAAATATTAGGGTTCCTTGTGCTCCAGTCTTACCTCTGAGACATTGCCACATGCTCGTTCTCCCCCTTCTGTCCCCTCCTCCCTCATTCCGCCTGGTGTTCTTAGAAGGCAAGGAAGGACTGTCTGCTAATTCTGTGTCGAGCAATAGCATGCTGGCCTGTGTCCGTCTGCCAAATTGAATAAGTACTTGTTGAATGGAAGTACAAATTCAAATTCACCCAGATGGCAAAGTGTGAAGTTCATTCATAAGTCTTGTTTTTCTTTTACTAGGTGCAGCTTGCCTGTGGAGTGCAACAGTGAAATCAGACGACAGATGGACAGTGTGACAAGAGTGTCAGAAAGGATTGGGCCTCGCTGTGAGAGTCAGTCTGGAGTCAAGTGTTGACAAGTTGCTGAAAAGGAAGCCGGTGGGAGGACTGTGGCTCGCAAAGGAAGTGGAGCCCTGTCTTCAGTCACACCATTGATGGAGGACAGATGGACAGCCGGATGGCCAGCTACCTCTCCTCTTAAACCTTTGGAGAGTTGTCCTTTGTCCTATGCTGGCCACATATTAGGAATTTTAACACACTCTCCGAGTTTGCTTTCCATAGAAACGTAAAATTAGATTGCAGTGTTTAACCAGACTCATCTGTTGCATGGTCACAGATTTGCAAACATGAGCGCCGAGGGGTACCAGTACAGAGCGCTGTATGATTATAAAAAGGAACGAGAGGAAGACATTGACTTGCATTTGGGTGATGTATTGACTGTGAATAAAGGGTGCTTGGTAGCTCTTGGATTCAGTGATGGACAGGAAGCCAGACCTGAAGAAATTGGCTGGTTGAATGGCTATAATGAAACTACAGGGGAGAGAGGAGACTTTCCGGGAACGTATGTAGAATACATTGGAAGGAAAAAGATCTCGCCTCCCACACCAAAGCCCCGGCCACCTCGACCCCTTCCTGTTGCCCCAGGTTCTTCAAAAACTGAAGCAGACAATGAGCAACAAGGTCAGTTTTGATGAGAAAATGCTTAATGTCTCTGTTGTTTTTGTTTTGTTTTGTTTTTTAAGTTAAAGACTTAGGTTTGGGTTGTCCTGTTACGGGCTCACATAAGTTATCTTGCCAACTTTATCAGAATTTATAGATGGCAAATTCATGTAAACTTTGATCAGTCATTGTATATCTAGAAAGTTTTGTTTGTGGAGTAGGGAGTTGTTATGCAAACAGGGAAATGGTATCTGAGAACCTGTTTAGTAAGTGTTTAAACACTGTTACAGCTGCCATCGAATTAAACATCTCTTGCATTCTTATTCTTATAATTGGCATTATGTGAGGACACTTGAAAAAGTTCATGGAAAAATGGTATGAAAAGATAGTGGAATGTTTTCACAAACTTTTTGAAAGCCCTCATAGATATACATAATCATTTTGGGAAAGTAGAGGGTAAGACTAAAATAAGTACACTTAACTTTAATATGATTTGTATGGAAAAATGTAGAGGGTAATAAAGTGACCACAGAATTCAACACAGAAGAAACCATTGTTTTTATAACCCTGTATCTACCTCTTGGTTTCCTCCCCAGGAACACTGTGGCGGAAGCTGAAACCCAATCCTGTAGTTAGGATAAATGGAGACAGATTTCTCTTCCTTCATGAGCAGTGGCATTTGTGGCATTAATACCTATACTCTGCTTGGCTCTCGTGAGGGGGAGAAAAGAATCACTGGCTTCTTTGCTTAAATGAAAAACACCTTGATTCAGACATCATTTACTGTTCCCTGGACATGGTCCATGCTGGAGCGTTGGCACAGCTGTTCATTTAAGGGTTCTGTCCCGTTTCACATGGAGACAGGTCTTGGGCTTTGCTGTTATCATATCAGCTTTGTCAAATACTAGTGTCTTCACTAACACATTACCAGCTTTTTTTCCCTTCCCCGCTTTGTGCAGTCCTTTGTTCTTTTTTGAGGATTGATCAAAAGGAGAGAGATGTTTAAAACCAGTGGACCGACGTGCTGAGGCTGTTTGAGTAGAAGTGATGGTAGCATCCCAGTCTAAGAGGGCTTCAGAAATTTCATGGAAAATGGAATTAAAAGAGAATTGGATTTTTCCATGAATGTTTGAAACCCTCTCATATTTTCAGGAAGAGATTCTAATTATGTTAGTAACATAGCATGTCTTCCTTTATGTTGACTTATTCTAGCCCAAATGAATGAGATCAGGAGAATAGAGAAGTAGAATGCAGGAATAAGAGTTGACTGTTAGCATTGGGTAATGGTAGGATTGGAAATAATTGTTTTAAGTCAAGAATTTGATAAGGTTACCTGAAATAAATCTTTTGTCTCCCTTGACCAGCCTAGAAGGAATACTTGTTTCATAAACATTATTATACTGTACTTTATAAGTAACTTCAAGTAATAGCTTTTACAATAAA
>NW_006408675.1:3401364-3406659 GCF_000296735.1 Chrysochloris asiatica | reverse complement strand
GATATAGGTCGGAACAGACTCGACGGCACTTAACAACATACAGCAATAATGTAGTTTGCCTCAGAATACAAATGATCATAAAACTAAATATCTGAGTTGAATTTGAGAAAACTATTCAAGAGGTAGAAAAAGAGTACCTTTGTCAAGATTAGTGACAAAAAGGTTTTGTAAAAATAACTTCTATACAAAATTACATTTGATAACTGGTGTCAGGCATAATTTAATTTGGATATGATTACTCAGAGAAGTGCATAAATGAGTAAAAGAAAAAAATATTTTCTCTTTTTAGGTCCTAAGTTTATGTTATATAATGCTCTCTTTCTCATGTAATGTGGTGACAGTTGAGATTTTTAACAGCTTTTTCATTTTTCTTAATAACACATAGAAAGGTATAGAGGAAAATGAACTTTTCTAGCTGAATTCAAGGAAAAGATACATGATAATGTGCATGAGAGTATTAGGAAGAAAGAGTCTGAATGAGTGAGAAATTAGGAACATCTGAAAGGTTGGAAAGGGGTTGTGTAGAGAGTATAATACTAACCATTGGATTTTCTAGAAACATCAGTCAGTCTTGTGTCCTCATTTAAATAGATTCCTATGAAGTAACAATTCAGTAGCTCCTATTAGGTGCGTGTCAAATTGTAGGCTGTAGGGATAAATTGTATATTGGAACCTGAGAGACTCTTGCATAAACACATAGTTATTTGAAAAGCTTTTGCAATTATAAGTTCTGTGAAGGGAAGAGACGATGGTCCTTTTCTCTTATATGATAATCAAATTCTTTGCTCCCTTTTTCTTTTCTTTTCTTTTGACTCCTCACCTAATTTAGCCTGTTTATCATTTACAAGATTACCCTGAGATCTAAGCACCACATTCTGTTCTGTTTTAAAATATATATATATATTGAGTCTTTGGTGAAAGTTTGTACATGGAGTTTTGTGCCATTTGACAGTTTCCACACAATTTGTTCAGTGACATTATCACAATGTGTCATGTTGTCATTGTTCCATTTCTGGTGCTTTTATCTTCTCATTTTTGCTCTTGAATAATTCAAAAGAAACCATCGATCTTTTGGTCTCATACAGATGGTTTGTAAGCAGGGCACAAATCTTAGGGGTTCTTCAGTGCCACTGAGTCTCTTCTGACTCATAGTGACCCTGTATAGGGCTTCAGAGGAGTGACTGGTGAGCTTGAACCACAGACCTTGCAGTTCAAACTGATCTTGCAGTCCAGCACATTAACCTGGGGAGTCACTTACCATGACTTACCCTTTATTGTATGTACCACTCTGCTATTTCTCTCATAGGTGATCTCAGGGGGTTAAAGAACGACTCAGAGGGATAGTCTCAGAGTCCTCTGTTTTCTGCTGTTCCAGTTTGCCTGGCATTTGTTTTTGTTTTGTTTTGTTTTAAGAATTTGAGTTCTGTTCCATATTTTTCTTCCATTCTATCTGTGCATCTGTTATGACCCAGATCAGAATGGTCAGTTTATGAGAGCTGGGAACCATCTAGTTCTTCTGGTCTCCAGGTAGATGAAGGGTGGCTTACACAAACTTGCTTTTCCTCTGAGCTTTTGGTTACTTTCTTACTGTTTTAGTAGCTTTTGGTGAGTAGAACCTAGGACTGTATCTTAGATGGCTACTCAGATGCTTATAAAATCTCAGATGCTACTCCCTTCACTAGTTTGCTGATCATGATTTTGTGAACTATGTTATGCCAGTTGACTGAGGTGTTCAATGAGGCTATGGTCTTAAACATTCAAACCCAGAAAATCAATCTTGGAAGATGTTTGGTTATATCTAAGAAGTATCTAGATTTTTGTGTTACATGAATGTATGTTTCTGCGCCCACATATTTATATTTACCTGAAACTTCTATTTCTTGTTACCTACATATATATTTGTGTCTACCTGTATACCAATATACCTATACCCATCCATTGTGCTTAAATATTCATTTTTACTTTGGTTGTACAACAGGTTTCTCTTGCTGGGATAGGACCATTGGATCACTGTGCTAATGGGCAAAGTGGTAAATTGGGGGTGCTTGACACTGCATTGCGTGTGAATCTTGTGAGCCTTCCTGCCGTAAATGTCTTTGAAGATAGTTGTCATTAGACTCTGGCCAGAAGTAGACTTCTATCCAAGAGGCACCTCCTTATTTAATAAAACTCACTTTTCCATATATTCCTGGAAACAAACTGAAATTTTAACTTTTTGGAGGAAGGAGGGTAGAAAATCTGTTAACAGCTCTTCTCAGAAAAAAATGCACCTTCTTCCATTACAATTTGATTATGGCTTTTAGGGAGTCCTGATGTGGTGCTATGGGTTAATGTGCCAGACTGCAAAGCCATTTGAACTGCGAGGTTGACGGTTCAAGCTCACCAGCTGCTCCTCGGAACCCCTATATAGGGTCGCTATGTGTCAGAACCTACTCGACAGCATTTAACAACAACAGGCTATAGTTGGAGTTCTGGTGTGGTGCTTTGGGTTAATGCGCCGGACTGCAAAGCCATTTTAACCACAAGGATGGCGGTTCAAGCTCACCTGCTGCTCCTCGGAAACCCTATACAGGGTCTCTATGGGTTGGCACCAACTTGATAGCACTTAACAACAACAAAGCCTGTAGTTGGGCTGCTAATTGCAAGGTCAGCAGTTTAAAGCTATTCAGCAGTTTGAAGCTACCAGCCATTCTTTGGGAGAAAGGTGAGTGAGGTTTTTTGTTCCTGTAAAGATTTACAGTCTCGGAAACCCTGTATAGGGTCACTGTAAGTTGGAAACAGCTCCAAGACACACAGTCATCACCACCAGCAGCCTGTAGATGGAGGAAGGACTCTTGGAGTGACATGTTGCTAAGTATCATCAAGTTTGTTTTGACTCATAGTGATCCTGTCTAGGGTCTCCAAGGAGAGGCTGGTAAATTTGAATCTCCTGCCTTGTGATTCAAACCGGTCTCGTTGTCCAGTGTTCATCCTACAGCACAACACCAGGACTCCTAGTTTCACTCTGACATGCATGGGGTCACCATAAGACAGAAGTTGTTGTTGTTAAGTGCTGTCAAGTTGGTTCTGACTCACAGCGACCCTGTGCAGAGTTTCTGAAGAGCAGGTGGTGGGTTTGAATTGTTGACCTTGGCCCAAGCTGACCTTAACGGTCCTGTACATTGTCCTGCAGTGTCACACCAAGACAGAAATCACTCGACAGCAATTAGTTTAAGGTTTGGTGTGACCTATAGCTTGCGTTAAGTTTGTTTCATTGTCATTCATGACGTTTAGTAGCATGCCCTGAGGCCATATTTTATGCTAGAAAGCAGGGATAAAAGATGCAGTCAAGATGCCTGAAGTCCTTTCCTGCCTCCCTCTCCTGGCCTTTCACACACACATCCTCCCACCTAGGGCTATGCTCTTAACTGGCCCTTCTGCCTGGAAACTCCCCCACCCCACATGCACTCAACTTTCTGACCTCTTTTCTCAAATCTTTTATTCTCAAGGATGCTGGCTCCGATCACCCTCTTTCATGCTACAACCTTTGCAAAGCATTTATGACCTAATCTTACTATTTAATTTATGTAGAATGTTTATCGTTCACTGTCTCTTTCTGCCTTAGAATGTAAGTTCCTTGAGGGCAGGAATCAGTGTGGCCACCAAGTCTCTAGACCAGTGCACTGCACAGTGGGCTGTCTTGAATGAGTGATTGCATGCTGTTGAGTAGCTCATCAGTTTGCTGTTTCACTTCCTGCATGGCTTTTGAAAGGAGTCATGAGTTGCGTGTATCATGTGCACCCATAGACCCCTGTTACAGTCTGTCCTGCTCTCAGAAATCAGGGTTGCTCTATCTCCAGTCTCCCCACTCTACAAAAAAAGAATATTCCACATCCACTGCTAATTGAGTTAATTACCTGGTGACCCCCATATTGCAGAGGTGAAACTGTCCTCATAGGGCTGCCAAGGCCATATCCTCGGGGCACAGATTTTATGCCCTTTCTTCTTGTTGTGTAAGGCGCTCTGGTAGTGTAGTGGTTATGTATTGGGCTGCTAATCTCACAGTCAGGGGTTCGAAACTACTAGTTGTTCCATGGGAGAAAAATGAGGCTTTCTGCTCCCGTAAAGACTTACATCCTCGGAAACCCAGTACAGGGTCGTTATGTTCCTGGAGGAAAGATGAAGCTTTCTGTATCTGCAAAGATTTACAGCTTGGGAAGCCCTATACAGGGTCACTATGGGTCAGAACGACTCAATGGCACTTAACAACAATTCCAACAATTTTTTGAGTCAGGGCTTTTAGCAAGTACTTTGAGATCCCTTAGTTAAATTCATGTTAGTGCAGAGTATGTAGACGAGAGATTCTGTGACCATGTTATTTTATATACAATGTTAAAATATTTGTAACTTGAGGTCTCATTTATAAATCTGAGTTCATAGCCTCTCAATCAGCAATCTATACTCCGTCCCCTCCATTGCAGACTTTGACAGTGAGTCCCAGCTGGTTTCACATATTAAACATGTAAAGCACGTGCTTGTTTTTATGGTATCCTGGGCCACGTCTTTTACATTTTCACACTCGGCAGTTGCGTGTTCCCACAAAACCACCACTCCCTGTCTAGAAAGCAAGGCTGTAATAAGTCACATAAATTGACTGTACTGTATAGAGGTCACAGAAAACAGTGGTCTGCTCCCAAATGACACACCTTTGCTGAGCTCTGTGGTCAGAACGAACGCACTCTCCTTGAGGAATCAAGAATAGTGTCTTTGAAAGTAATTTGCTTTGCTTCACAGATTCCTGCCTATATGAATTCTGTTTTATTTCAGAATATGCTTCTTAAAAATGTTCCTACCTTCTCCCCTACTTAAAATAGACTTTGCTGTTTGCTGTGAAGTTGTCTCATTGAAACCCTTTGGTGCGTCTCCTTCAGATGTGGTTCTTGTCAAGTGCCGTCAAGTTGGTTCCGTCTCATAAGCGACCCTGTATAGAGTTTCCAAGGAACAGCTATCAGGCTTGAACTGCTGACTTTGTAGTTAGTAGTGCAATGAATGTTTACCCTGCAACACCACTAGGGCATCTGAATTCTGACATTGACTGCCCATTCTACATTGACCACTCAGTTTCTGCGCGAAAGTTAGAGTTGTTATTGTTGTTAGGTGCCATAAAGTCAGTACCGACTTATAGACACCCTATGTTCAACAGAAGCAAACACTGCCAGGTCAGACTAACCTCACAATTGTTGCCATGCTCGAGCCCATTGATGATGCCACTTTGCCAATCCATCTCAATAGGGGTATTCCTCTCCTTCTCTGATC
>NW_006408675.1:3382120-3400129 GCF_000296735.1 Chrysochloris asiatica | reverse complement strand
ACCTTGTTCTTTGCCAGTTCCTTCGGTGTACCTTGGACTTCTTCCTTCAGTATCCTTGGCTCTTGATCATGTGCTACCTCTTGAAACAATTGAACATCAACCATTTCTTTTCCGTTCAGTGACTCTGTGTATTCCTTCCATCTTCTTTTGATGCTTTCTGCGTCATTCATTAGTTTTCCCAGAAAATGCTTCAATAATGAAAGTTGAGGCTTGAATTTTTTCTTCAGTTCCCCCAGCTTGAGAAATGCTGAGCGTGTTCTTCCCTTTTGGTTTTCTGACTCCAGATTGTTGCACATTTCATTGTAATACTTGGCTTTGTCTTCTCGAGCTGACCTTTGAGATTTTCTGTTCAGCTCTTGGACCTCCTCATTTCTTCCATTTGCCTTAGCATCTCTACAGTGGAGAGCAAGTTTCAGTGTCTCTTCTGACATCTATTTTGATGTTTTCCTTCTTTCTTGTCTTCTTAATGACTTTTGGTTTTTTTCCTGTGTGATGTTCTTGATGTAATCCCACAATTTATCTGGTCTTCCATCTTTAGTGTTTAATGTATCAAATCTGTTTTTCAGATGATCCTGTAAGTTCAGGTAGGGAATATTCACAGTCATATTTTGGCTCTCATGAACTTGTTTTCATTTTCTGCTGCATCAGTCTTAATTTGCATATGAGAAGTTGATGGTCTGTTCCATAATCTGCCCCTAGTCTTGTTTTGGCTGCTAACATGGAGCTTTTCCACCATGTCTTTCCACAGAGATAGTCAGTTTGATTTCTGTGTATTCCATCTGGTGAGGTCCATGTGTATAATCGCCTCTTATGCTGTCTAAAGAAGATATTTTTTATGCAGGATTCTATCATGTGATCTCCAGCATCATTTCTATCACCAAGGCCATGTTTTACAACTACTGATCCTTACTCTTTGTTTCCAACCTTTACATTCCAATTACCGGTAATGATCAATATACCTTTATTGCATGTTTGATCAATTTCAGAGTGAAGTTGGTAGAATTTGTCTATTTCATCCTCACTGGTTTTAGTGGTTGGTGCTTAAATTTGAATAATAGTGGTATTAACTGGGCTTCCCTGTAGGCGTGTGGATATTATCTTATCACAGACAGTGTTGTACCTCATCACTGATCTTGATATGTTGTTTTTGACGATGAATGTAACACCATTCCTCTTCAATTTGTCATTCCTGGCATAGTAAACCATATGGTTGTCAGATTCAAAGTCACAAGCCACTACTCGTCTCTCAGTTTGTCTTACTGTGGTGGCTTGTGAGTTGCTGTGATTCTGGAAACTATGTCACAGGTATATTAAATATCAGCAGGGTCACCCATGGTGGACAGGTTTCAGATGAGCTTCCAGATGTAGACAGAGTAGGAATAAGGAGAAATGAACTACTTCCGAATATTTAGTTACTGAAATCTTATTAATAGCAGAAAAGTCAGCGTAGTTACAAGATATTCAAGATAAGTGCCTTTGAGAATTTATATCTAGCTCTGACCAACCAGAAAATATACTCACAGCACTTGAGATTTTTGCTGTTTATGTACCGTTGAGTCGATTCTTGACTTTTCACAATTCCAAGTAGAATTACATAGTAAGTTCTACACTGGCATCTTTATGGGAATAGATTGCCCAGCCTTTCTCCTTCAGAATGGGTTGTGACTACCAACCTTTTGGTTAATGACCGAGTGCTTAATCATTATGCCACCAGGACTCTTAATATCCAGGTGTAGAACTTTTATGTCTTTCCCTCTGGATTCTAATAGGCAATTAAATTTATTTCTAAAAGTTGTTATAAATATAATTAGTTGGGATGAAGGTCTGGAAGAACAAGTGTATATGCTATTTATTTTTTTTTATGAAATCAGATAAGCCTAATCACTTCTCTTTTGATCATGGAATATATTATTCATATATTAAATTAAATCTTAAAACACAGTTGTCCTTCCCATAAACACCAACTTTTATATTCTTACAGATTTCTTGATTTTTTAAAAATTAAAATAAAACCATATTGATTGAATTTTAAGTGTCACGATTTTGTTAATCAAGAAATGTAGAAGAAGAAGGAAAGTGATCAGAAATAACAATATGTATGTTAATGAGTGATCAGAAATAACAATATGTATGTTAATGAGTGGATGAAAGGGTGATTGGCAAGAAGAAAAATCTTTCTCACCTTTGCTTGGAGTTGTGTTCCTGAATTACCCTGGCCATGTTAGGATTCCACAGGCAGATCCTGAGGGATGGATGGCTGGTAGAGCTCCTCTGGGAGCAGATTATTCTCAGAAAAGAGAGGATAACATTTATCCCTTTTCCTCACTATTTATGCCTGTGAATGAATGTTCCCTTAAAGCTAACAGCCAAGAAAACACTACAAAGTAATTCCACTCTGTAACACATAGGGTTTGTTATTTTTATTATTTGATGAGAGAAGGACTTGATTTTCTCTTTCCTGGAGATGTGATGACAGTGAAGTTCAGGCACACCACGTTAAACATTATTTGAGGACAGTCTGTCTACCGGGTAACAATGACTGGTGTAATTTATAATCCTGGAACTACACTGGACACATTAAATACTATTGCTGAAATTGAGATATTTGTTCCAATGCTTTCATTTATATTTCCAGCTTTTGATGTTTTCTCATTTGTTCTTTTTTCCATAATGGATACAGCAACGTTCTTACTGCTACAGCTAGGTTAAAGCCCTCACACCTCTGCTTTGAACAAGATCTGCATGCAAGTGGGGCAAGTCTGTTTTATTTACTAGCAGATAGCTAAGTTAATGTTGATGTTTTCATGCAATTTTCTTTGTCATGAAAGTAAAACTTGATACACTAAAAGCGTTTCTCTTTGGAGTTTTAACTGCCAGTAGATTCTTTGGTAAGTTTGATGTTAATCTTTTCTGGTGTATAGGTGAATGCATCTTCATTTAAAACAGGGGGAACTTTGATTAGTAAGCATCTCTACACTAAGCCTGAGTTTGAGAAAATAAACATTTGAAATTCAACAACAAATGGTGCCTTGCATCTTGTAAGTAGCATCTGAAAGGGGAGAATTTTTTACCTCTGGCAAGGGTACCAAGTATATCGTGGTATTTACAGAGCCATGTTTTGCTTAGTAAAAGTAAAACAGATTCCAAGAATAGAGCCAGCTATTGCATATATGCATTTTTGTTGCTAGTAAATTTCCATCAGGAATGCCTTAAAATTGGTGTTCAGGCTGGAATAGGAGACTAGAACTTGATGTGATAGGTAGATAGGAGAAGTATAATTCCATGAATCTTAATATTTTGAGATCTGGATTTAAGTTTTTAGCATCTAATGCCGTAAGAGTTTTGTGGCCTTTAATAAAACTACTCTAAATAGAAGAGGACAAAGTGAACTGGAAATTGGTTTTAGTTGAATTGTTGTTATTGTTGTTAGGTGCCATAGAGTCTGTACCGACTCATAGCAACCCTATGTACAACAGAACGAATCACTGCCCGGTCCTGGGCCAACCTCACAATTGTTGCCATGCTTGATCCATTGATGCTGCCACTTTGCCAATCCATCTCGATGGGGTCTTACTCTTTCACGCTGACCCTCCACCTTAACAAACATGGTATCCCTCTCCAGCGACTGGTTCCTCCTGACAGTATGTCTGAAGTATGAGACAAAGTTTGGTTATCGTGGCTTCCCAAGGAGCACTCTGGCTGCACGTCTTCCATCATAGATCTGTTGGTTCTTTTGGCAGCCCATAGCACTTTCAATAGTCTCCTCCAACACCATAACCCAAAGGCATGAATTCTTCTACAATCTTCCTTATTCACTGTCCAGCTTTCACATCCATATGAGGTTATTGAAAATACCGTGACTTGGGTCAGGTGCACCTTAGTCCTCAAGCTGACATCTTTGCTCTTGAACACTTTAAAAAGTTCCTGTGCAGCAGATTTGTCCAATGTAATACGTCGTCTGATCTCTTGACTGCTGCTTCCGTGAGTGTTGATAGTTGATCAAAAAGAAGAATGAAGTCCTTGACAATTTCAATCTTTTCTCCATTGATAAGAATATTGTTTATTGGTCCAGTGGTGAGGAGTTTTGTTTTCTTTACATTGAGGTTACTTTGGTATAATGTTCCTAAAATGTCAAGTTATTTAACAAAATGCTGTTGGGTTACCTTGTAACTGTGTTATTTCTGCTTACAAATTTATGTAAAGGACTGCAACCTTTGTTTCTACAATGGTAATTCCATGCTCTATACATTGCTAAAATGTTCCAATAAAATATAGTTTTGCAATTAAAAACAAAACAACCCACAGACCTCTCTGTTTAATTTTATACACATAACTTTCTCCTAATGGCTATGTGTCACCTAAAGTGTGGTTGCCATTTCAGGAATACGCTGTTTTCTTGCTTGAAGGTGTTTGCTGTGAGTTTGTATTCATCTATTTATCTTATCGCAGCTGGTAGCATGTATTATATAATGCCAATAAATTATTCTGTCATGTCACAGTGTGAGGCATATTGAAGTTCCAACTGAATTTATTACAGTGTATTGTGGGAACTCTGTAATTTGATGGTCTAATCTGATATACAAGACATAAAGAATGTAGGCATAAGTGAATGTAAATCTCAGTGATGTATTATTTGAGTCAAAAATTCTACCCTGATTTGCTCTCTGTAAATTCTTTAATCCTTGTAACCTCAATGATCTCTAATAGTAAAATGAAAAGCTAGATGCTGACTCTTCTGGATTTGGGCTATATTTTTGCCTTAACCTCATAGTGACCTTTGATCAGTAAAACTTTTCCCATTCCTATGGTGTTTTCAGTAACCTCATATGCAATTGAATGTTGGAGAGTGAAAAAGGAAGATCGTAGAAGAGTTGATGCTTTTGAGTTATGATGTTAGAGGAGAATATTGAAGGTGCCATGGGCTGCCAAAAGAACCAACCGATCTGTGTTGGAAGAAGTGCAGCCAGAGTGCTCCTTGGAGGCTGGGATGGCCAAACTTCGTCTCTCATAATTTGGACATATTGTCAGGAGGGACCAGTCCCTGGAGAAGGATATCATGTTTGGTAGGGTGGAGGGTCAGAGAAAAAGAGGAAGACCCCCATCGAGATGGATTGGCAAAGTGGCAGCATCAATGGACTCAAGTGTGACAAGAATTGTTAGGTTGGCCCAGGACCGGGCAATGTTTCATTCTGTTGTGTGTAGGGTCACTATGAGTCGGTACCAACTTGATGGCATTTAACAACAACAACTTATAAGAATTGTCGGAGAAATAAAACTCAGAAATGTAATTTTTCCCAATAATGTAACACAGAAGCTCTGTACACAGGAGAAGGGAAAGTAGCTAGAGTTTTACGTAGAACAAGCTAGGATGTTTTAGAAGATGTGTACCTGTGACCTCTTTGTAAAATTTGATGGGAGGCTAATTTGTGGGATTGGATGAAAATGCCTATTTGGGCCCATATTTTTGCAGATCTATGTACTGGATGATAAAAGTATATTGGTGTGAGAATTTTTGCTCTTTTCTTATCTGGTGGGCATTCAGTAATTGCTGCTATTGAAAACATTTTGAGACCCTCCCAGTTTCACACCTTGAATTACATGAGCAAATCATTGTACTGCACCCATCAGGTAGAACTATGTTTGTCAATAGGATATATGTACTGCGCTCCTAGAGATTTTTTTGTTTGGTAAAGTTTCTAAGACAAGTGGTGGTTTGTTTATTACTCAGACATCTTCAGATGTTTGTGATAGAAGGATTAAAATGTGTATCCAAGAGATAACACATCAGTATAGGCATCAGGTAAGGCTGCTGTGAAGTCATTGTGGGTCTAGGATAGTCACGTGATTCTTCTAGGCTTTCCCCGAAGGAAGAATACTGAAGCAGTTCTTTCAGGTTGAGTACATATCATCATATAGCCCACTCAGTTCCAACTTGCTTCTGGTTTTTGGAAAATGCAATTTTCAGAACGACTTAAGGGTGTTCGTAAGATTATTTACTGAGAATATACATTAAATACTGTTGATTTTATTTTTTCAATTTTATTATATAAGAATGCTACTTATAGGATAAACACTGGGCTGCTAACTAAGAGATTGGTGGTTCAAACCCACCAGTCGCTCCTTGGAAACCCCATACAAGGTTGCTGTGAGTCGGAGCCGATCAAAGGCACTGAATAACAATAGCAATTTTTTGAGAAGAAAATAGATCAATAGAAATATTTCTTTCTATCCTCGTGCCTAACTGTAGAAAGATAGCTGAAGATTTGTGTCATTAATTTACAATTTCAAAGTAATTTGCAACATTGCTAATATATTAAGCTGTATCATGCACTTTCAGGTAGCAAAACTTATATTTAAAAAATTTTATTTAAGGAGAGCTATTAAGATGCGAGCCCTGGTGTTGTGCTGTGAGATAGCACTGGTACCACAAGGTTGGTTTAAATATCAAGGTCAGCCGCTCCTTGAAAACCCTAAACAGGGTTGCTGAGTTGGACCACTGGTGTGCTGTAGAATCAGCACTGGACTGCAAACCAAAAGGTCAGCAGTTCAAAGCCACCAGCTGCTCCTCAAAAATCCCTACACAGGGTCGTCATGGCTAGAACCGACTAGACAACACCTAACAACAACAACAAATTTGAAGATACTGAGTTCTGGGGTGGTGCTGTAGGATAAGCACTGGACTGGCAACTGAAAGGTTGTTAGTTCAAACCCACCAGTAGCTCTTGGAAACCCCATACAGAAGGGGTGGGGAACTGGTTGCATAAAGCCCGTGAAATCACAATTCCAGCTTCATATTTTAGGGGTGAGTTAATTAAATGTATGACCAAATATAGCAGGCTAATTTTTAGCTGATAATTTTATATGGCTCATGAATGATGCTATCAATTTTGACAGAAAAAGGGCTTCCCACACATGCTATAGAGGGTTGCTGTGAATTGAAAAGGATTCAACAGCACACAGCAACAACATTTGAAGATACTCGAGCAAGATAAGTTTATTACTAAATAATTTTTAATGTCTACAAACTGCCGAGGAATAAGTACCAAGGAGTCTCTGTGTGGCAACAGTAATTAAATGCTCATCTATTCACTAAAAGGTTAGAAGTTTGAATTCACACAGAGGTCCTTGGAGACAGATCTGGTACAGAAATGGTATGGACACTGTTTGACTTCCTCCGATTTCGCAAAAGAATTTAATTCAAAATCTGCTGAATGTCAATTTTTATGAGGCGTAGGTCAGACATGCCTCCACCCCACGGCATGCTTTATCCTGTTCTGATCTCATTCATCCCTCCCACGGCACTCCACTTCTCTTGCTTCAGTAATCCGTTGCAGTAGCCACACAGAACTCATAGACAATACTCCTGATGTGGGACTTATTAGGGAAGTGACACTAGCATGGTGCAATTCAGGGTCAGAAACAACTTAGGGTACAGCAGTTGCTTGTCAGTAGCACTTCTTAGCTGTACTGCCTCTCGCTGGTCCAGTCTCTCAGCCATAGGGCTCCTTGATCTCTGCCCTGCTCACGCAGATGTTACGAGTTCCTTCAGCTCTGCTGATAAGTGCCAAAAGGGCACCTGATTCTGCAAGCCACCCTCCTTCATGAGGGCACTCAGCTTTACTCATACCATGGGCTGGGAAGCTTACTGCTCTGTCTCCTTGTTGCTGCCTCTTTTGTCACCTCTGCCACTTCCGCTTTTCCAGGCAGGGTCCTCCAGGTCCAAAGGACACACTCTGCTCTTGGTTCTTCTTTCTTGATGGTCTTGAGATCATCTTTTCCCACTTCTGAGATGACTCATTTTAAACCCAGCTGAATGACAAAACTAACCAATCCCCATGTTTGAGTCCTATATACCCTACTTTCACCCAGTCATATGGGGAGAGTTACAAAGACTAGGTAGAAGAGCCATATCAAGAAAATTCACTTTACCACAGCAGGCAGTCTGCTACTTCTAAAAGGTCACAACCTCGGAAACCCTGTGGAGCAGTTTTGGCTCTGCATACACAGGGTTACCGCGAGTCAGAAGCGACTTGACTGCAATTTAGGAACAATGACCAGGAAATGGATATAATAAATGTGGTTAGAACATGAGATCAGAGTACATACTTTAGTCATTGCCCCACACTTCCCCATGAATCTACTTAAATGTAGAAAATACGTTTGTAATGTACTTTAAATTTTTTTCAGACCTATTTGTCAAACATTCGACTAGACATTTTACAGACGTTTGCCTTGTGGTCCTCACAAATGCCCTGCTGACAGTTGATTATTACAATAGGTATGTGTGTGTATGTGTATTAACGGACTAAAACTCCAAATGATGGTGTAAATACTTAAAAAGAAAGGAGACTTCGGATTGATGGAGCATTCGCCAGGCTCAAGAACACTCTGGGCAGGCATTTGGGAGGATGTGCTTATTAAGTGGTCCTTTTGCAAAGTTTTCAGTAACTGAAGAACTAACATGAGAATAATACGTTCTATGTTTGGGGTGGTCTTTAGTTACATCTCTTATCTATCACATGTCATTAGCTACCACATTCATTACAACGCAAAACAAAGTCATTGTAGTGTGTTTACTTTTGTTTTGCATAGCTCTGGAAACTTTTTTCATATTCCTGCTTGATATACTAAAGGGCTGTGCACCATGAGACTGATAAAGCTATTAAATTAAAGACCAAGTTTTTCTTGGTGAGATGCAAGTTTTATCAGATACTCCAAAGAGAAGTTTTATAGCATTGATAAGTAGATTAGACCACTGATAAGTAAATTTCCTCCCAGTCCTGTAATTTTTTTTTTGACAGCATTAAATGCCTATTTTTAAATATTTCCCTGAGTCTCAAATTATTTCTGACTCATAATGATATCGTTTTGATTAAAATGTAGCATAGTCCAGCTATTATCTGCTTTGGCAAATAAACAAGCAATCTGGTCGCATCCAGCATAAGAATTGGTTTTGGCATGTGCATTTGTTGTCATTAGTGCCATGAGTTGGTCCTGACTCATAGCGACCCTGTATAGGGTTTCCTAGGAGCGACTGGTGGATTTGAACTGCCAACCTTGTAATTCAAACTAATCTTATGGTCCAGTGCTTATCCTACAGTGCCATACCAGAACTCCATCTTGTCCATAAGGGCCACTAAAATCCTTACATACAAGAAATCTCAAGTTAAGTCACATAACAATGAAGTCTTGTACCTGAACTATATCAAAGTTAGCTGTAAACACCATGTAAAAATACTGGCTAAATTACTAAATTCCTTTGACTGTCAAACTTTTACTTCTCAGGAGAGTCGGTCACTGCCAAGTTTATAACATGAACATTGTGTTTCTGTTACCTGAATTCCAAGGACAGGAGCGTACAGGGGGACAAGTGAAAGGCACAGATGAATTTTATTTATAGATGTTTTTTAAAAAAAGACATATCACAGATACCATCTTAATGCCAGTAAATGTCAGCAAACCTTTTGGATGCCTTTTTAAATGTTTACTTATAATTTTCCAAGTTAGAAAAAGAAACTTATTTAAAGTTTCCTGATTTGATAAATCACAGCATGATAAATCTAAGCAATGCCACAAAATCGTACAGTTAAAATGGCAAATGTTTGGGTATATTCGTGTATATTTTACTACAATTTAAAAAAAATGTTCGATTTAAAACAGACCTTGGCTGGTAGCTCAGTGGCTTTAGCAAGGTTGATAGTTCAAACCCAGCAGCTGCCTTATGGGAAAAAGATGAGGCAGTCTGCTTCCCTGAAGAGTTACAGTGTTAGAGGCCCTGTGGAGCAGTTCTACTCTGTGAAATAGACTTGCTTTGAGTTGGAATTGACTGTTGGCTTGGCAGTTAGCTGTTGATGTGGCCTCTTCAGAATTCTCACTAAAGTCAGTAGACAAAAGACTCACAGTATGCACAATTAGAAAAATTACAACGAACACAAAAGACTTTGTATTGCAAGCCCAAAGGAACTGGGTTTAAAACAGAATGGAGTAAGTTTTGACTGCCTAGTCATCACAGTAGGTCATGTCTTCCCTTAACACTCTAACTCAGAAAGGTCCAGAATGCTCTTCTCCACTCCTTTTCATTACCCAATTCAACAGTGCCTTTCTATATACTTGTTGTTATTGATAAGTGCTGTCGAGTTGCTTGTGACTCATAGCAACCCTGTATAGGGTTTACAAGGAGCGGCTGGCAAGTTTGAATTGCTGATCCTGTGGTTCAAACCAAGCTTGTGGTCCAGTGCTTTATCCCACAGTGCCACACCAGGGCTCCTTCTATCCAGTGGGTGGTCACAATTCAAAAACATTTTTTAAATCACCAGGTCAAGTTAGAGGATGGGGTAGAGATCGTTGCTATTACATCCTGAGAATCTTCGTCCACACAAGTAACATGTTGGAGGATAGAGTCAGAAAGACGTGTATTTACCGATGAATTATTGAGTGTCACAGGCCCTCTACTGGGCGCATCAGAAAGTTAGACAATGAGGCAGGGAGAATTTCTTCTTAAGCCAGCGGAACTACATTAGAAATGAAAGCCACCTTGGAAATTGGCATGACAACTGTTCATCTCAACGTGTTATCTAACTCTGAAGTCCAAGGTCAGGACCCAAGTCCATAAACTGATGGCCAACTCAGAGCAAACACCAAGTCTGGGTAGATCTCTTCTTGTTTAGTGATAGATAACCAGGAAAAGCAAAACTGAGACCCTCCTGAAAACTGCTGCTCCGCAAAGGAAAGGGAGGATGAATTGGAGGATTGTAAGGAAGAACAGACTACCAAAAAAATGAGTCCCGTAAAAGAGAGACCAAAAACAGTGAGGTGATGCGCTAAAATGGGGTGAAATGTGAGTGAAATAGTTAAGGGAAAAAAAATGATTGTAAAGACGCTAAGAATGTGACAGCCTATTAAAATCCATATCAGAAGCAGTAAAGAGGAGAAAGGACCCAGCTGAAACACAAATAACCCTTCTAGAATCAAGAAAAGAGATAAAAACAAGGGAGAACATGGTAGCCACATAGAGAAAAGATCTAAAATGAGAATTATAAATGTTACTAAACAAGATATCATTCTGAGTGAAATGAAGCAATAACCAGCAACCTATTTGAAATAAGCTTTCATGCTTACGTGCCGATTTGCAAGTGTTCTCCATATGTTTCATGTGTAATCAATGAAAGGCTACTTCTAGCAAGATATGATTTGGCTGTTTTTTTTTGTTTGTTTTTTTTTAATTACAAGAATAGCAAAAATATTAAAAACCTTAAAGCTTCCTGTCAAAAATATCTAGTTAACCACCAAGGGACAAAATTTTGGCTGCTTTCTCCTTTATAATAAAGCAGTAAATGTCAAAAGACAGTAGATCCAATTTCCATAGAGTTTTGAGGAGAAAAGATGGTGACTTAAGAATTTAATGAGCTGCCTCCTTATATTTCATGTGGAAAGGAAATTACGAGACATTTTCTAAAATGTAAGAGTTCTCCTATCACATTTTCTGAAGTGCAAATGTATCATGTCACATGGGAAGACTCAAAAATTGTCTTTTTATTCCTCAGCTTTGTAATTAGAAATGCATAGGGTAAAAAATAACTATCTTTGAACACTGAAAAGGGTAACTAGCAAAAGAATAAAATTGTGTATGTTACTGAAATATCTATAAATATTCTAAAAGATAGACTGTAAAGAAAACAAAATATCGATATGGGAAAACTGCTTACTACATATGAATGCTTTAAAAAAGCTTTAAAGAAATATATTTGTTTGTGTATCTGTACACATGCACACATACCAAGGTGCTTCAAACATTCGTGGAAAAATTCCATTATCTTTCAATTTCATTTTATCATGAACAGTTTGAATCCAACCTCCCAACTTATAAATATAAAACTAGATTTATATCTGTATTTGTTTCTTAACAAATATTAGTTATATGCCAGGTGCTTGTGCTAACATTTTACTACATTAGTTCATTACTTTGTATAAGTAATTAATGTAATTCACGTAGAACTTTCTGACATTGGCCTAATACTCATAAAAGATCAGTTGAGGCTTAGTTAGGAGACTGAGACCTAAGGTCACACTGCTAATGGAGTTGGGACTTGACCCCAGAAAATCTGACCCAGTGCTCTTAAATGTGCCAAACTGTAAGATGGCCCATGAGTGGTAATGTTCATACTGTGAGATACAACCTTATTCCTGGCCAGCTGATCTGCCAGAAAAGTTCCTCCCTGAGCCAGACAGCTGATCCACCTCCTTGATGTGGCCCAATATGAAAAAATTAGTTATACCAAGTAGATTTTTTCTCCTCTCAGGAATTAGACCCAAGAGAAAATCAAATGAAGCAGGCATGTGAGTTATTCTTCCTGACAACAAAATAGCTTAATCACAACACTAGATGGAAAGGGTGAGTATTTGAAAGGATGGTTCAAGACATTCCCAAACATGCTAGAACCTGTGAGTCTGAAATATTTTTGATGTTTAATGTCATTATATTTATATAGCTTAGATGGCAGTATAGTGTATAAGGCAATATAGAAAAGTCATTGTCGGGCTAATTTATATAAATATACCTTGATTATTGAAGGAGCTCTGGTAGTGTAGCGGTTATGAGTCAGTCTGCTAATATCAAGGTCAGTTAGAAACTACTTGCGTTTCCATGGGAAAAAGATGAGGCTTTCTGCTCCTGTGAAGATTTACAGCCTCGGAAACCCTGTACAGGGTCATTGTGAGTCGGAACCGACTCCACGGCACCTAGTCACCATCACAACTACTACCACCACCATCAGCACCTTGATTATTGAGTTTGCTGTTTCACTGAAATTGACTTTAAAGGTTGAAATCTCCCTTTGCTACTGTATTAGCTATCATTGTTTGAGTCACATGTACAGTTTTATTGTAACTGTCAATTGTGGTCTCATCTTTCTCTGAATGAAGACTTGAGAAACCTGTTTTAAACATATTGGTGTATAAACGTCACAGTTGTTTAGGTCAAATCACCGCTTCTTGTCAAACCACAGCCATCCAACCCTTCTGTGATTGGAATAATCTAATTTGGATTGTATTAAGGAAACGTTTCACAAAATGCCAAGAAACTGTTTACATTTTGTTTTCTTTGATAGAATTTTAATTCTCTGGAGCTAACTTTATGCCTTCAGCAGTGTATTATTCTGTTACTATACACAGGGTTTTAACTGGCTAATTCTCAGAAGTGGATCTTAGTACATTGTTATCTGGAAGCTTTGCTGAAACCTGTCTACCGTGGGTGACCTTGCTAGTATGTAAAATGCCGGTGGTATAGCTTCCATCCTTAGCCAAAGGCAAGCACCACCGTATGACAAACTAGACAGTACAGCTAGTAATAACTACAATGCTGACAGTGTGGTTAGATAAATGAATTGTCATCATTAAGTGTTTATGTTCCTGTAACTACTCTTGGTGGATTACAGCCTTAGTTGTGATGTCCCCTTAATGTATTACTGGATGACTTAAATCCTTTAACTGTAAAAGTGAAAATCTTGCAATTTTGGAGGAGGGTTTCATTATAGTATAGCTGTGAGACTCCTTACGTATCAGTGGTTACAAATTGGGCTGAGACCCGCAAGGTCAGCAGTTCGAAACTACCAGCCGCTCCGCGGGAGAAAGATGAGGCGATCTGCTCCCGTAAAGATTTACCGCCTCGGAAACCCTGTTCAGGGTCGCTATGGGTAGAAACCCACTCAACGGCATTTAACAACAACAACAACAAGAGAAGCATGGTCATGGTCAGTTTCACAGTGCTCTTTTGCCAAAATTAAAGCCACTGTTCCCCCCCCCGCCACACACACACACACACACACACACACACACACACACACACTACTCAGTCCCCAAAGCCTCTCAGCTGTACTTGCTCTGTGAGCTGGGAAGCCCACCACCCTTGCTTCGTGCTGAGTAGTGTTGTTGTCCCCCACACACTACTCAGTCCCCAAAGCTGCTCAGCTGTACTTGCTCTGAGCTGGGACACCCACCACCCTTGCTCCATGCTGTAGCTCTTGATTTTGCTGCTCCTGTACTTCTGCCATTCCTCCATTGTCACAGCTGTATGTCTCTTGGTCGAGGAGGCTTCATGTGCAGGGATCCCAGTGTCCACTCCTGGCTCTTCTTTGGTAGTGAGATCCCCCTCCTCTCCTTCTGAGCTGCCTTATTTTATACCCATGCTGGAGTTTCGAGTTGGTACAATTACAGCGTAGTGGTTACGAATTGGGCTGAGAACCTTAAGGTCAGCAGTTCGAAACTGCCAGCCGCTCCGCGGAAGAAAGATGAGGCTTTCTACTCCCCTAAAGATTTACACCCTCGGAAACCCTGTACAGGGTTGCTATGGGTCGGAACCGACACGATGGCACTTAACAACTACAACAACAATTACAGTGATCTCTATTAAGATCCACAGCTGAATGATATTCTCCTGTCCCTGTCTTCTCCCACCTTCTCTTACCCAGATTCATCAGGAGGAGTTGTTTGGTGGTAGTTACAAAGACTGTGGCTATAAAAGACATGAAATAATTCATTGTATTACGGCTTCGGAAACCCTATGCAGGGTCCCTATGAGTCGGAACTGAGGAACAGACTCCACGTCACATTTCAGTTTATGTCATCTTACATCTAATGTCTAATTTCTTAAGAGAAGGAAATGGAGAGGTATGGATTAATACCCATTGAAAACCTACTGCTAGGTTCCTTTTCAGTGACCCTGTAGGATGGTGTAGAACTGTCCCACAGGATCTCCAAGACTAAATCTTTACCGAAGCAGACTGCCACATCTTTCTCGTGTAGTGCTGCTGGTAGGGTTTGAACCACCAACCTTTTGGTGAGCATCTGAGCACTTAACTGCTGCACAGCTAGAGTTCCTCATGAGAGTTAATAGTTACAGTACTTAAAGCTTCTTCAAATGAGAAGAAGGGGAGGGGGAAGCACCCACTTTTGTTTCGATGACTTACAAAGAGGAAACTATTACTGGTTGGCTTAGGCCTTTTCCCTGAAATCCATCTCATGGAATTGAAATTTATTGTTTCAGGCAAAGGCTATGCCGGTTCTAATAAATTTAGTTACCTGGCTCTGGATCTTTCACTCATGAATATATTGTTAGATGATTTCATGATTTTTTTTTTTTTTTTTGCTTGCATTTTTATTTTTTGAATTTTACTGATATTAGTTTATTCCATCTAGAAGCTACCTTTTCATTTTCTGAGACATGTGAGATGAAATGTTTCTTGATTAATGTACTAGCTGATCGGCACTGACCATTGGCTTTGTGCCAGGCATGGCTGCATGCTCTTCTTGGGAATGTCACTCAGTCCTGTTTTATAAGTGATGCAGTTGAGTCTTAGCGAGGTAGGTACATGACGAGAGTCAGACACTAGTATACTGGAAAGCTGGGGTTTGCATGCAGACTCACTGACTTCTGGATGCTTGTGTTCAAACATCCTTCAAGTGAAATGGAGGAAGACAAAATCCTCTAGCAGTGTTAACTTCCATATAAACAACAGTCACAAAATCCTTGTAAACGGATTGTCATCCATTCAGTCTGTTCTGACTCATGGCAAACCCATGTGCCTAACTAATCTGACTCAAGGCGAATCCATGTGTGTACCGAGTAAGGGTATTTCATAGGGTTTTCTTGACAGTAAGTTTTATGGAAGGAACCCTGGTGGTACAGTGGTTCAGTGCGCTGCTGCTCACTAGAAGGCTGGTGCTTAAACACATTTTTCATTTTGGAAACCCTATGGGGCAGTTGTATTCTGTTCTATAGTGTCACTGTGAGTCAGAGCTGAGTCAACGGCAGTGCCTTTGGTTTTTGTGGTTTCATCTTTTGGACGATCTCCAGGACTTTTGCATACAACACCACTGGGTGAGTTAAAAACTGCAGCCTCTAGGTTATCAGCTGATTGCAAACCACTTGTTCTATGTTGTTGTTGTTGTATCCTGCCCAGTCAATTCTGATTCATAGTGACCATGTAGGGTTTCTGAGGAGAAACTGGTGAGTTTGAACTGCTGATGTGTGGTTAGCAGTCTGGTGCTTGTCCTACAGCACCACACCAGGACTTCTATTATGAAATAGTGGTGTATAGATTGTAGACTTTTAGATGTAGTCTAACACCTTTGCCCCTATGCCACTTAACCATCATACTAATTTAAAAAATATTAAAGATGTTAATATTAAAAGTGCTTAATTATAACCATGTTCAGCAAAATATCATTGTCTCTGTAGTAGATTAACCTAGCAATACGTGCTAGCAATAAAAAACTAGACATATAAGACAATGTGTATACCGTATATGTACAAAGTGCCTCAACTTCTTTAAAATTGTCTTACCATAAATAAGGAAAGAATATGAAATCGCATCATTTAAAGCAGTGGGCACATTTCATTCAGGATATTACAACATTATTCATTTTTGAACAGAATCTGTTATAAGGATGCCAATCTACAAGAATGTTGCGTTTTAATTTTAGGCTAAGCCACAACTTATTCTTTGCTGATAAAAGAAGAGAAGCTCTAACTGAATAGCAGTGGAGTGTAGAAACTGGATTGAGTTCGAGGTGTTTTTGTGGCCTTAAGTTGAGTTTTACTCAGGGAATAATAATAGTTAAACTTTGGCATCAAGTTTATAATGTCTGAGAAAAAGTCCCAGATGCTAGGTAGTTCCATAAATCATGAAGATGGATTTAATGATTTTATATGAAGCACTACTCCCAGTGAGCTAAGACAAAGTGGCCTTGAAAATGAGGTCTTCCACAAGTACATAGGCACTCAAATGCTTTCCCAAGCCTGACCCAAGGGACACTTTTAATGACTACAATATGGCTGAACCCCCAAGACCAGTATTTCCACCCCTTTTTCTGAGCTCTGGAGTTGGGACAGGGGATAGATTCACTGTTTTGAAGTTGGAGCATGCTGGATTGAATGGATAGCCCCAGGCTAGTCCACTTGCTAAATCAGAGCCAAGAATTTCTCAGTTCAGGAGGCCTCCTCTTTCCTCCTTCCTCCTTTTGAACTTGCCCCACAGTTTCTGGATTAAGTTGGTGTGAGTCTCTCCAGGGAAAGCCCCTGGTTTAGGCTTAGTCAAGTTTGCCTGAGAAAACTGGATGACAGTGGGAATAAAATCTGCTGACCCCCATCCCAGAGGTTAACGTTTTCATGTATGTTTTTGCGTGACTCATTTTAAATTACAGTGCTTTACCGATATAGAAAGAAGTCTTCCTCTTCCCACCCTCCCCAGACACCACATAATGGAAAATGCAAGAATGTTCTGCATAAGCAAGGTTTTGTTTTGTGTTTTTTTTAAAAAACAAAAAAGCCCAGTCTCTGATGGGACTCTCTTCCTGCCAGAATTCCCACTGGTTCACTGTTGCAATTTTTACAAAAGGCCACGATGAAAGGGGAAGGCCCATTTTGAGTCTTTGCCTCTGTGTTTTGTGAAACATAATTTGTTTCTGTTCTTGGTGTCAAAGAAGAGTTGTTATTTTTTAACCTCTCTGATAGACATGTCTAAACCTACAGGCTCTCTGTTAAAAGTAAAATTTTGATGAAGAAAAGTTTTGTTCTGCTGTTATGATTAGACGCATAAAATGTTGAAAAGGTTTTAATGTTCTATTTCCTGTTTAAAAATGTGTCCTCTCCTATGAACTCTGACGTGGTGGGAGGATTTCCCTCAAAGAAAATTCAGTTCTGGGAAGAGCCATCTTTGGAGGTCATAACCTAGAAAATTCTTGAAGGAAAGTTTTAGTGAATTAAAATGGGGGTGGAGTTAGAAAGCTGAAGGTTCTGTTCTCCCACCCTGGAGCTGGTTCAGGGCTCTTTAGTTTGTAGCAAAGATGTCTTCAGAAGTCACTGATTGCAGTTTTAAGTGGAAAGAAGAGGTAACCTGGGTTTCCACAAATTTGTACGGGTTGTACCTTTCTTTCCTCCCCCAGATGTCCACTGGAAAAAAATACAAATAAACCAACTGATAAGCATGCTTGCCTCACTGCAATCATTCTCTC
>NW_006408675.1:3314908-3382020 GCF_000296735.1 Chrysochloris asiatica | reverse complement strand
CCCCCCCCCCCCAATTCAATCAATTTTAGTGCCAGGCAAAGTATTGCTGATAACACTAGATAATAAAGGAAGTAGACCACCCCATTTTTTTCCCAATTCTCTTCCTTTTTGAGGCAGTTCAACAATTTACTTACCACAGAGAAGGTTCTGTAGCATCAGAACCTATGACCCAGCCCAGGGCTTCTGCATAAAGCATTTTGGTTGATCAGGGGCAGAACCAAGTTACCTTTGGCCTCGTGTTTCTGAAGAGTCAGCTGCTGGCCAATCTGATGGACCAGAGTGACAGTCTGCTTAATTGAAATGACATTAAAAAGGCCCCCTAAGCTTCATGGACAATTGAGTAACTTCAGTTTCCTCTCTTTACTCTTGTTTGCTTCCTGCTCTTCTAGAATCAAACATTAGGTATTCTGGTCTCTTACAATGAGAAGATTAAGCAGCTGTAGTTTAAATTAAAGCATTAATTTGGAGTGTTCTGTGGCTGCATTAATTATATCTTTACTAAGATTAAATTCCTGTGGATTTGACAGATGCCTGTGAGCAGCAATATGTGCTTAGTTATCCAGGGCAAATCAAAATTCTGTTAACCAGTAATTCTTGGTAGACTTTTTCAAAAATTTGTACATAAAAATGGGAAAGATTTAAGTTTTTTTTTGCGGGGGGGGGGCTTTTTTTTTTGTCAGTTTTAGTTGTAAGAAAGAAAATCTTAATTAAGCATAAAGCACAGCTATGAGGAGAGAGTATTTTCATGAGTATAGGATTGAATGATGGAAAATTCTGTTCTTTCGTTTGTGTGGACCTAACAACAACAAAAAAAAAAGCGTGTTGAAAAATCTCTTACCTAAATGGTTCTAAATTAAAGACTTGGGATTTATTTATTTTAATTAGAAATATTAAACTCACACAGTGATATTTGTGAAAACATTTTTTCCTAACTGCATATTTCATATCGAATAATAAATGTCTGTGAGTATAATCAAAAGTTTTAGTTGTAATCATGATTGTAGCTCATGCTGAATATATTAATGTTACTGTTTGGATTCCTGGTGTGGTGCTGTGGGTTAATGCTCTGAACTGCAAAGTCAGTTTGAATTGCAAGGTAGGCAGTTTAAGCTCACCAGCCGCTCCTACAAAATCCTGTGCAGGGTCACTATGGGTCGGAATTGACTCAACAGTACTTAACAACCACCGACCACAACAGGATTCTGTATACAATAAATGATGGGCCCTATTAATTATCTCTCAGTATCTGCTCAACGAACCTCCTGATTGGGGGAGAAGGGATTTGAACAACTTTTGCAATCTAATTTCTTCAGCAGATAGTCACATTTCATAATTATTACATTGTCAGTGAACATATTTAACAGTGGTTGTATCTTCTAGAAAGATAAGGCATTCTGATAGTTATGACTTCTTTTTAAAAAGCGGGTTTAGTTTAGAATATATAAAGTTTGGGTCCCGGCAGGCATGTGGAAGATATATAGGGAAATGAGTTTGTTATCGACTTTGTAGGAATTTTGTTCGGTGTCCTTTTTCATTGTTTTTGCTTATATGGAGAACCTGAGAACAGACTGGGCTTTGCTCTTTGAACAATGTCCTTAGCCAACCGTTAATTCTAATTGCTGTGACTAATTTGCTGTGTGACCTAAAGAAGGTAACATATTTAACCTTGGTTTTCTCATGTGTGAAATAGAACTAATGACACTCTACCAAACCAAAAGTCTGTAAGACATCAAGAACAAAATCACACCTTTAAAGAACTCAGTAGGGAATTCAAAACCAAATATTTGGTGGTAGCATTCAAACATTTTTAAAATGTATGTTTGGCACCACCAGAAGAAAAGAAAACCAGAAACAAAATATTTCCTAAACTTAAATGAAATGTTTAAACCTGAAGGGAGAGGAAAGGAATTGAAATTGTTTCACCACAGGAAATAAAGACCTAGGGCCAATTTAAACAGTTGCAAATTATATGAAACAGTGTTCTTTGGTGGGTAGAAATGAACTATTCTTCATCTTTTTTGAGGCTATCCAAAGGAAAAAAAAAATGAGCCTAAATTACAGCCAAATTACATAAATTAGGCAGCCACTGTGATTAGACTGACCAATTCTTTCTAAGATACCTACTTGACTGTTCAGTTTCAATGAAAGGGGTAGTGAATTTGTTAAACAGCTGAGAGTATGTGCCTTGTTGCTCCAGAGACCCAAGGAATAGGGCTTTGTTGTCATTTCCATTTATGTTTTGTACCCAGGAAGATACTTGTTGTTGTTGTTATGTGCCATCGAGTCGGTTCCGACCCATAGCGACCCTGTATAGAGTTTCCGAGGGTGTAAATCTTTACGGGAGTAGAAAGCTTCATCTTTCTCCCGCAGAGCGGCTGGTAGTTTCGAACCGCTGACCTTAAGGTTCGTAGCCCGATTCGTAACCACTACGCTACCAGAGCTCCTTCTAAATTCTTTTTACATTGCATTTCTTCATTACCTGTGCAATTTAGTTGAGAGCCATTCCAAAGCTTTTATCTGCTGTGTGAGTGTGTTCTGTATTCATTCTACACCTTCCTGGAGGTAATAATACTTTCCAAAGGGGCACCTGTGATTCAGTGCTAGCATTCTCACCTTTCCTGTGGGATACTGAGGTTTAATTCTGATCCAATGCACTTCATGTGCGCCCACCGCTCATATGTCAGTAGAGGCTTGTTTGTTGGTATGATGCTGTACAGATTTCAAAGGAATTATAATCTAAGACAAAGGAGAAAGGCTTGGAGATGTACTTCCAAAAAATTAATCTGTCCCGTTTGTGCAGAGGGTTAGTCTTCAGTCACGAACTACGAACAACAAAAATACTGTCAAGAACATGCCAGGCCCCCAAAACAAAAACAGATTTTGCTTTGTCCATTTGGTGTATTGCTTTTTGAGATTTTTCTGGAGTCTTTTTTTTCCTCTTACAAAGTTGAGATTTTTGTAGCTTAATGACACCTATTTTGTTTGTGTGATTACTGATCACATGTTGTTATGGCCTGAAGTTGGTTCTGACTTATAGCGACGCTGTATAGAGTCTATGAGGATTGGCTGCTGAGTTTGAACCACCAACCATCGTATCCTACAGAGTCACACCAGACCCCCAATGGATCACATAGCATTATTAGGAAAAAAGAAAATACAGAGCCTAGGATGGAATCTTTTGCCTAAATAAGCCTAGCAATAAAGATTGCCACCTATTGGTAAAAATAAAGAACTAAAACTGAAAGATCTTACATGTAGTAGATATGATCAAGACAGAATTATTTTTGATGGTGGCCTTAGCTAAGGTATTTGAAAGCATATGGTTCGATTAGGAATCCTTAAGATACTGTACTTTGAATTTATCATAGACAATCTCATTAAATCATAACATATTTAAGGAGTAGAGGCTGGCAGATCTCATAGTCCCTATTGAAAAGCGTATTTTTGAGATTGTCAGAATTCTATTTTAGTGGTATCTAAAAAGGAGCTCTGGTAGCGTAGTGGTTACGAATCGGGCTGCGAACCTTAAGGTCAGCGGTTCGAAACTATCAGCCGTTCCGCGGGAGAAAGATGAGGCTTTCTACTCCCGTAAGGATTTACACCCTCGGAAACCCTGTACAGGGTCGCTATGGGTCGGAACCGACTCGACGGCACTTAACAACAACAACAACAACAAATGGATAAATGAATTTTTAACTTAGATAGAGTTTAGAGGCTCAAGGACGGATTTAAAAAACCTTTTTTGCCCCCTAGCTCTCCTGTTAGTTTGGGCTCTCTTTCAGCCCAAGCTTTGGAATACAGTGTTTACTGCCCAACAGAAATGACACAGGCTTGATCATGCTGGCCTTTGGTGTCAGGGTCAGTTTACCTAGATCGTGGGATTTATGCTCCCCAGGGTGTTGGATGCCCCAACATTGGCCCCCACACACACACTGAAATGTACATTGTTTTTGGTTGAAAATACTCAAATAGTCTCAAAGCTAATAGCTCTGACCCCATTATATGGATAGGTATATAAATTTGTTATTAGGACTAACTGGATTTGGATATAAACCCAAGTTTAGCAATTTTTCTTTGGTAATGAGGAGCTCTGGTAGCGTAGTGGTTACGAATCGGGCTGTGAACCTAAAGGTCAGCGGTTCGAAACTACCAGCTGCTCCGCGGGAGAAAAATGAGGCTTTCTACTCCCGTAAGGATTTACACCCTTGGAAACCCTGTACAGGGTCGCTATGGGTCGGAACCGACTCGACGGCACGTAACAACAATAATATACCATCTTAACACTTATCTCCCTTCTTTCTTCTCAATATCTCACCCTCCTTCAAATCTTGAAAAAATTAAAATGTACAGAGATCAGTGTTTTATATGCATCTTTATATGTATGTATTTTGGTAAATATATTAATAAGGACAACATAGCTTCTGTATGGTGGCCTTGTCTTTTTCCTCGCATGTCTACTCATATTTGGAGTCTTAAGCTTTTCGCTTGTCAGGTGCTACTCAAATAATTGTTTAATTCTCCACGTTGGCATTAAATGTTTGGTTAATTAACTTGGCAAAATTTATTTACCACCCCCTGGGAACTAAGTACTATAGTAACTAGAGAAAGCTGCGATACATCGGAAATTACCCATATGGTAGTTGATTTAATTTTTATACAATACACCTATATATGTGTGAAAAAATCTATGTCAGCTGTTACACAACAACATATTGATGAATTTTAAATGAGTACGGCACAAGAAAAGCAACATCCAACTGAAGACTGATGGGAGGAAGGTCAGAATGAACCAAAGATGAATTTCTGAAGGAAGTGAAACAACCTTTTTATGTTTCCAGCAGACTCCTGCTTGCCATTGGGGGTGCTTTCTGCTGTTGCACAATTTGAAAAGGCGAAATTAAAGGAGAAAAGGGAGCTTTGTGAACATTGTCCAAGAAGTGAAGACATGAGCATTTTGTGTAGAAAGTTGAGATGCATTGTTAGGCACAGGCTGTGTAATTTCCTTCTATAAAGACCTGCCCATTTACCAGTAATGATACCTTCTTTTCTATTTTTGTCCCTTCCTTTAGGAAAAGGAATATATGCTTACTCATTATTTAAAATTCAAAGTCATTTTCCTGTTTCAGTTGGGTATTGTTCATACCATTAGAGGAGAGAAGAATTAGGTAGATGTGAAACTTTTATCCCTGCTGTAGTTCTACTTTTTCAACATTTGGTCTGTCTTGTGATACCATTCCTTGTTCTATTTGTATTGTATTTCCATAAAAGCGTACGTACTGGTACTGGTCTTTTATAATGATAACCATGCATATGATCTAGAGAGTTTTCATTCTTATTTTACTTACTTCAAATATTGTATTGGGTAGTTGGACTTCATAACTAAATGATTTCTTTCTTAAAATGGCATAGTTGGTCCAGTCTGCTATTCCCATAGCTCCTACACCTGTGTGTCTAGGAAAATGATTTACCCTTTCGTAAAGCTGTGTTTTAATAGGTGTTTATAGGCACTGCTTAGCAAGTATTTCAAGTACTCTTTGAATGAAACTGCTTGGGGAAAAAAAAAAAAATGGCGACAGATACTTCCTTCTCAGTCCGGCTATTGGTTGAACATTCTGCACAAAAGTCAGATGATAGACTTTGTGGTGACTGGCTGGATAAATGGATGAATGCCCATTCTTCTGTCAGGGACCTTCACTTGTTCCCCTAGAGAACTGAGGCTGGTATTGCATGCTTTGTCTATACCAGGCCCTGGGTACATGCTGGGGGTCACCCGAATGAAGAGGGCATGATCGCTGCCTTCACTAATACAGAAGTCTAGTGGAGGAAAGGAGAAAGAATGAGCTCACAGCGTGTCAGCCAGCTGAGCGAGCCATGTGCTTCCGGGATGGGGAGGAGGCAGCTAATTCCCAGGGATGTGTGCTTTCCTTCACCCTACCCCCACTCACCCCTCTGCTATGTCACTGTACTTCCTATTCCCTGGAGTCTAGGGCTTGTTTTCTGAACTCTGGTATTGCTGTAGGGACAGGCTCCAGCATGAGAAATACGTGGAAACCCATGTGTTGCTCTGTGGCATCGACAGCCCCTCTACCTTCTATCCTGTGTGGTTCCCCAAGTTTCCTTTGCCTTTAACCTGAATTGTAAAGGTGGAAGGATTAGATTGTTCCCATTGGCCTTGCCATATTTACATGTAGAAATGATTAGGTTTGAGTTATTGTTGTTGTTGTTAAGTGCCATCGAGTCGATTCCAACCCATAGAGACCCTGTATAGGGTTTCCAATGAGCAGCTGGCGAGCTTGAACCACTGACCTTGTAGTTCAAATGACTTTGCAGTCTGATGCATTAGCCCACAGTACCATTCCAGGGTTTGAGTTAGGCGTCCATATTTATTTACTGAAATTTATATCACCCATAAGGGGCCCTGGTGGCTCAATATTTAAAGTGTCCTGGTAGCATAGTAGATTATGAGCTGGGCTACTAACCACAAGGTCAGCAGTTCGAATCTTCCAGCTGCTTTATGGGAGAAAGCTGAGGCTTTCTGCTCCTGTAAAGATCTATAGTCTCAGAAATCCTATATAGGGCCACTATGAGTTGGAACCGACTTGGTGGCACGTCACCACCACCACCAGTTGCTAACCTAAAGGTTGATGGTTCCATGGGAGAAAGACTTCACATTCTGCACCTATAAAGATTATAGCCTAAGGAAAAACTGCGGGGCACATCTGCTCTGTCATATATGGTCACTATGCGTCAGAATCAGCTTGGTGGCACACAGCAGTAATTTTTAATGCCACTGAAATACATCCATTTGCTGTCATCACCAAGATACTCCAAGCCCCAAATCCAGTATCACTGAGTCAGTTTTGACTCAAAACAACCCTCTAGGATAGAGAAGAACTGCTCCAGAGGGTATCCTAAATTATAAATCTACTGGAGCAGACAGCCTCATCCTCCTCCCACTGAGTGGCTGGTGAGCTTGAATCGCCAACCTTGCAGTTCCACTGCGCCACCAGACATCCAAATAGCTCCAGGGAAATAGACTTTGATGATCACCACCATTTATAACATTTCTGAAAAGAAATGTGTTCTGAGTTTTGCAGAACCAACTTACAAATGAGTTTCGGAGGCACATTCAATCGGTGTGTAAATTGGTCATTTCTAGTATTAACATTCAGTCATCCTAGGAAAGCCCTGGGGTTTTGTGAGCCTGCCTGTCTGTTCCCTGCTTTTTGATCCTACAGGAAACACTGCTGAGGAGTTTTGAATCGACTCTCCTGAAGTTCTTTAGATTGGTTATAAGATTTCAAAGCCTTCTTACCAGTGTCGTTAATGCTAAAGGTAATCCAATTCATGTCCTGGTGGGTTGTTGGTAGTGTGCCTTCCTGTTGGTTCAGATTTATAGTGACCTTGTATAAGGTTTCAGAGGCTGTAAATCTTTACAGGAGCGGAAAGCCTAATCTTTCTCCCTCGGAATACCTAGTGGAGTCAAACTGCTGACCTTGCGGGTTAGCAGCGCAACACGAAGTCGACTAGGCTACCAGAGTTCCTGAATTCATAATTCTAAATGCTCTTTGAAGTGTGACTTCACTCCCATCCTTTTATGTATAGACTAAAATTAACTTGGAGAATAGGTGTGGTGCTCTCAAATGGAAGGTAAGCGGTTCAGACTCACCAGTGTTCCTCGAAAACCCTATACAGGGGCACTGTGGGTCGGGAGCTACATGATGGCACTTAACAACAACAAAATTAACTTTGTGTCCTAACACTTACTGCCTTGTGACTCCTCTAGGAAGAAGGGAAGTGAAGGAAATGATTAATTTTCTGATATTGCAGTGAACAGTTAGGTGCTAAAAAATGATCTTTAAAACCTGCCAGTATCCTGTGGGTTACTACAGTCTCTTTCTGGTAGAAACCTCACAATGTATCTTAGTTTTGTTTTGTTTTGTTTTGTGTGTGTGTGTGTGTGTGTGTGTGTGTGTGTGTGTGTGGTGGTTATTGTTTTGTTTTTTGACCAAGGAGATTGTCAAAGATAGATGATAAAGTTACTAATATCAATGTTATCCTTATGAAAGTTAAAGTTCCTGGATCCTAGATTTGATTTTAAAATAACAATAATGTCTGATGGAGACAGATATTATTGACACAACCTTTGCATCCTATCTCTGGGAGTCGTGCAGTACATTATATGACTCAGGGATGCTCAGTTAAGAAGATTTTAAAGGTGTAAATAGTGAACCCTAGTGACACTGTAAAATAAGCACTGAACTGCTCACAATAAGGTTGACAGTTTAAGCCTACCAGTCACTCTGAAAGAAAGATGAAGCTTTCTGCTCCCATAAAGGTTTACAGCCTTGGAAACCTTATATGCGAACCCTGTAAGTTTGAACGAACACAGTGCCAGTGGGTTTGGGGATGTGGGTTTTTTTTGTGTGTGAAATAGTGTTTCTAAGTTCATTTTTCAATGCACCCTGTTATATTAAATAATAATTTTTATAATGAACATGTTTTATGAATCCTTGAAGTTACTTGTTTGGCAGGGCTGGGGGCACGGAACCTATGTGGGTTTTTCACTAATACAGGAAGTGCATTAAAGGGGCTGTCAGTCTCCAGATTTGTGGGGGTGGGGAAAGTACTGAAAAGGGGATTCCTGTAGCCTTGAATTAATTCCAGGCACTGTTTTCTGATTACAGATCCAGCAGCAAACAAGTAGAAAGTGTTTTTTGTTAATTTATTTACTTTTTTTTGTAGATTGCAAATACAACTCCTTTCTTTCAAGCCTTCTGTATTTTCAGTGATCTATTCTCCAGACTTTGCAAGTTTTAATTTTAGTTAATTGTTATAATACATGCACCCACACACCCTTGACCAATTCAACATTTTTCAGGTGTATGATTTGGTGGTATCAGTTCAAACTTGGCAAGTTTGAAATTGAGTATTTTCATATCCACAGAGGAAAGTGTGTCATTGACAGTACTGTGGGAGGGAGGGAGAGAGAGAAGCAAACGACATGTATATCATCCAAGAAGAGGCTCAGCTCAGGGGTTCTGAAGAGCCCTACCCTGGCTGGGGGGTGTTGGAGCCTTGGCACGAGACAGTGGAATGACTAATCTTGGAGATGTTCTGGTGTGATCATGAGATTAGGCTTGGAAAATGCCTCAAATTCACCATTAGGAATGAGACAGAAATCAGTTTGGTATCATAAGTTTGGTATCTTAAGACCTATACATTTGCCAAGTGTTTGCGCAATCACTCCCAGCCCTCTCTTGAACTGAAGAGCAGTGATTTGTCAAAAATCCCACAGCAAGCGCAGCGGGACTAAAAAAGTTGGCCCTGGCAGTCCTCCTCTGCTGTTTAGACTAGGAGCTGCTTTCTACCTCTCTGAGTCACACTGTCCTGAGCCCAAGGAAGAGTAGAATTACAGGCAAAATTTCACACAAGTGTGAGGTACTTGCTTCTGATGACATGCAAGTTCCTCCATGTGTCCTTTATTATTGTATTGCCTTTGTTGTTATTAAATTCCATAAAGTCAGTTCTGAATCATACTGACCCTGTATAGGGTTTCCAAGGAGCAGCAGGCGAGTTTGTGGTTCAAACCGACCTTACAATCCAGTGCTTATCCTACAGTGCCACACCAGGACTCCTCTTATATTGTTGCCTTGTTGTTATTGTTTTGTGCCATTGAGTCAAATCCTACTCGTAGCGACCCTATATATAGGGTGTCTGAGGATCTGCTGGTGGGCTTGAGCTGATGACCTTGTGGCTTGCAGTCCAATGCTTATCCTACTGCACCACATCAGTACAACTATATTGCCTTTGTTGTTGTTGTTAGTGCCGAGTTGGTTCCAACCCATGGTGACCCTGTACAGGGTTTCTGAGGCTGTAAATCTTTACAGGAACAGAAAGCCTCATCTGTCTCCTGTGGAGAGGCTGGTAGTTTTGAACTGCTGACCTTAAGGTTTGCAGCCCGATTTGTAACCACTACGCTACCAGAGTTCCTTAGGAGATCGTATTTACATGGACAGATATTCCTACTGAAAAAAGCTTGCCATTGGTGAAACTGCTGATTAAAACAAGGCAAAGCAAAACAAAAAAAGGAAGAAGGAAGGATCAAATACCAAGGGAGAGGGAGGGGAATATGCAGCATTTAAAAGTGTGGCAAAGCCATCAAGTGAACAAGGAAAAGTAGAATAAAATCTGGTTTCAATTTGTTGTACTGTGCTCGGGCTAACGTTTCAGTCGGAAACTGTAGGGATTGTGTGCCTGCATGTGTGATCTAAGTTTCAAGATCTGGTAATGAGACCTTCTAAATTATTGTCTCAGGTCCTAATTCTATACTCTGACAGTAAATTAGATATTTTCCAAGGGGTGATAATAATTTCCAAGGAATTCTCTGACAGTTGAAACAAACTTTTGTCATTTCTAGACCAGAAGTTGTTAACCTTTTTTTGTGGAGGGGAGCTGCTTTTTATTTCTTGAAGCTTTGAATTATGGGGGCAGAGTATGTTGGGAAGGTTGAATGATCCATTCTGGCTCCTTTAGCAGTTAACACCCCACTGCCACCCAGTGGTAACTGTGGGGACTTCCAGCTCTACAGAATCCAAACCCCCCCCAAAAAAACCTGCTGTGGATTCCGAGTTAACCTAGTAGGACAGAGTAGAACTGCCCTATAGGGTTTCCAAGACTGTAAATATTTACCATGCTGGTGTGGTAGGATAAGCCCTGGACTGCTAACCAGAAGGTCAGCAGTTCAGACCCACCAGCTGCTCCCAGGAAACTTTGAGTCAGAACACTTAACCACAACAGCAAATCTTTCCAGAAACTGTGTTTCTGTCATGGAAAGACTGCTGTGTTTGAACTGCCAACCTTGTAGTTAGCATTCCAGTGTTGATCCTACAGAGCCACCAGGGCTCACACAGAATGCTGTTGTTGTTGTTTTAAAAGTGCCGTTGAGTCTGTTCCAACTCATAATGACCCTGCATAGGTTTCCAAAGAGTGGCTGATGGGTTTGAATTTACCAACCTGTGGTTAGTAGTCCAGTGCTTATCCTATAGAATCACACCAGCACTCTTCATTGTTGGTGTTGGTGTTAAGTACTATCAAGTCAGTTCTGACTCATAGTGACTCTGAATAGGGTTTCCGAGGAGCCTTGGGCGAGTCTGAACCACCGATATTACAGTTCAAACACTCTGTAAAACCATCTTGATTTGCCTTTTCTTCTTGTTTCTGCTATATCACTACCTAGTTTTGTTTTATTCTAGATTGTACCCGACAGAGTATTTGGCAGGACATTTTAGCTGTACTTCTGCTTCAAGTAATTTAGGGTAAATGTAAATTTATTTACCTTGTCCCTTCTTTCTGATACACATTAATCTATTTTCATTCATCTGTTTTCTCCCAGAGTTAGCCTTTTCTTGAGTGTTTTTGTTACCTTGACCAAATAATTACTGCTTTGTGGTATTTCTGCTTGTTATAGTTTTAGATGAAAGCATGGCTTCTCTTGTATCTTTGTTGCTTATGCTTTGAACTGTGGTTTACATTTGCCTAGTATGTTGCATGACACTTAGCCTACATTTCAGACAAGGATTTATGCGTCTCATGAGATTCAAGCTGGACTTGGAGAAAGTGCCAACTAGCAGATGGAATTATTCTGCATTATGAAAGGAATCAGCCTTTTCAAAGTAGACTCTGAGAAATAGAAAACAAATATTCTTGGGAAGCAACTGAATTTGTTAGTGTTTGGCTAGAAGTTTTAGGAAAGGAAAGAACATTTTCTGTGGTCTCAGGAGCACATTCAATGTGAAATATTACTATTTTGCAAAGACGCAAATTTCCATTTATCTTTGGGTCATTAATTTGACTTGAAAGTAGATGGATCTAGTTCTTAGAAAAGAGATTTGGAATTCTATTTTAAATAAAATGATAGCTTAGTGTAAATTATGCAAGATGCTCACAACATTAGCTATTCACTAAAAACAGCTGGGACTTGTAGAGGTGTTTGCAACTGTCTACCATGAGCTCGGGGATTGGCAAAAAAACAACAAGAAAAGTAAGAATGATACAAGTTTGTTCCGGCTGCACACATTTGCCTTCATAGAGTTCTTTATGGTAAATGAAATGCTTGCTTCATTTCATACATATTTGGTTTGAGGCTTAGTCTCTCAGCACTTGACTAAGCAGGTGGAAAGTGTATATAGTCAGAGGAATGACAAAAAAAAAAACCAACAAAAAACCAGTGAACTATAAAACCATCTATCTCCCCCCTCACCAGAAAGAGCTATTAAATATCTGCTTTGTATTTTCCCATGGATTACATTTTTCCTGGTTTTTTTTTTTTTTTTTGTATTGTTACAATCTTTCTAGGACCATTGAATGTGATTTTTTATTGTTTACCATTTGGTTGTGAAGTATAGTACGTAAATCTGAGCCTGCACACTTGAATGTTATAACTCAGCTGATCCCTCAGTGTTTGAACACACTTTGCTAATCAGTTCGTGAATACGCTCTTCTTCTGGCCCTGTCAGCAAATCGAAAGCCAGACCAGAAGAGATGTGTTCCTGGCAGGAGAATTACCCTGCATTCTGAATTCCAATTGTTTAGCTGTGCCATTGTCCTCTCACCTCTTCAATAGGATGGGGAATGGAAAGTTTGCTGAAAAGGATTTGGCATCATGGAAGTTTAGATTTGAAAAGGACTACAGAGATGATTCAGTCCAATTTTCAAGAAAAACAAACCAAAAAAATCTACAGAGGATGAATGATGATTTTGCTGGGACAGTTGAAATCTCTTTACAAAGCAGAACTCCATCTTAAAAAGCGTTTTCAGCCTAGATCTTTATTCAGAAGGAGTGTGTGTGTGTGTGTGTGTGTGTGTGTGTGTGTGTAGGGGGGATTCTTTATAAAGACTTTGTTTTAGTGAAATCTCCAATTAAAAACAAAAAAAGGAAAAATGACCCTATATTAGAAATTCTAAGAACAGGGTTATGGTGTGTTTCTGGATTATTAGTTTTAATAGAGAAGTCATTTATACCTTGGGGCTGGGCCTGAACAGACTGATAGATGTTGGAGTTAGTCACCACTTAGACCGTATTTTATTTATTTATTTATTTTACAGTTTCAATGTGATTTAAAGGAATTTACCACTATATTTCATACCTATAATCATGTTTTTAAGATAACTTTATGTAATTCAGGAGAAGAATAGATTACATAAGTACAGTCTTTTCTATTTTTTTGTTTTTGTTTTTGTTGTTCAATGAGGCAAATGAAGCAGTATCTTAAATTAAACCAGGGTTTCTTGAGGTTCTGGAATCTTATGCCTAAATTTTCCACTGGGTAACCTCCAAATCCTTCTCTTGCCTTTGTCCCTAGTTGACATGAGTCAGACCAGGATTTGCAGCAGCGGTGGTCTAGGCACTGCTCTGAGGCAATGCTTACTGGGGGAGAGAAAGCCTTCAAGGCAAATCAGTCTGGAGTGGCCTGGAGTATTAGTAGCTGAGATGCTCTGGAAGTCTTTTATAGCTAAACTTTCAGAGATTTCTAAATGGGCGGGCGATGGCATTTTACAGCATTTGGTTTTCTAAAATGAATGAATGAGGATTGCTTCAGTCCCTGATTTGTAGAGTACTTACTTTTTAGTCCTGTTGAATTTTTTGTCAGAGAAAGATTTTTCCATGCCACTGATGTGGAAGGAATAGCCCACAATTACTGATAAGGGCAGTTAGTGTTGTACAGGAACAAATGATGAATTCAGGGCTTTTCCGGAGTCTTTGGAAGTATTCATTCTTGGCCAAGCTAAATCCAAGGAGCATCATTATCTAGGTCAGTCTCCAATTCATCCTCATCGACCAGTTTGGCAATTGGGTAAACAAATGTCACTTGTGAGCTGCTTCTTCATAACCCTATGGACTGAGCATCCATGTCAAGCCAGGCTCCATCAAATAGTCCTTGGGGGAGAAATGAGTTAGAGGTTTTATGAAGCTAATGGGAATTAAGGAACAGACCTGTCTTGCTTATATTGAGCTTTATCTTAATTGTCATGCTCAGCCTCACTGTTCTGGTGTGGTGCTGTGGGCTAATGTGCTGAACTGCAAGGTCGGTTTGAATAGCTTCAGTCTGTCCCCCTTTGTTTTCTTCTTGTTACTTGTAACTTGAGATCAAGTCAAAGAACAAAATGGAAACATTGGTTGTCAGTGTAAAATGCCAATCCCTGTAAAGTGTTGGAATTCTCTTGGCATTAATAACTATTGTGGTGGAAAGATTGGAATGTGTACATTCATAAATGTTCTTATGTCATTTGAAATAGTATTTATGTTTTCGAAAATCCCAAGAAGTGGTGATTATTTGGAGCTTGGTCTGTAAGGCATTTCACACCAAAAATGTTGATAATATCTTCAAATACCACGAAGATGCAGGGTTTTGTAGAGGTGGTGACTGAGTGTTTCTGTGTTGTGGTTTTATTCATATTTCTGAAGTACCTGGTTGCAAGCAGTGGGATTCTGAATTCATAGGGGCATATTCATAGTAATATTTAAAACCTAATATCTGTTATTCAAAGTAGCACATAGTCTAAGGCAGTTTTGATTTCCTAGGCTAGCTTTCTATTTTTTAATAAAACAGCCTGAACTTAAGTCATTAACCCAAGCCTTTCTTTACTATGACCAACTAACCTTTTTGCTTTTCTGTTTAGCTAGTTTTGTGTGTCTGTTTGTGTTTGCTTTGTATTTTGAAAATCAAAAAATATAAAAGCATTTGTAGTCTTTATAAAGTACACAAAAATTCAAGGTATTCATGTCGTACTTTTTAATTTAACTATACCAGCCGCTCCTTGGAAACCTTATGCAGGGTCTCTGTGAGTCGGAATCGACTCGATGACACTTAACAACAGCAACAACATCATGCTATGAGGTAGATTGTTGTCGAAGCACTAACAGTGGTTGGGTGACCCAGAGGCACTTGCTGGGCTGAGGATGAGGAAGGACACCAGGGGTGCTGGTGGATCATGTGGTCTCATCTCTGCAGAATTCACTATTAACTAGAGTATTGTAATGAACTTAATTAGGCCCGTTCTTAGGTGCTTCAGAAAAAAAGAATAAAAGTATACCACAAAGGCACTCAGGTCCCAAGCTTGCAAAACTCACATCTTGGTGCTTTTGAGATTCATTAAACCTTATGCTCTGGAAAGAGAGATGTAGCTGAGATTTTGAATCTGATGATGCTGTGCTGTGAAATATACTCCAGTGGGTCAACTTATCAGAAAGACAGAATGTGCACTCAAGGGTCTTGCCTACTGAGGCTAGGTAGACGTTTCTACCTCTGCTCTTTGTATTGTAACTTTCTGTTCATCTGTCTTGTACCCAGTATTGGACATACTTATGATCACTAATTTCATAAATGAAATGATTGCAGCTCGTACTGTCAAGATGTGAACCTAAGCAGACCTTAGGCTTTCTGACTTAATCGCCGAACGATGCCAGCCTTTCCCTGATAATTGAACCTTCTGTCATCTGCTGTCAGCCGACAGGAGGCACACAGGCGCACTCGGTGCTCATTTTAAGTAGAGCCAGTAGCAGATGGAGAGCCGTCAGATGAAACAGTTTTATTAATCACAGCATTTCTAAATCACCAAAGTATAAGCCTGTTGAATGTCCTGACCCACACCAGGCACTGTAGCAGACATCGGGGGCGGGGGTACCTGCTTCCTCATATCTGGCCAGGCTGTTACTGTCTAACCAACACCATGGGTGCCCCGAGCTCCCAGTCAACATGGACTGTGATTGTCAGCAGAGAGTGGGGTGTGGAGAGGATTGTGTTGGTCTCATTCATTGGACCATAGATCACAGTTTTGTTTCTACTACAGTCAGACTTTGGGATGGTTTTGCATAGGGTACCCTCACAATCAGGCATGGGTAAGGCACAGAAAGCGTGCAATTGGACTGTAACCCCCTTTCTGAGATTTTTTTCTCCCCAAATAGAGTACATTATTTGGCCCCACAAAGTCATTAGTGGGCTCAAATGAAGTGATGTCTTCAAAAGGCAAGTTCGAAAAGTGACCAATAGGGGGAAGCCTAATACAGCCATTTCTATTAATTCACTTAGCTTCAAGCCCCCCGCCCCAAAAGTCACCCAAGCTCCTATTGGAGCCAACAAAAAACATCTGTTATTTTATTTATAGCCACAATTTCTAAGAAGCATATTCTATAGCAGATGAAAAAGTAGTTGACAGCTCATAATTCATAAAGTCACTGAGACCTAATCTGATAGAACAAAATGTACAAAACTCCCTCCTGTGGTTCAGGCCCTATCACTTCCCTTTTAACTGAAGACCAAAGTGGCGCAACAGAGAAGTGGAGCATGGGTTGTTCTGGTTGTTAAGAAAGAGGTGACTATGAGATGATAATGTAGAAAGAACACCCCGCAGTGATAAATGATTGCTTTCATCTCTGCGCCGGCCACCAGCCTGAGTCACATTTGCAGCATCACAGGTGTTTCCATAAAAGGAAACCAACATTCCCCTTACTAATCCCACAGATTTTTACCAACCTGTGCTCTATCAAGACTCCAAAATATTGATTTTGGAAATAGGCCTAATTGCCTATTTCCATATCCGAGGGTGAAGCTTAACCTTTTTATTTGGTTTTGACACGTTGACTATCACGTGGCAGTCCACCCATCCCTCATATAGTGTTTATGTATTTACTTTTTATCTTATTGTTGAGAATTGTTTGGAACATGGTCAGACTTCTTTCTGTAATTGATAATGTATTTTATATTTTACTTCCATCTACAGATTTTCCAGTATAGCCTAGTTTAATAATAATGATAATAAAATTTAAAAGTCGATTGCTCTGACACAAATGTTCTTGTTTGTTGAGCACTTTCCTCACCTGATGATTAACTAGAAAAGTCTATTTGTACCTTGCTGGAAATGATAAGTTAGCCTGCTATATTTAGCTAAATAAAACCCATTACATCCTTGGGGAAGAATGTGCTTAGTTTAGCCTTATAAAAAAACTATTTAATAATGCTGTCCTGAAAATATTTAGCCTGGCTGAGTGGGCTGGCCAAGGCTCAATCTCGATAAGGAAGAGGTGATGGCAGGAGGCTACCAGCATGCCCAAGCCCAGGCTCCCAAGTTGAACCAAATGTACCATTTGTCATTAAGACATAGTTTTGGGTGTCTTCTGTTACCAAATGCTTTTTTCCATCTGCATCCTGCAAAAACTTTTTTAGGTTTGTAATCTCTAAAATGATACCCCGCTGTATGACTGTCTAATTAACAAAGTAACCCACCTTCCTGGGTTGGTATGGCCAGCTTTCAAGTCAAGTTGCTCTTTAAATCCTAGCTTTATCATTTACTGCTGGCATGACTTCAGATAAATTGTTTAACTCTACAAGCCTCAGTTTCCTCATCTGTAAAATGAGGAAAATTATACCACCTCACAACATTGCTGTACAGTTTAAGTGAGATTAAGCACATAGAGAACTGACGCTGTGTTCTAACGTGTGAACTGTCTTCTGTGTTGTTGTAATAGTAGTAATTTGTCAGCTAAAGCTTTCTACCATTGCCTGTTCCTTTCTGTCTCTTTCTCTCAACTTTCACTCCAGATTGAAGAGCTGAATCTTACTGAATATGGTATTCTGGGAAAAGCCTTGGTGTGATGTCATGGAGACTGGGTTCTAGTGCTTGGTCTGAACTTATTGTGGTACCTGGGGCAAGTGTGGTCCTGGTGATCCTTTCTTACCCAAGGGTGCATTTGTGAGTGCTAACCAGCCAACCAGGGCAGATGCACAGAGCAGCAGAATCTCTACTACTCTCTGCTGCTGTCTAATTAGGTATGATATCAGACGGAATTAGATTGGAGAGCTAGACTGTCCCTGTCTATCAGTATCTTCTGCTCACAGGGGCTTTAGCTGTTTGGCTGGTGATGCTGCTCTCCTCTGGTGTAAGACCAGCCTGTGAAGTCCAGGACTTTTCAGCTGTAAGTTACAAGTAGGAAGGCCTGTCTCTCATAGTGATCTGGTTATGCTCTCTGTGGCTCATGGGCTCTGCCTAAATCCTGGCTACCTCACAGTATGGTCTGAGGCCCAGCAGCCTAGGTGGAGCTCCCTGGGAGCTTGTTGGTAATGCAGAATCCTAGGCCCCACCATTGACCTGCTAAATCCAGTTATTAATATGTCCATTAATGTGTGGAGCCCACAAATATCTATAGTATTAACTTTTAAACTGTTTTGCTAGAGTCAATATTTCTTTCCTCTCTGGGTAAAATATACTGTTTTCTGCAAATTTGAAATGTATTAAATGATGGCTTGATGTGTATGGATGGCTACGTGATAAAGCAAATATAATAAGAGAATAATTGTGGAGGGTATGTGGGTGTTCTTTCAACTTTTCTGTATGTTTAAAAATGTCAAAGTTAAAAAAAAAAAAAAAAAAAAAAACCACAACACACAAGGAAATAAGACACTATGAGCCAGAGCCAGCAAAAAAAAAAAAAAAATACCTTACTCTGTATTTGTTAGAATGGAATCTGGCCAATGTTTTCTCCTCGGGTTTCCATCCAGGCTTTCCTCAAACTGCCTGTTTTACTGAGCTGGACAGCTTTACTCTATGACAGTGTCTTTCTGTCACTGTCTCTGTCTCTCTTTGCACTGACATTGTCCTTGATCAGCCAATGACCTGTTTCCATAATGTTAGAGAGCTTCCAGCCGGGATCAGACACGTCTTTCTGGCTGCTTGTTTTCGCCTGTCATTCCTCTCCTCACATCTACTCTCTTCTGATCAGGGGTCCTTCAATTGCTTGTGGCACTAGAGTTTCTTAAGCTACGTTTGAAGACCCAGTTTTATATTTTAAGCACTTCTAACTTTATCTTTTATGAGTTTGACTCTGAAATATTATCCTCAAATATAAGTGGGAGACAGAAAATGAAAGACTGATGGATGCCTCCACAGAGGTGAACGTTGAAAACATTATGCTGAGTTAAATGTCAGATGGATACTATGTGATCTTAGTTATGTGAAATAAACAAATGGAAACCAAAGCCTACTAGTGGTTGCCAGGAGTTAGGAGGAAGAGGGAAAAGGGGAGCTTTTGTTTGGGGTGCACTGGGTATATATGTTAATTGCGGTAGAATGTTTTAGAAAAGGATAGTAGTAATGGTTGTACATGATACTCTGAATTACACATGTAGAAATCGGTGAATTGGTGAATGTTTTGTGGTGTATATTTTTACCACAATAAAAATATATTTATAAATTTGTGTCTATAAGCATATAGTGTTAAATGTCATTGAGTCGGTTCTGATCCATAGTGACCCTGTATAGGGATACCTAGGAGCTGCTGGTAAGTTTGAACTGCCGACCTTTCGGTTCAAACTGACTTTGCAGTCCAGCACAATAACCCCCAGCACCACACCAGGACTCCATGTATAAATGTAGATCTAGATCTATCTATCCATCTGTGCATATGGGAGAAAAGTGTCTCTACACATTCACATTCAGCCCTGAAATAGAGACAGGTTGGTTTACCTGGACTGCCCTTAACTCTCTTTTATTATTAAGAGGGGCTTCCCATGCTTAAGCTAGGTCTTGAGGTTTATATATTAATTTTCTGTGTAAGTGTTAATTATCTGCCTTTCAAAGTGCTTTATACTGAGGGAGAATGTAGTAACATGCTTTTGGTGATAGGGGGCAATGTAAGCCGATTATCAAGATTAAAACCTTCCAAGTAATGGCAACTCCATGTGTCAGAGTAGAGCTGTGCTCCATAATGTTTTCAGTGGCTCATTACCAGTCCTTTCTTCTAAGGTATCTCTGGGTAAACTCAAACCTGTAACCTTTCTGCTGCTCTTTGAACCTCCCAGAGATTCCACTAACCTTATTTGAATACAGTCAGAAAGTCTTACAAACTACTCATTTATGGGAGCAAACGTCACCTGTGTTGTTGTGAAGTGCCCTAGAGTCGGTTCTGACTCATAGCAACCCTGTATAGGGTTTCTGAGGAGCAGCTGGTAGATTTGAAACTGCTGATCTTGTGGTTTGCTACCTTTGAAATTAGGGAACCTTGGGAGGAGGAGCTTTAGGTGCCCTGGTGGTTAAGTGCTTGGCTGCTAACTGAAAGGTCTGTAGTTAGAATCCACTAGCTGCTTTGTGGGAGAAAGATGTGGCAGTCTGTTCTGTAAAAATGTGCTGCATTGGAAACCTCCTGAGGCAGTTTAACTCAGTCCGATAGGGTGCTAAGTCAGAATCCACTCATTGGTGATGCTGTTGGCTTATTTGAATGGGAAGGAGTTTTAGGAAAACATACCACAGTTTCCTTCCTTGAATGGGATTTGTATCTTCTGGTGAAGGGGGAAGACTGGCCCAGACTGAATTTATGGGTAGTGCTACTTATGAGCTATGTAACTTTGGCCCAATGATTTAATTTCTCTGTGTCTTAGTTTCCTCTTCTTTAAATTAAGGATAATAAAGATGATGTGTCTTTGAACTGCTATGAAAAATAAATAAAGCCACATCTGTAAAATATTTCATAGGGGGTGTGACTCCTGGTCAAATGAATCATTCATTCATTCATTCATCAGACAGTCAAGGGCCCACTGTGTGTGTAGTCAGGATGTTTGCTCCCTTCTTTCCTTCCCTTTTGACGGCTTTGGGTCAAACTTCATATGAAAATATTCTAAACCAACAAACCAAAAAGCCAACTTCCCTTTTAAACCATTAGCCTCTGAAATCCTTTGGACTCAATTCTCAACTCTTTCCTGGTATGGAGAAGGGGAAGTTTCTTTCTTCCCCATTTACCTCCTGCCCAGCATTTTAATATGCAATGCATTCTGTACATTGTAATACTTAAATCAGACTCCCAATTGAGGTGATACAATTAATTAGGCTAGCCTGTCAGAGATTAAGTATAATCTTGCATTTCAGTTATCTTTTAACGCCCCAGCTTTAGCTAGGTCATCAGAAGCAAAGCTGTAATGTCTGCTTACATTTAATATAAAGATCCTTGTCTGCTGTGTGTTCTTATACCAGTCTGTTGTGTAAAAACAAAATGAAATGGGCAGAGGTTCTGGGATCCCTCTCATTTGTTTTCAGCTGTAGAATAGCAGAAGAAATAAGTGGAAGAAGATCAACGGAAAGATACAAAGGGTAATATGGTTAGGGTATCTGGAAAGATGTGCAAACTACGAGTTTAAATCTGCTGGCAACTCTTTTAATTCCCTCCTACGAGTTATCTCTGAAAATAATGTAGTTTGCCTGAAGATTTATTTTCACATCTACTCTTCTACTTCTATTTTCAGTTGCCCGTTTATTTTTTTTTTCTCCCTCCAAGGGAAAAAAAAAAAAAAAAAAGAGCCTTGGTTCCTCTAAGCATAGCATAATTTATGACACAATCATTCCAACTTCATTTTTCCTCCACATTTAGAAAAATGAAGTATAATAACTCACATAGATTCATATTATAGCCTTCACTGAGAAAAGGTACAATAAATTGAAAATATGATTTTTTAGTTGAAAAACATGGATTTGAATCTATGAAGATGTCTTCTATAGTAAATGTGCTTCCAGTTTGTCACGTTAAAAACACTTTTTTTTGAGATGACTCTTTATAAAATGTGTCATTACAATTGAGTATTTCAGAAGTCTCTTTATAATAACAAGGATTATACAGGAGTAATTCTGACATTAAAAATAATTATCCGTTAGTTTGTGCTTTCTACATAATAGGCACTGTGCTTACCATGTTTACATTATTCATGTATATTCCTCATTACACTCACAGTATCCCCATTTTACTAAGGAATGAATTGGGGGTTCAGATTAATTAATTTGTCCAAGATTGTAGTCAATAATGCAAAACCAGGATTAAAAGCCAGGCTTTTCAATCCTGAAATGTACATTTCTCATTGGAAGCAATGAAACAAGTCATTTCAAAGAGATTACAAAGTTTTGATTCAGCAACAACTAATAGACTAACATCTTGAATTAATATTGATTCATCCTTTGCATATACACTTTTTTTTCTGTGTGTTTTTATTACATTTTTAAGACGTAAGTGCCAGTTTTTCGCACACTTCCAAACTGTTCCCCTCAGGATTGAACTATTTGGCTTGGGGCAGGCTCTGGAGTCTCAGTAGTACAGCTTAAACTTTCTCCTCTGCTCCGCCAGGCACTAACTCTAAAATATCTGTAATTATTTATTTATCTTGTGAAGGACGCCTCCCAAAGGTGCAGCTGTGTGCTGGTTTCATCTTGTACTTTGTAGCGGTGTTGGCACCACTTGATGCAAGGAATGCCGCTGTCTCCCACACACCACCGGTGCCCAGGGACTGTTCAGGCCTGTCCACACTAGTGGTTTGGGAAGGGCTGACATTGGAGAGAAGGTTCTCTTCTGTTTCATGGGATTGGTTGTCACCAGGGCAGAGTGGGAAAAGTAGACCTAGTGGAAAATGCAGCATTTGATGTTTCATAAAACATTTTTCCCCCCTACAACCTGGGATACCTAGTTCATCAGTGTTCTCATCAAGGTTGAAGACTAGTTCCTCCTTGCTTTTGATTTAATGCATTTCCTGGCTTCACCACTTTTAAACAGATGTTTCTGCTGTACCTCCTCTTTTTTTTTTTTTTTTTGCCTGGGCAATACTGATGTCTTTTGATGCAGAAGTGAGTGAATGGAAAACTGGTGTTTGATTGTACTGCAGGATTGTACAAATTCACCTAGGTTCTTAGGAATGGACTTGATTGTCCAGATTCATATACTGTGCTTATAAACAGGTGTCAACAGCAAAAAGCGCTCCTCAAAGAGGTATAAAAATCTGACTGGATGGTAAAATCTAATGAGAATTTTTATGTAACCTTAAGGAGGATCACATTCTGTTAATTTGTATTCTGTAGCCACCATATTTATACAAGGAGCCCTAGTAGCATAATGGATTACAAATTGGACTGCTAACTGCAAGGTCAGCAGTTCGAATCTACCAGCTGCTCTGAGAGAAAGATGAGGGTTTTTGCTCTGGTAAAAATTTAACAGCCTCAGAATCCCTCTGCATGGTCACTGTGAGTCAGGACTAACTCTCACAACACAGCACACAGCAACCACCACCACCATGTTTTGATACGGTCTATTTTTTTTTTTTTTGGTTTTGTTTTTGGGGTGTGGTTGATTTGTTTATGTTCTATTGTGTTTTGGCTTAATGTGGTGCTTGATCACTTGACTTTTTAAAGAACAGCTTGCCCAATTTGGCAATATTCCTAGCAATTGTTACTCCCGATTGAAATTTCTTAAAATGGAATCTAGTGAAAAAGTAAATTATCAGTCTATGGTATTTAACAGACTTAAAGGAATAGTTGGTTTTAGGACTGTTTGAAAGCTTGATATTTTGCTTTAGAATACTTCTTAGAAAGTAATGAATGTCATAAAAGTAGAAGGTATTAATTATAAAGGTATTATTGTGGGTAGGGCTTCCACAATATATTGTAACTAAATATAGGAGAAATTGATTGAATCAAGTTGCTTTTTTTTTTTTTTTTTTTTAAATTTATCTTTTCTATTCTAATTTCCATTGTGAAATCTTGATCGGCTGTGATGATGTAAAGTATTTTTTAATATTAAAAATTGAGAGGAAATTTTACTCAATACTTTATAAACGAATGCATTATACTTCCTAATACACTTGTCTATTTTTGTTTTGTTCTATTTCAAGTAATCTATTAGGCAATTTGAACACCTAATACTACTTCACAGAAGCTCCATGTAACACTTACACATTTTATACAAGGAGCCCTAGTAGCACATTATGGATTACATTGTATAATTAAAACAAATGGTATTTTGTTGCACAATAAGCTACAGGTGGTTGTTGTTAGTTGCTGTCCAGTGGATTCGGACTCTTGAGAACCCTATGAAGTGCTCCATAGGGTTATCAAGGTTATGACCTTGTAGAAGAAACAGAATGCCTGTTTTTTCCTGGTGCCTCCAGGTGTGTTCAGTTCTCCAACATTTTGGTTGGTTCTGTGAATGCTTTACCTGTTTGAGCTACGCAGGAAATCCAGTGAAGCTACTATTTCCCCTCCGCCTAAAGAAGCTTTGAAAGAATGCAGGAAACGAAGAATGTTTTGCTTTAATCTTTTTTTTTTTTTTTTAAATAAAGTGAAGAAATGAGAAGATGGAAACCTTTTTTATGCATCCTTTGCCAGCCTAGGGATGTAAAAACTGTTGGATGCAGATTTCAGTCACAATTAGATGAAATCTTTAATTATCATTCATTTAACTTTCATATTTGCCTACAGAAATGATTGTGTTGATAAGAATCTGAGAGGAGATGCAGTTTTATTAATTAATTCTATTTTCAGTTGCCAGTACTAAGGAGACCATTTTATTATTATTTCCACATAAAGAAAGCCCAAAAACCTGTGTAGTTTATGAGGGCCGGGGAAGAGGCATCAGTCATGTGAACTGGGTAGACATGGTGTGGATATGTGTGTTCATGTAGCTGCTTTTTAATCTTTAGTCTTTGAGTTTGGGGGTAGGCTAAGAATGGTAAGTTGGAGAAAGCTAAGGAGAGACACTCTAAAAAAAGTAGCCGGAGTCCATTCTGACTCACAGCAACCCTTAGTGTTTCAGAGTAGAACTATGTTCTATGGCTAATTTTCTTCTGAGGTGCCTTTGGGTGGATTCCAACCTCTAATCTTTTAAATAATAACCAAATGCTTAAACATTTGGGCCACTCGGGGACTCCAGAGATACTCTTAAGAATCTCAAATTTACTGCCATTGAGTTGATTCTGACTTATTGTGACCCTATGTTGTTGTTGTTATGTGCTGTGGAGTCGTTTCCGACTCATAGTGACCCTGCATAAGGTTTCCGAGGCTGTAAATCTTTACGGGAGCAGAAAGCCTCATCTTTCTCCCGCGGAACAGCTGGTAGTTTAGAACTGCTGACCGTGAGATTAGCAGCCCGATTCGTAGCCACTGCGATGCCAGAGCTCCTTTTGTGACCTTATGTTGTTGTTGTTAAGTGCCATCGAGTCGGTTCTAACCCCTAGCGACCCTGAACAGGGTTTCCGAGGCTGTAAATCTTTACAGGAGCAGATAGCCTCATCTTTCTCCCGTGGAACCACTGGTAGTTTCGAACTGCTGACCTTGTGGTTCACAGCCCGATTCGTAACCACTACGCTACCAGAGCTCCTTTTTTGTGACCCTATAGGACAGAGTAAAACTGCTTAATGGGGTTTCTGTGACTTTAAATCTTTACAGAAGCAGATAGTTTCATCTTGGTCTCTCTTAGCAGCTGGTGGATTTGAAATGCTGATGTTGCCTTTAGCAGCCCAGCAGTTAACCCACAGCACCACCCGTGATCCTGAGAGACACTACAGTGAACCTTAATTGACATTTCTCTGGTAGCATAGTGGGAGGAAGATGTGGCAGCTGTTTGCGTAAAGATGGCAGCCTTGGAACCCTGTTGGAGCTTTTCTGCTCTGTCAGTATGAGAGTTGGAATGGACGCCACGACAATGGGAAGAAAGAAAGCATATTAATATTACTTCCCTGAAACCTATTACTATATCCTCTTCTCTGCATATTTTAATTCAGGAGTTCTCAGTGGTACCCCAAATCCATATTCCTAACAAGTTCTCCAGGTGATCCTCAGGCTTAGGCAAGTGTGGGGCAGATTGTTGTTGTTGTTAAGTGCTGTGAAGTAGGTTTGGACCCATAGTGACCCTGTATGGAGTTTCCTAGGAGCAGCTGGTGAGCTTGAACCGCCAACCTTGCAGTTCAAATGACTTTGCAGTCTGGCGCATTAACTCACAGTGCCACACCAGGACTCTGTGGGACAGATGAGAGTGTTGAAATTCCCACTTAGCTGTCATCACATCATCTGGGAACTTAATGGCAAGTCTGTTTTACCTTTATGAAAATTGAGATGTTGATTAGTCCTATGCCATGATGCCCTGTGCCCTCAGGGATAGTATAATAGCCCTTTAGGGACTTTGGATAGTCCCTGGTGATCTGCTTCTGAGAAAGTAGCCATTGAAAACCCTATGGAGCGCAATTCTCTGCTGACACATGTGGGGCCACCCGGAGACCGATGGACTTGATGACAACTGTTGTATGTCTGCGCTTTCCAGTACAGTGTTTGTACCCTCATCATAGCTATTTAGAATTAAATCCTCTAAAAATCCAACTCTTTAGTCTCAGTAGTCACGTGAGGCTAGTAACTACCTCACTGGATAACACAGCTGTAGTGTGCTTCCATCCTTGCAGAACGTGCTGTTGGCTTTTCTTTCGCGATTGAGTCTCCTTTTTTTTATCTTGAGCACTTTGAATGGCTAATAGTTAGGTGCAAGATCACATGTCCATCCATTACAGAACTTACTGACATTCATTGCCATTGGGTCAGTTCCAGCTCATAGCACCAGTATAGCACTGCTCCGTGGAGTTTCCAAGGCTAGAATCTTTACAGAAGTAAACTGCCACATCTGTCTCTGATGGAGGAGTTAAACCACTGCCTTTCAGTTAGAGCCAAGGACTCTTAATCACTGCATAACCAAGGCTCCTACTGCAATCAGAAAAGATCTTAAGCCAAAGGGTTTAGGTTTGGCAATCTAACTTAAATCACACTTTATCAGTAATCTGAAATAAAAATTTAATAAGATAATTTTACTTTTGTAAACCTGGTTGACTCTTAGTATTTGTAACATGGACTTAATTGGAAATTTGCTTGCCATCATATGTTGTTGCTAAGTGTTGCCGAGACAATTCTGATTCATAGTGATCTTGTATAGAGTTTCTGAGGCTGTAAATCTTCGAGGGAGTAGAAAGCCTCATCTTTCTCCTGCGGAGCAGCTGGTGGGCTCAGATTGTAGACCTTATGGTTTGCAGCTCATAGTATGGAACATCATATATAGGGCTTATAATAAAGAATGCTGTTGTTAAGTTCTATCGAGTTGATTCCAACCCATAGCGACCCTGTGTAGGGTTTCCAAGGAGCAGCTGGTGAACTTGAACCACCAACCTTGCAGTTCAAACGACTTTGCAGCCTGATGCATTTGCCCACAGCACTACACCAGGACTCCATAATAAAGAATGTTGTTGTTGTTGTTATGTGCCGTGGAGTCAGTTTCGACTCATAGCGACCCTGTACAGGGTTTCCGAGGCTGTAAATCTTTACGGGAGCGGAAAGCCTCATCTTTCTCCTGTGGAACAGCTGGTAGTTTCGAACTGCTGACCTTGCGGTTCACAGCCCGATATGTAACCACTACGCTACCAGAGCGCCTTATAATAAAGAATTACACCTTAAAAAAAAATTAGTAAAACCAAACTACAAATATTTAACTTTTCATGAATTGTATTAAATGCTCCTAAATAAAAAGGCATTCTGATAAAGTTTAAATATATGAAAAATTGTTTATTTGCTAGCCGATAAATGGGTTGTACGTATAGATAATTTCTCCAGGACTGCCTTTTACCTATATTTTGTAGATTGAGAATTTTGAGGTGAATACATTTAGCTCCCTCTTCTGGCATAGTATGAGAAAAATATTTTTACTTGAAAATACTTCCAAATTTTTTTGGGTGGAGAGTACAATTTTAATGTTAAAGGAAGCTATTTCTTGTGAAAGTCATCAAATGACTAGATTATTACAACTGCTAGTATTGCAACTAGTGGACATGGAAATGGAAAATAATTCATGAAGGCATCACATTTCTTAAACAACTAACTGACTGTAAATAACATGGGTGCAAATGAAAAATTCAACACCACTTAACACAGGGACTTCATTTGAGTGTCTGGTGGATGGTGATGGTTAGTATTGACTTCTATGTCTGACACTAGGCCCACCTCAACATTTGTAGCCAGATACCCTGTGCCTCAATATTTTTAAATTGTAAGTCATACCAACAAACTGTCCCATAGGATGTGTTCTGTCTTTGTACTTGGGGACAGTTATTCATTCATAATGTCACAGACACCAGATTTCAGCCTAGAGTCCTTGGGCATCTTAGAGTTCTGCCTCAGAGCAGGCAGTATGGGGAGAATTAGTCCCTGAACCATCGCTAACTTCACTGTATTATACCACAAGGAGCCTTGCACATCCAAAGTTCATTCTGTCAATAACCCCTTGTGCCCATCCTTAGTCTATCCCTCAGGCCCAGGGAGAATGGACCTGGGGAAGAGGTCATAAGAAACCATTTGAGCAGGTAATTCTGGGATTCCAAGGGAGTACTCATCCCAGATGGCCCAGTGGTTAAAGTGAAGTGCTAATCAAAAGGTCTGTAGTTCAAACCCACCAGTTTCTTTGTAGGAGAAAGATGTGGCAGTCAGCTGTTATATAAAGATTGGCAGCCTTGGAAACCCTATGGGACAGTTCTACTCTGTCCTAGAAAGTCACTGTGAGTCAGAATCAACTCGACAGCAGTGTTGTTTTGTTTTGTTTTAGGTAAGTACTTTCAGTTTTCAGGAGTCCTGGTAACGTAGTAGAGTACAAACTGAGCTGCTAACTACAAAGCCAGCAGTTTGACTCTACCAGGTACTCCACAGTACGAAAGATGAGGCTTTCTGCTCCTGTAAAGACTGACCACCTTGGAAACCTTATACAGGGTTGCTGGGAGTTGGAACTGACACGGTGGCACACGACCACCACCACCGACCCACCACCACCACCACTCTGAGTGTTAAGTCCTAGTGTGGCGCCATAGGATAAACACTGGACTGCTGTCTGCAAAGTTGACAGTTCAAATCTACCAGCTGCTGTGCAGGGTTTCTAACAACACACAGTGTCTTGCGAGAAAGGAAACAGGCATGATCCTTTAGCCCCAAACCTCATCCCAGTATCAGGAGAGGCAGAGAAGAGCACAGAGCCCAGGAAAAGGGTCCTTCTTGCATGAATCTGAAGTCATATTTTCTGTACATTTTCTTCATTGTTGTCTAATGCATTTGATTATCCCAAATTCAAGGTATCTAATCTTGGGATTTTGTTTCTTTGTAGCTTTGACTCTTTTGGACCTTGCAGAGCAGTTTGCCCCTCCTGACATTGCTCCCCCTCTTCTTGTCAAGCTAGTGGAAGCCATCGAAAAGAAAGGTAATCACATTGCTTGAGGGGATCGATTATTTCGCTTACACCTTTCTTTGGGGGGCATTTTAATTTGTATTTGTCTTTGGGGCAATTATTACATAAATGTCTTACTACTTACTATGTATGGGTAGATACTCTGCTAGACACATAGATTGTTTGGGGGTTGTGTACTGGAGAAATCATCTTAGTCTGTGATTTCTAACTATATTAGTATGTAGTTACTGTTTGAAAACTATACTAAATATTCCATAATTTAATAAATAGACTTAATTTGCTTCTGAGTGCTCAGATGACTTGGCCAAGATCATTAACATGCCAGAGAAGATTAATAGTAGGGGTTGCCTTCCAAGAATATTTGGTACACTTTTAGAACAGATACTGGATGGAAACTGGAATGTCTTTCTGGCAGCAGGCTCACAGGTTCTCCAGAGAGCTGTGTTTTGCATACACAGTCTGTTTTGTTTCCTAGGTCTGGAATGTTCAACTCTATACAGAACACAGAGCTCTAGCAGCCCAGCAGAATTACAACAGCTTCTTGATTGTGGTAAGTGTTATGGAACTAGAACGAATGAGAAGGGCTGTTCTTATCCTTCTATTTCAGGTAATGCACACCCACACAAAGGTTGAGAGTTCTAACCCACACCAGTTCCTTTGGCCCTATTTTGTTACTTGTGCACACCTTTGATATTGACCTCCTGAGCCTGAGTTACAAGTGTGTGTGTACCAGCCTGCAGCCACATTGACAATCTCACAGCCGCAAGCCCTGCGGGAATCTCAGAAACAGCAACCCTTTGGAATTTGTCTGTCCTGCGTAATGACTGCCTTTCCCCAGCTCTACACAGTTGGCCTGAGTCAAAGGCATTTGGATCAGTGAATAACTATTTGTAATTTTACATTTACCAAATGTCTCTTCTGACCTTTCTTTCCTTTTCACTTTTCCCCCATATCCCTTTCCCCTTCTCATTGCCTTCCTATTTTTCTTCCTTTGATATTCTCATGCCACACTTAATATTAAATGTCATCATGATAGTGTATATTCCATGGTGTGCTGCTAAAAACAATTTTTTAAGGAGCTTTGGGAAAAACCTTGGTTTATAGCTTCTTTGTGGAACATAAGTGGTGCAAATATTTACATGCTCGATGTGTAACTGGAAGGTGGGTGGTTCAAGCCCACCTAGAGGCACGTTGGAAGAACACCCTGGTAAAAACATACATCCTTGAAAAATCCAGTTTACTTTCTAACACATAAGACGACCCTGAGTCAGAAGCAACTTGATAGCAGCTGATTTGGTTTTGTTGGTAGAAGTATTCCCAACATATCAGAGTTCAAGGTACCAGCATGAAATCATTAAATGTGGAATTGAGAAGAGTTGAGCACAATTGGCCGTTGCTAGCCCCTACCAGTCTGCTTTTGCACATGACACTAATTCAACCACATAGTGGCTGTGTAAGTTGTTCCCCTCTCCTTTGCCATTTAGGACAGACTGTACAATTTGCTGTTTACTCTCCATCTTGCTATCAGTCGTCTTCCTATAGCAACTTCTGGAATCTCTCAGATACTTCATTCTCTCCCTCCCAACACTCTTTTTTTTTTTCCCAAATAATTTTCTGCCTCAAGAAATTTAAAACCAATTTGGAAGTCTGAACCAAAGAATAGTACCCAGTTGGAAGAAGTTCCTGCAGAAGTATAAAGTTATGCTGAGAGTGCCCAAATATAGTGTGTGAAAGAATTGAAAATGTCTATACATTTTAGAAGCAGTTTATGAAAATTTCTAGGAAAAAAAAAATGTTTCTGGGAGGAATGGAGACTAGATCTTTATCAGCAGATCATTTCATTTGAAACGCACAGTCCAAATGTCTGAAAACTATATATATATTTTTTAAAGAACACTTTTCTTTATGCATGAAAATCAGCCTTACTCATAGGTAACTAGAAGCTCACTGGTGGAAAATGCAAGTGGAAAGATCTGGTTTTCTGTATTTCTAAGCAGTTTTATAGGGGTGTTAAGGGAATGCTGAATTTTGTCCTTAGCTAATTGAAAGAGTCCTGGTATGTGTGCAGAGTTGGTTTGAATGACTTACAAGCTGCTCTTTGGAAACCTTATAAAGGGTCACTATGGGTCGGAACTGATTTGATGGCATTTAACAACGACAATAATTAAAAGAGAGATACATGTTTTCATAGAAATTTGGTCACATCGAGCATGTTAAAAGACACAGGAAATGTTTAGACATCTGAAAGTTCTGAAATGGGAGTTACTTGAGAAATCGTGGTTAGGTTTTAAATGTGACCAAATACACAGTGATGCAGGCTCACTTAAGGAACAAACAAATTATAAACTTCATAGCACCAGTGAGATGATGAGGTAAAGAACCCAAATTAACGTCAGCAGTATATATATACACATACAGAGACGGCCAGTTTGTCTTCCTAGCTGAGATCAAAACATACTGATAGGAAATGGGTTTCATTTGGTGGTGTAAAAATGAGCTTATTGGCAATAAATAAATAATACAGTTTGTTCAAACTTAGGAGTAGACCCACAGGAACTGTTTCCAGCTCATTGCAGAAAAATATGTAAAATTCTAGAGGAAGCTCAGTAATCAGCCAGCCACTTCACTGAAACTGGAGGTGGGGGATGGGAGGGTGAAATACTATAGCTAACAAGGTGAATTACCTTGTGTGTCTATGTGTGTAGGTGACACCCACGTTTATATTGTCACCTGCTAAGTTTGTTTTTCTTTCACACATTAGCCTTAATGTAAGTATTCATTTCTTGAATTCACCAGTAAAGGAACTGACCTCAGATAAGTAACATTTGTAATATTTTCCAGTGTGGTGCAGTAGGTTGATGCGCTGGACTGCAAGGTTGAGTTGAACCTCAAGGTCGGCGGTTCTGTCTCACCAGTCGCTCCTCAGAAACCCTATACAGGATCGCTATGAGTCAGAACCAAATTGATGGCACTTAGCAACAAGAAGTTACAGAGAGGCCCCCTGGTAGCACAGTGGTTAAAGCACTTGACTGTGAACCCAAAAGTTGATTGTTCAAACCCACCAGCCTCTCTGCAGGAGACAGATGTGACATTCTGCTTCCATAAAGACTTGCAGCCTTGGAAAAGCCCTATGGGGCAGTTCTCCTGTGAGTCCGAATTGACTCACTAGCAAAGGATTTGGTTTTGGTTTGAAAGTGTCAGAGCTGTGATTTATGTCCAAATTAACTTGGATCCAAAAGCCTTTCTTTCCCTACCCACTGTTACGTGACCATAAAATGAATTGATTTTTGCTTCTTGTGAATTTTAATGGTATGAATTTCCTTCAGGTACTTAAAAAATTATTAATATTATTTTCCTAACATACATTAGGTTTTTTCAATCTTAACCCTGTTGATGATTTAGGCTAAATATGAGTAGTTCTTTGATGGAAGAGAGTGGGACTTTCTTGTGCATTGTAGAATATTTAGCAGCATCCTTATCCTCTACCCACTGGAAGTCAGTAGCGTGACATTCCCTCAGTTGTGACCATCAAAAATGTCTTCAGGCATTGCCAAATGTCCCCAGGGAAAGAAGTGAAGTTGAGAACCCTATGATCAGCTGGGAAAGAATCTTCCTTCCAGGAGGAGCAGATTGACTGCTGGAGAGTTTATACGCTCCCAGTTAACAAGCCGACTCAGTGAGAAGTGGAGTCGAAGCAACTCCCCCTAAACTAGTCCTAGAGTTAATGTAGCTCTTACCTTGCTGATTTCTGAAGACATTGCATGACAGGTGTGTATAGTGATGGGAAAAGCAAGCTAGGGCTGACTTACTACAGAAAAGGAAGGAGACTTAATGAAGTACAAGTGAGGAACCCCAAGGAGTTTTATAGCTTTCCTTAAAGCAGAAAGGAATAAAACATATTGTTAGTTTATTCTGACACCATATAGCCTTCCTTTCTCTACACCTCAAGAGTTAGAGAAAAACCTCCGTGAGTGAACATTACCCTAGAGGTGTTACATAGTTCTTGCCCAAAACATTAAAGAAGCATATTTTATATAAAGAACACTGAGGGTTACTAGAAGACCAAGGCGAGCCACAGACCTTGCCGTGAGGTATAGTCTTAGTCTCGTGGGGGAGCCGAACCCATCTAATTACCATTTTGTGGGATGTGTCCTGCTTGAGTTGTACCTTGGTCCATGAACACAAAGAAGACAGTAGAATATGTGGCATTTATAGTGGCTTAATTTATAATCCTGGTGCAGTGCTGTGTTGTGGGATAAAAGCACTGGCCGTTTGAACCACAAGGCTGGTGGTTCAAACTTACCGGTCGCTCCTTAGAAACTCTATACAGGGTCACTATGTGTCAGAACCAACTCAATGGCACTTTAACAACAACATTTTTAAATGAGTCCTGGTGTGGCACTGTAGAATAAGCACTGGACTGCTAACTTCAAGGTTGGCGATTAAAACCTACAAGGCACTCCTTGGAAACCCTATACAGGGTCACTATGAGTCAGATCCAACTTGATGATACTTAACAACAGCAGCACCATTTATAAACCCAGAGTTAAGCACCTGACTATAAACTGAAAGCTCAGTGATTTGCATTCACCCAGAGGTCCTTTGGAAGGAAAGCCTGGCAATGTACTTCCAAAAGGTTGTTGTTGTTTAAGTGCCGTAGGGTCAGTACCGACCCAGTTCAGTTGAGCTTGAATTGACGACCTTGTGGTTCAAACCAGCGTTGGAGTAAGCACAGTAACCCATGCGGTGGAAAAACTTACGGAGCACAGTTCTGCTGTGAAGCATGAGGTCACTGTAAATTGGAACAGACTTGATAACAAGTGGTTTACTTGTTTGTGTGTGTGTGTGCTAATTATTAATGTAAGTGATATTAATTTGCTGGACATATCAATGATTAAATAAAGTCTGCAGGGGACTAGAAGCTTGTCAAAAAGTTGGTGGTTATAGTGTTCTTATAATGTACACACAATTTTTTTTTGGCAATAACTATAATGGTTGACTTATTTTCAATGTGGGTTCTTTGTTCAGAGGCCTAGTATTGCCTTCCCACACTTGTTACAAATGTGATGTTTCTGGTTAGTTTTTTGCAGTGCATTTAAGTAACCCTTTGCTTCTTCACCTCTTAACTGTAACAATTATTTTTCTCTAAATGATCTACCCACATTTTATAGCAGACCACTTTTTCTCAAAGCTTTAAATGATTATCTTTCCTAAACTCTGCCTAGCAAGTTTAATAATGGTGAGAAATCTTGGGATTTCTGTAGCCTTCTTCTCTACCTGGAGTGATTTCTGTATATATGTAATATCGCTCCTGGGTGCCTGGGTTGTCGCCTTCTTCTCCGTACTCCTGCTCAAACACCTTGGAAATAAGCTGTGGTTTTTCCTCATTCTCTCCTAGATAGTAGCCAGTCCAGTCAGTCGCTGTTCTATTAGTTCTTGACAATGCCTTTTACCTTTCTTACTTCCAGTCACTGGGCTTTAGATACCAAAACTGGCCTCTCTATTTCCAGCACCACTCCTTTCTTAGTTACCTACCTGTTGTTGTTATTGTTGGTTCTAACCCATAGCGACCCTGTTTAGGGTTTCCAAGGAACAGCTGGTGAGCTTGAACCACCCACCTTGCTGTTCAAACCAACTTTGCTGTCCAGCGCACTAACCCACAGTGCCACACCAGGACTCCTAGTACTGCTGTAACAGAAATACCACAAATGGTGACATTCATAAACAGAACTGTATTGTTTCGTGGTTTTAGAAGACTAGAAGTCTGAATTCAGGGGCATGGCTCTAGGGGAAAGTGCTGTCTCTTCCTGTCTCTCTGGGGGAAGGTCTTTGTTTCTTTTCATCTATTATCCCTGGGTGATCCTGGTGATCTTCATGTTGTGTGGAATCCATCTGTCATCCCCTTTCATGCATTTGTTCATCCTACTCTTTCTGTCTCAAAAGAGATTGATTTAATTCTACGCATCCTACACTAAAAATGGAGTCCTGGTGTGGCGCTGTGGGTTAATGCTCTGGACTGCAAAATCGGTTTGAACTGCAAGGTTGCTGGTTCAAGCTCACCAGCCATTCCTTGGAAATCCTATAGAGTCCCTAGGAGTTAGAACCCTCTCCACAGCACCTAACAACAACAACAACAACACACTAACTTAACAAAGAAAACCCATTCCTGAATGGGATTGTAAACTACAGGCATGGAGGTTAGGATTTACAACACATTATTTTTTTTGGGGGGGGGTGGGGGGGTGGGGGAGGCAATTCAGTTTATAATAGCTCCTTTCTAATTTAGTCTTACATATTATCACAAGTCATGAAGAGGTATGAAATGCCTTGTTTTCTTCATTAGCCCACCTTCTCTCTATTAGGTACATTTGAGTCTCCTGATAATTTTCCTCAAAGTATCCTCCTCATTATTAGCATGCCCCCTCCTGCAGCAACTTATGTCTTAGATTCTGATCATTTCTGCTTCCAGACCTTTGTTTCCAGCATCCCTTCTTTCTTCTTGGTACTATGCCTTTTTCTTTTCCACGTTCTCAAAGTGCCTTACTGCTGAGGAGTGCTCAGAAAGTGTTTTGGGTTATCATCACCTGTTACTGAATGGCGTAACCTCTTTTCCAGCTGAGGAATTAACTGGGTGGGCATACTTGTATCTTTCTTCTAAGATAGTTCAGTTAGATTAGTAATTGTTGTTGTTATGTGCCGTGGAGTCGGTTACAACTCATAGCCACCCTGTACAGTGTTTCCGAGGCTGTAAATCTTTATGGGAGAAGAAAGTCTCATCTTTCTCCTGCGGAACGGCTGGTAGTTTTGAGCTGCTGACTGTGAGATTAGCAGCCAGATTCATAACTACTACGTTACCTGAATTGATAGCTAAATTTCTGTAATAGTTTAATGCTTAAATAGTCATTAAGTTGGGTTAACTTTGCATTCATCTTGAGAGGTAGTGCTAATCAACTCAAGTGTTCAGGAATCTAAGAGTATACTTTCGTTACTTGCCTGTTGACGTTTTAGGAAACATTGACTGTTTTGTTGTCATGGATGGACTTGTGTTCTCCCCAAAATTTGTGTCAGCTTGGCCATGTCTGATTCTTAGTGTTTTGGCAGTTATGTGACAATGTAGTAATCATTCCTCATGATGTGATTTCATGTGTTCACTCAGTAAGGGGATTAGCATGGGATGCAACCCCCTTTCTCAGCATGTGGCCTGCATCACCTTTTATCTTTCAAGTGATAAAGGGAAAAGAAATGGGCAGAGAAGAAGGGACTTGACTAGCACCAAGGAAGAACTGGGAGCAGACCCAAGGTCCGTGCTTTGGAAACCTAGAGCCAAAGGAAAGAAAGAGTGAGGTCAAGGCACATACATGTTGAACTCCAAGGAACGCCAAGCCCACGGATGTTAAAAGGAGACAAGGGCCTTCCTCCAGAGCTGACAGAGAGAGAAAGCCTTCTCCTAGGGCCTCCACTCTGAATGTGGACTTCTGGTTTCCTAAACTTTGAAAGAAGAACTTTCTGTTGGCTATTGCAGCACTAGATAACTAAGATACTCATTAACCCACCATTTCATAGATCCTTCCTCAAACTGGACAGTACTGCTCTCCAGACATTGTGTGGAAATGTGTGTGGGGGGGGGGGGGGGGGCAGGGGCACTATTGTTATTCTCAAATCTGGTATCATGGGAAAAGCTAAATGCTAACAATGTGTGGAGCAATCGTACACATCAGCAATTCTACACAAAGAACAATTGCTCTACTGAAAGTGTCGGTAACAATCCCATTGAGAAACATTACTAATAAATGCTCAAGTATTTTGTGAGAAGAAACTTCAAAAAGTTTGTGGGAAAAATTCAATTACCTTTACATTCTATTTTTCCATGAACTTTTTGAAGCCCCATATATATTTGTTCTCTGTTACTTCCTGTCCTGTATCACATTTACATAAGATGGTAAGGAAATAAGCTTGAACCCAGTAAACTATCTGGGGGGGAAAAAAAAAGTTTTTATTTTCTTTCATAGATGCCACCGCCATGGACTTGGAAATGATCGATGTGCAAGTTTTAGCAGATGCTTTCAAACGCTATCTTCTGGATTTACCAAATCCGGTCATTCCAGTAGCGGTTTACAGTGAAATGATCTCTTTAGTCCAAGGTTTGTTTTCCCTTCTGAATGCTTCATTGAATACATTTAGATGTGGACGTGCTTGTAAACTCTGTATACAAAATGAGATTTTGTAGAAAATGTTAGTAATCTGCCCCTCTCCCTCTGCCATCATCCCAAATTTGCCTCCCCTTACAGGGCACCAAATAGCAGACCCAGACTCTCATTTGCTTAGGAGAATGGTCTACATGTTGAAATGGCTAATTGTTAACCTTTTATCAGTACTAGCAAAGTTCACGACACCAGGGAAGGACACGTTGTTCCAGGTGCCCGTGTCCAATTCAGGGACTAGGACCCAGTGGCAGACGGGGTTCTGGTTGGCTTCCTCGAGAGGCCATTGCAGATGTGCTGTGGGGAGAAGACTCTCCATTATAGGTGCTAAGGCTCAGTAAAGCACCATGGGGACAGGAAATTGTGGTTCATAAGCTTCAAAGCTAAAACCTGTGCTACTTATCTGATGCTCTTCCAAATTAGCCAATCATATTTGAAGGACAGATTTCTGCTAGCATACTCTGACACTCTGAACATCAGTGGCTTGTTACCCCAGAGTTTCTAGCATTTCCATTTGACTATATATATGTTGTTGTTTTTTTTCACAATGCTTTTTCTAATGAAAAGAACAAATGTTCTGTCTGCTTTTCTTGAAGCCTTCATTTAAACAACTCCTTTTGTAGCTACCTGAGACAACAGGCATTTCTGATACCTAGAAGCAATCTTTTATTTATTTTTTCCTCTTTTTTTTTAAACTTGTAGAAGTACAAAGCTCTGAAGACTATACTCAGCTGTTGAAGAAGCTTATTAGGTCACCTAATATACCTCATCAGTATTGGCTTACACTTCAGTATTTGCTAAAACATTTCTTCAAGCTCTCTCAAGCCGCCAGCAAAAATCTCTTGAATGCAAGAGAACTCGCAGAAATTTTCAGCCCTATGCTTTTCCGATTCCCAGCAGCCAGGTAAGTGAAAAAAGATCAACATATATTTTGGGGGGTTATGAGGGTAGTCCTAAATTGTTATATTGGTGTTGTGATTGAGTACCGTTGAGTCGGTTCCTACTCAGAGATACCCTAGATAGAGTTTCCAAGGAGTGGCTGGTGGATTCAAACTGACTACCTTGCGGTTCAAAGTCTAGTGCTAATCCTACAAGCAGCACACCAGGAGTCTGATTTATCATTAAACTTAGTCTAAAGATCCTGGTTCATAGCTGCCATGGGAATTTTATACTATACATCTTCACTTGATTATGTGTACATGAAAATGAGCTTGTTTTCAGGGAAAAGCTTCCTAATACTACTATTTTTTTTTTTTTTTTTGTAGCTCTGATAATACTGAACACCTCATAAAAGTTATAGAAATTTTAATCTCAACCGAATGGAATGAACGGCAGCCTGCACCAGGTAATGCTTTTGGAAAACTTAAACTCTCATTGTTCATTTTACAAAGCCTTAAAAATGGTGGTCTTAAACTTTGTTTCAAGTTGCGTAAGATTGTTATGGATTTGAGATCCACGATGCTATATTGCCTGGTGATTTGGACTCGGGGGGAGGCGGGGTGAAGCTGAGTGGAAGTATATAAGGTGAATATTATTCGGATTTCAACATTGATAGTTTTTAAATGATCTTGCTCTGAATTGAGGGTTGGAGGAAGTTCCCTTCTCTCTCAACTTTGATGCTTTCAGTTGTGGAATGAATTTATGGAGTTCATTTTAGTTGTTGACATTTTTTGCTTTTCTTTCTAATGCTTATGAAGTAGTGGCTTTATAATTACTATATAATTGAAAGTATTTTGAAATTTTTTTTTTGGAAGCAGGTATGCTGAGAAATGTCTGTCAAAATAAACATTTTCAATAATGCAAGCAGTATGAAACCAGAGTGTTCACTGTAGTATGTTAGAGCAAGCCAGACTACTCTTTGAAAGCAGGCTGGCGTTCAATTAGCCATTTAACAAAGCAGGAAATGTAGACTATGTTAGCAGTGGATTTAATTTAAATTGATGTATTTTTCTTCTACTGTAGAAAGTCCAAACAAGTCCTTACTTTGCAATATACTGGTTAAAAAGTGATCTAATAAGAGTATGTTCATTTAGAATAGTGGTTAGGGCCCTACCAAGTGAGGTGACATTTCAGGACACTAGAAGATGTTGCTTGTAGTCTTAATGTATGCCTAGAATTTAAATAAAACGTCATGAATTTATTCTTGTTAAGTGTAGCTTCCTTACAGATAATTCAGGTGTATATGGTATTTATCTATGCATGGTGGGCATGGGGGCTGTTATCAGTGTCAGGCAAGAGAGAATTAAGTTGTGCTCTTTTATTAAGTGTGACACAGCCAGGTTTGGCTAGTTTGTATGTGGGTGGGACTAGGCTTAAAAGACACCTGTTGGGCTGGACTACAGAAAAGGCTAGACAACAGTTCTGGATGGAGATACTTGAGAGGGTTTCTGTGGGTAGGCCTGAAGTGTGGCATCCAAAGGTGATGTTGTTAAGTGCTGTAGAGTCGGCTTCGACTCATTGCAACCCTGTATAGAGTTTCAGAGCACAGCTGGTGGGTTTGAATGGTCACACCTGGACTTGTTTAGCGCCATCAAGCCCTTTCCAGCTCATAGTGATACTGTATAGGGTTTCTGAGAAGAGGCTGGTGTGTTTGAACCATCAACCGTTCGTTCAAACTGACCTTGCATTCCAGTGCTTATCCTACAATGGGACTAGAGACACCACATATGGTACAAACATGATGTCTGTAGGTTCTGAATCAGAGCAGCCAGGATGTTCCCAAAAATGGATGTCTGGAGTTTGTAGGTAAAGGACAATAGAGATGCCTGTTAACAGGTATGGCCTAGGACTTTAGTCTTAGTGGTGACTGAAAAGATTTCATGACATATGACTACTTGGATTATTTGTTAATAGATTTGGTGAGTGCATTGCGATTCAGAGGCTACTTTTGGGCTCAGTAGGAAAGAATGCTATAGTGATAAGTCAGCAGTATGCTATGATGGGGGTCAGGGAGTGGAACGTGACACTTGAGCTTTTTGCTGCCCACCCTAGACGCATCACATAGGTGGAGAAGGAAGAAGACAAGCAGAAACAAAGCAGGACCCTAGGCCAAAGGGCCGAGTTACAGACAGGGTTTGACAGAAACCCGCAAATGGATTTATTATGTGGAGATTCTGTAACATCTACTGCACCAGGTGTGGTAGATCCGTGGTGGAGTTTGATTGGTCTGATTGGTGTAAATTTGTTAAATATGTTTATTGATTTCGTCCTAATTCCAGCAAAGTAAAACTTGATGTGCAACTTTTACCATGATGCACCCTTGAAACTGATTGATGTACCAAAGGGGCACCATATTACTGTGCTGAGAAACTAGTGTGCAAAGTTCCATGGGGAATTAGGTCTGTTAACTCTGCTAAGGAATGACAAAGCCTGGATCATTTGCTAGACCATTCCAGTCCTTGTACACCTTTCTCACAATAATTGAATCCAAGTAATTTTTAAACCCTAATTTAAAAGTTTTCCATTTGTGTTATGTCTTTAAGGAGTCCGGTGGTGCCATGGTTAAGTCCTTAGCCACTAACCAAAAGGTTGCCAGTTCAAATCTATTGATTGGCAGAAAGATGTGACAACCTGCTTCTATAAAGATTACAGCCTTGAAAACCCAATAGGATAGTTCTCCTCTGACCTATAAAGCCACTATGAGTTGGAACCAACTCGACATCACTTCAACAATAGTGACCCTCTGGCAACAGAGTCATGTTGTAATGCAGTAGGATAAGCACTGGACTGCAAGGTCGGTTTGAACCTCAGGGTCAGCGGTTCAAACCCCACCAGGTACTCCTTAGAAACCTTATACAGGATCACTACGAGTTGGAACTGACTCAGCAGCACTTAACTACAATTACAACAGAATGAAACCTTGCCCAATCGTGCCCCTTCCTCACAGGCATTCCTCTGTGTGAGCCCATTGTTGCAGCCACTGTGTCAGTCCATCTGGTTGAGTGAGGGTCCTCCTCTTTTTCACTGGCCCTCTCTCCTTTACCAAACACAATGTCCTTCTCCAAGGACTGGCCCCTTGTGATAATATGTCTGAAGTAAATGAGGCGAAATCTTCCTATTCTTTCCTCTTAAGGAGCATTTTTCTGCCAAGACAGCTTTGTTTTTTTCTTTTGGGGATAAAGATTTATATTGTGCTCTTTTATTAGGTGTTACGATGGTATATTCAATCTCCTTCCCCAGCAGTATAATTCAGATGCTTCAATTTTCTGGTCTTCCTTATTCACTGTCCAGCTTTCGAATACAGAGGCAGCATTAGAAAATACCGCAGATTCGGTCTGGCATACCTTAGTCCTCAGGTGACATCCTAACTTTTTAATACTTTAAAGAGGTGTTTTGTAGCAGAGTTTTCCAAAGCAATATTTTGTTGGACTTCTTGATTATTGCTTCCATAGGCATTGATTATGAATCTGAGTAAAATGAAATCCTTGACAATTTCAATATTTTCTTCATCTGTCATAATGTTGCCTGTTGGTTAAAGTGTGACGATTTTTGTTTTTGTTATGTAGAGGTGTAACCCTTACTAAAGGCTATGGTCTTCAGTATTCATTAACAAATGCTTCAAGTCCTCTTGGCTTTTACTAGCAAAGTCATGTCATTTGTGTGCCTGGGGCTGTCTCCCTAAGCCTTGATGCCCTATTAATTTAGCTCCTGCTATTACATGCACTGCCAACTTATTTCTAGTGGGGTGCTGTTGGGATGCAAAGGTAGAAGAAGGCATTCAAAATCAAATTTGATATTAGAGGACAAATGTGAAGTATTAGCACGTAGTATATAATTAAATGCTAAGTTGGGAGTGTGGTACTCTGAGTACAAAAAGAATTCAGAAATGCAGTTGGTTACTTTTAAAGGTAGACACACAGGCTCATGGAAGAAATTGAACTTAAAATTGGCCTTGAAAAATCAGTAGAATGTTAATTCACCCCGTTGTAACTTTGTAAGTCACATAAGTAAGTAGCCATGGTACAATTTATATGGCTTTTGGGATAGAGCTCAGAACAACTCCATCAGCTGTGGGCTTATGGGTCGAATAGATCTGAGTTTGAATTTTAGCTCCTGCTACTTATTTGCCTTGGGAGCATGGTGTCTCCACTGGACTGCGAAACACAATGTCTGCAGTTCGAGACCACCAGCCCCTCCGCAGGAGAAAGGTGAGTTTTTCTGCTCCCATGAGGATTTAAAGCCTTGGAAATCCTATACAGGGTCGCTGAGAGCCAGAACCAGCTTGAACAGCACTTAACAGCAACTTATTTGTCAAGTTCTTTAAGTAACTCAGCCTTTTCTCACTGTTTTCAAGTCTATTGTGTTCACTCTACCTCATTCTGCAGCTCCATCTCCTTCAGCCTGCGTTACACGTTAGTACTCCCTGAATCCTCTGAGGCCACTCTTCTCACTGGCTTCATCATATCCCCAGCCAGCAGAACCAGGCTCTCTGGGAACTCTTAAAGGCTTGAATGCAAATCTGAAAGGGATGATTCAAGGGCAAATGCTGCCCTGTGGAGGGAGAAATGAAGGTTCCTATGTATGAAGGCCATTCCTCTGTGCATGGCTTGGTGAGTGGAGTTGCATGGATTTCAGCAGCAACTTCCCTTCCTCCTTGGCCTGGTGCCTTTGTGTCTTTGTGTATAAAATTTATAATTGGATACAACAGCTCCCAAAGTGTCATCTACTTCATCTGCACTCCAGTAGATCCTTCCCCAGCTAGATGCTTAGCTTAACTGACCCAACTGAGTACATACTCTATGAAAAAATAAGTGTATATTTCCTCATACATTTCATTTCTCTGTGGTTCTAGTAATTTAATCTGTTAAAGTACATTTCACAAAAACAAAGGAAATGGCTTTCTTTCCCTTTGAGGTCTTTCTAACATAGAACTGTTGTTGTTAAATGCTTTCAAGTCAGTCCTGACTCACAGCGATCCTATATAAGGTTTCCAAGGTGAGTTTGAACCTCCAACCTATGGTTCAAAACTAACCTTGTGGTCCAGTGTATTATCCTGTACTGCCTAGGCATAGCATAATACCCACCCAAATGAATGGGTTTGTAAACAGTATGATAAACTTCCCAACTTTCCCAAGAACTTTTGCTCACTTTGGATCTAGCCACACTGTAAATAAGGAATTGCCTCTTTGATGGAGGAAAACCAAAGATTTGGAAAGTACAGGTAAAACACTCAATCCTCTGTTGATAGTTTGTTGCTCCATTTGTTACTAAACATCCTTAAAAAAAAAATCCATAGCTGAATAGATTTGTAACAAATCATTATGTGTTAAATTTATCCTAGAAATATTTATGTAAATTTCTATAGGGCAACCAAGGTAAAACAGGAGCATTTAACACCGGGGCCTTTGAAAGAAACCCATTATGAGTGTATTTACATATTTCATATTTTGTGGATATATTCAGAAATATTAATGCAGGATAATTGAAGTCTAATATTGCGCCCTCAAGCCCAGAGTGGAAAATAAATGACTCTTTCTCCCCTCTGCCCTTCTACACCTGTCAAAGTTCGTTTTTAACCACTGGTGCATTGCAAAACTTTCATTCTGAAGAGCCTGATTCATAAATCTTGTTTTAATGCTCTGGGCTTGCTTTTCAACCAAGACTAAAGCTAGCACTCAGGTAGAGGGAAATGACTTTCAAAGAGTTTTTCTTTTCTCTGATTTGTTTTTTATTGGGCTTAAATGTGGTCTGACATTAGAAGGTTGTTTTGAAGGTGAGAAATGAAACCTTGAATAAAAATGCATGTATTTAGACACTTAGTGAATAGAGGCAGGCCATGGAAGGTTTTATCTCACAACGGATGGAGTGTTATGTGTGCCCTGAAAAAGAGATGTGACTATTTCAGTGTGCCTGTGTTGGAGGTATAGAATTCAGTTTTACTTTTGTTTTCATTCTGCAGTCTTGTTCTTAGGGATAGAATCTGAGACGGGAATCACAGGGGAGGAGAACTTTATTCTTCTGCAAGTAAAGGGCATACCTTTTCAGATACCATGTAGAATGTGTCAGACTGTGTGAACAGATAAAAGTGAGTTTTTATAAACATCCAGTTATAAACTCAAATGAACGTTTTCCTCAGCATAGGACCTTCCGTTTATCATTAAGGCATTGGAGGTGGAGTCATGACTTGGCATCATCCTGAAAGACCTTTCTGTCCTAAATTGTCTTAAGTTAAAATTATGAAGGGAGGCATTCATTTTATCCCTAACCAAAAATTTTGGTTCACGTTTTTATTCTCACTGCCTTTTTTGAAAAATGGTCTTTTGTTCATAAGTGATGGCCAACAGAAACATTAAAATTTTGTACAGGAGATACTTGAAGATCTTAGGGTCAATGTCTTCTCCCTGTTGTAATAATCTTCTCTTCCAATCTCTGGGAATATATATATATATATATTTTTTAAATAAAGTCTCCCTGTTGTTAAGTGCCATCAAGTCAGTTCCGATTCATAGCCACCCTGTATAGTGCTTCCAAGGAGCAGCTGGTGGGTTTGAACTACTGACCTTGTGGTTCCCAGTCCAGTGCTGATCCTACAGCACCACATCAGGAGTCCCCCGACTAAAAACAAAACAGACGAAAAGCATAAATAGCACAGTAGTGTTGAGTAATGAAAATTGTGGAACATTCTCTACTTCATGGCCATTTGCAAGTCTGAGATACACTGTTTAAACTTCCAAACATAGCTTAAGGATCTAGAGACATTTTTTCTGACTAGATTATGCCTGCTAAGAAGTGAAGTAATGACCTATTTCCACTTCTGAAATGAATTTTTAAAAGTTTGAGCAAAGGGAAAGTAATACATATTGTCGTAAAGAATCCAGAAGGTAAATTTGACTTTCAGTAACCTGTGTTGATTCATCTGTGTGATTAAGTCTTTGAGGTGTCCTAGACAAAAAAATATAAGTTTTCTTAAAAGAGCTTGGCAGGCATATGAAAACATATTTAAGTTGTTATGGTATTTGTACATTTCAATGGCGAGTTATTTTTTAGGGAATCATGTAGATTAAGTGACAATTGAACAATTCCATTGAAAAGTGTGTGAAAATTTGGACATAGAGTGAGATGAAAGAAATATGCAGAAAATTGATGGTTTTCTCTCAAGCAGGAGTTACTGATTCTGTTTCACCAGCAGAGGGCTCCCTATTTTAAGCTAATAAAGAGCTGTGTCCTACAGATCACATTTCAAAGACTGACTAAAACTCAATGAGAAGATGTTCAACTTACACTTAGTAACATAACAGAACCTCTATGGTAGGTGATTGTGCGTATCATGAGAAATGTATTGGAAGCAAAGCATTTCCAAATCTATTTTTAAACATTTTCTTCATGTAAGCAGAGGGCGTACTGCTTTCTGGTGGATAATAAAAGTATTCTTATGAAACAGAAAATATGCTGATGGATTTAGAAAGCATTTTAATCTTAGAAGGTTTTGACATGCAATATCATGTGAATTCAGACAGGTATGGCGAAGAGGCTACTGTTCCCCATGTTTCTGGCTTTCATAAGGCTATGTTTGAAAGTCGGGCACGATTGTGCTGCTCAAGATGCAAGGGTATTCTCGGCGCTAAACATATATGACTATGATCAGCTGGTGGAACCTGGAAGATGCACTTGTAGACTATATTTTTTCTTTGGGAATGTAGGCTTTTATGTACTGTCAGTTGCAACAAAGGAAAGTTTGTGAAATCATGGATTTTTTGCACCACTTCCCAGATACTGAGAAGAATCCTGAAGCTGGGTTACTTGTGTTTGCTTGTGTGGATTGTAGTCCCCAGATCTGGACCACCCTCCTATATAGAGATTTAGTATCTTGATGGAAGAACTCTTGTTTCTTCAAAGGGAATGAAAAAGATAGCATTATTAATTTTTAATTTTTTTTTAAAGTAAGCCCAAAATTATGTGGCTCTGTGGGATGGCACTGGACTGCTCACCAGAAGGTTGGCAGTACAAACACACCAGTCACTCCTTGAAAACCCTATATACAGGGTTACTATGATTTGGAACCCATTCGACTGCACTTAACAACAGAAACAAGCCAAAAACTAAAAACGGAAAACCTGGAGTTTTGTTGTAGGTGTGAAATGCTTTGCATGTGGGTTAAAAGAAATTAATGTCTGTTTCACATGTTCATTTTACCTTTTGGCTGGCATAAAGAATGCATCAGTCTTTGCTTTGATTTTTTTAAAGTGCTTTGATTCTGTAATATTCCAGTGGGTCATAATCCTCAAAATAATATTAAAGCCCTCTGTGGCATTTAACAACAACATACTTATTCAGGAGTCCTGGTGTGGCACTGTGGGATAAGCACTCAACCACAATGTGGGTTTGAACCACGAACTCAGCGGTTCAAACTCACCAGCCACTCTTCAGAAACCCTAAGCAGAGCTGCTATGGGTCAGAACCGACTCAACGGCGCTTAACAACAACAGCATACTCATGCACAGGAAAATATTCTTAGGTAAAATTTTATTTTTAAAATAGTAGCCAGTAATTCTGAAATCTGGTTCTTAGTAACTTTCCCAAATAATGTTCGGGGAAATATGAAAATGCATGCCTTTCACTTAGCTGCACTGCCCTTTGCCATCACTTCGATATAATGCAGACACAACTTTCATTATGAAAAAAGTATCTGAACATTTAAACATGTATTGAAATCAACCTCGTAAAAATAGCTGCAGAGATTTGTTTGTTTGACTCTTCCTATGATCTTGGAGACCAGTATCCATGTTGGGTTTATAATCCTTTTCAGAGGCTCCTCTACTACAACTCTGTGTGTGTGTGTGTGTGTGTGTGTGTGTGTGTGTGTGTGATCTGTTCCTTGCCTCAATTGCTCCATAAGGGCTTTCCTGTTACACCTGCGGGGCTGTCTGTGCAAGTGTGTGGGAGGAGGTGCAGGAGGTGGACACTAGCAAGGCACTCTGTTCTGAGAGGTTCAGGCCTTTACAAGGAAAGCTTTGATTCTATTTTTTGCTGAACTAGCTCAGCCACTTCCTGTGTTTGGCTGTGCATAGTACCTCGCTTCACTGCTGGCTACTTGAGCCCTGCGAGCGCGAGCGCCACGGCAGCCAGTCACAGAGACTATTTTAGGTCCCCTCACAATGGCCTTCTCATTTCCTCGGCTAAAATGAGCAAGTTGGTCTTGCATTGGCCACTTGTTAGCCCGATGATAACTTTGACTTTGACTTCAGCTCCCCTCCCCCGCCTGAAATCCCTAGCTCAGCAAATATTTGAACCTGCCCGAGTTAATCATGAAGCTGCGATCTTTATCTAAGAGAGACGTGCGAGCAGCTGGGCCTTCCTCCTCCCCAGTGCAGTCCCGAACTCGAGTGCGTTTCTCCATGGGGAGCTGGCAGTGAGCGGCAGCCCTGGGACGCGAGGGCCGGCGCTGGTGTGGGGCTGCGCGGGCGGCGGCCAGAGGAGCCCAGTCCTCGTGGAAAGCTGGAGGAGCCGCTGCTGCTAGAACCGCTGTGGGCGCCCTCCCCGCCCCTGGGTGCACTCGCTGGAGGCCTGGAGCCAGCGAGTGAGCAGGGCTGCGCGGGCCGTCGGGGGGAGACGTTGGGGGTTGTGCCCGGTTTGTGGAAGATTAGATTTTTGGATTTTTGGATTTTCCATTGTCGGATACTGGCATTTCTGAACGAAACCATTGAAATGCATAACCTGCAAAGTAAGTTGCCTTTCATTTGTGCACTTTTCAAAGCCTTCGTTGGGTCTGTTTATACTTTGGTTAAAGGTTTATTTCTCTAGCATAAGTTAGAGCGTGTGTGTGTGTGTGTGTGTGTGTGTGTGTGTGTCAGTCAGTCTGTCAGTCACTGCTGCCTGAAGAAGGGAGATGAGAGATTAGGGGAGACACTCCCCCATTTCTTGAGGGCATTGGGCAGTGCCAGGGAAAGATGGGGTGTAGGTTGGAACTTAGGGATGGAGGTAATTACAAAATGCTTGACTGGAAGTTGGTTCCAGCCAGGCTTTGGAGACATGGGGGAAATCACCTGTCTCCCTGTCTCCTCCCAGGTCAGTGTGCCACATGGGTTTTCAGCAGCCCAGCCATTTGTCCCCAAAGCTCACAAGTGCTTCTCAGGCTGCCTGGCCAGCTAAGTGGTCCCCAGATGAGCCAGCTGCTCCAGGACCTGCCTCCCTTGCCCTTTTTGGAGAGGGCCAATATTTTTATTCAGCTAAGGAAGATTCTCCCACCCCACCACCCTTGAATCCTATATGAAGTCATGCTACACCGTCAACCACTATTTACCATTTTTATTTGCATATATGTTTACCTAAACCCTTAAGTAAGGCAATTAGAAAAGTGTGGGAGGGGATCCAGTGAGTCTGCCTTACCCGTTAAAGGGAAGAGAAATTAAACTCGGGAGATACAAGTGATCAGTGCTCAGAAAGCTCTTTGCCTTTGGTCTCATTTTTATATACTTTGATCCAAATTTGATAAAAAGTCTAGGAGAATAAATTCTAAGGCCCTGTGTTGTTTAAATTGTCACACAGACATGTGGCATACACATGCATAGATCGCAAAACTACTGTACTTATTAAAATGAGCCACACTTACACATGGGCCTGGGGGTGTCTTTCTCCCTCTTGGTCCCTCCACCCTGTCATAATATTGCGACTGTAAAGAGAAGCCGCTTCAGAATGGGAATGCAACTCCCTCTCACAAGAGTGGCAGCATTATATACAGAAGGATTTTCAAGACTTGAAATGAATAATTAAATTTGTAGGGGAATTGACTCCTTTACATTAAATACCTTTAAGAAGGAATAATATCTGTCTCCAGAGTGAGGCATAGGAGATCAAAGAAAGGCAAAAAGAAAATGATTACATCACCCCCTGTAAAGGCAAGGACTGGTTCATCAGGGGAAAATCATTGATAATGATACAAGGATGCCTCTACTTTGCATTCTGATATATGGCCTCTTTTCATTTTGAAGGACAGTCTTACCTGGCCCATTTTTGTTTGATAGTAACATTTAAATTCTCATGACTAATGTTGACAGTTACAGTTCTTATTTCTGCTGGTAATAAGCACCTTCATTTCATTTTGCTCCAGGAAATCTAGTTTTAATTGGCAGTGTTTGGTGAAATAGGTGATTTTGTCTTTGCCTCTCCTGCCCCCAATTGTGCTTGTCTAATGGGGTACATTTGTGACAGTATGTAAGTTCTGAGTTTTCAGGGAATTATGTAGGTCTGAAACTAAATATCTGGAGTTTTGGATCCTTGCTGCTTATAATATATATGGGAGGCACTTAAGGACTTTAAAGTAGACTTTAAGTATACCATTCCAATGCCTTTGAAAGATTTCTAAACCAAGGAACTACCAGACTATCTATAAACCCAGATGCACTAGGGGAAAAAAAAAAAAAAAAAAGCAACGTGCTGCAGCGTATCAGCTTTTGTCAGCCTGCCAACAGCGGAGCATACCATGCTGCAAAGAGTCATAAAAAAGGAATTAGAAAACTCACTGTTGGAAGAGCACGGGCAAATTAAACACCTTTTTGAAACGATGAGCATGAATATACATTGCAGTTCTGTAAATGTCCGTCCTTAGTGAGCTTGGGAGTGTGTTAGGACTGGTCTAGAAGGGAAATGATGAAGCAGGAGTGGTCTGGTGACATTTTTCTGACTTGATTGGCTGGGTTGTGTGATGTAATAGGTTACAGTGCAGCCCCTTATAGGTTTTAAAATGAATTCCAAGACACCATTACAAAGAAAGCCGGACTCTTTTCTTATAACTGAGCTCAGCCAAGGAAACTCTTGCACAAATGTACAACACTGTTTGGAATATGGAAGACCTGGATATAGAATATGCTAAAACAGATATAAATTGTGGCACAGACTTGATGTTTTATATAGAAATGGATCCACCAGGTAATACTGCAGTATTGTTGTAGAGAGCTAGTTAATTTTGTAGTTTTGAACATTTTTTTGACAGCTACTGTAACAGATCCTCTGTCGATTTCTGCTTTTGTTAAGTCATTCTTGGATGACAATTAGTTTGATCAGAGCTAGAAAATTAAACAAATTGTTTGACCGCCTGTTGAAGCAAGCAGAGCAGAAGCAGACTGTGTGTGGAAACTGCTTATTCTTACTTAAATGAATATGAGCTGAATTCCAGTTTGTCACTGGTGTCTTTTGTTAGTCAGGGTCCTTTGCAGTTTGGGTTATATTGATGCATATGGTTCCTATGATTAAAGTAAGTACCTTTTGTGCCGCTTTTGTCTGTTGACAGTGGATGGGAACTGTGTGGTACTTTGCATTGATAACACTTGGTACTTTAGTAAGCATGTAAAATGTAACAGGGATTGCAATTCAGCTCTTGATGACCTGAAACTATATTTAAATCAAATGTTGAGGCTTTGCATGTTCTTTATTATGTTAACATACTGTAGTGGGGGGGGGAATGGGGGGAAGGAAGTTGGCTTGCTAGTATTTAATCCGTAATCTTTTGGAAATACTCTTGAGACACCTGAAATCATTTTAGCATAAAGTAAAGTAGTAACAGTGCTTTAAAATTTAGAGTTTTAGCTAAAAGCCGTAGATTTATTTTGTTTTTGAAATTACCTTATTTCAATGTTAACCCTTTCCCCAATTAGGAAATAAAATAAAATAAAAAATAGAAAAAAAAAAAAACAAAAACACTGCAATCTCTTATGTATCACCAGTTGATGTATGAGTATTGATTTGACATTGAGGAAGGGGGGGGATATGGTTTTTAATCACTCTTGGCATCTAAAGCACATTTTACCCCACAGAATATTAGCATTGATACTAAGGAAATTTAGGTCACAGATGGGTTTCTTAAAGTGGCTTTTGGCAGAACTCTACCCAAAATACTAAGATTAGAGAAACCCAATTCCTCCTCTTGAAACATATTGCTGTAGATGAGCTTTTACATTACCGCAACAGCATTTGTGGAGGACAGAAACAGAATTTGTCTTTTATAATTAAATAAGAAGAGGAAATTAGAGCCAACCCACGTGATTCTTCCTGCTCATATGTTCCTGGTTTCTTACTTAAGATGGATTTGACCAGGCATGAAACTTACAAGTAACTAGAAGTAGAAAATGTGGTGTCTCTGGATTTACTGTAAAATTCATTCACGTGAATAGCCCAAATTATTCGTTAATCTGAGTTGCCTTCTCTTTTTTCTTTCTTTTTTTCTTTTTATTTTTTGAGCCATACTCTGAAATATTTTTAACCAAAAAACATCTTCAGTATGTCTAGGAATTATGAATCAGTGCTGTATTTCACAATTATTCTAAATCCTTCCTTTATAGAGAAAGTTACTCACCTGAAGATATTTTGGTATAATTTAAAATGTTCAATTATAGTTGGGATTGAAACTTTTTTTTTCTTCTTCTTCTTCTTAATCTGCAGCACTGCCTCCTAAACCACCAAAACCCACTACTGTAACCAACAACGGTATGAATAACAATATGTCCTTACAAGATGCTGAATGGTACTGGGGCGATATCTCGAGGTAAGGCAACAAAAACTGGTAGTTTGTACTAGAGAGCACTTTAGATTGAGAGGGGAAAAAAAGCAAAACAAAAAAACAACCCAAGTTCCATTTTTAGGATACCATCCAACATAAGCATGAAGCATAGTTGGTTTTCTTCCAAAGAAGACCAAAAAAAGTCCCTGAACACTGGAGACCTATGGGTGCTAGATGCCACAGGAAATTAAATACCCAGGAAGTTTCATTGTTGAATTCCAAGAATTAGTATTATTGTCTTAAAATCCCATTGTATTTTCTTAGCTTCTTCTTAAAAGGGAGTGAGGGACTAGGTAGAAAACCATTTTGGGATGGCTGCTTTTTGTGCTAATTGTTTTTTCAGAGCTATGAAAGTATTTTGTTAACAAATAAAAACTTTAGCAGAGGTATACCACTTGTGAAAGTGGGTACATTTTCCTTTCTTGAGGGGATTGGTAACTCACATGCACCTGCTTGTAATGAAATTGAAACTTCTCATTAAAGAAAGAGTGCATTTTTTAACTGAAAATGCAGTTGATAAATTTAAATCTAGAGTCTCTAAAGCACAAAAGTGAGCATTGTCTTCTCTTTTTACTTTAGGGAAGAAGTGAATGAAAAGCTTCGAGATACAGCAGATGGAACATTTTTGGTACGAGATGCTTCTACTAAAATGCATGGTGATTATACTCTTACGTTAAGGTGAGCCAGAGTTTGTAACTGAAATTTGGGTATTTGGATTGGCATTAAGACATATTACTTCATCAGGAAATTGTGATGCTATTATTTCTATTTTGTATTTACAGGAAAGGAGGAAATAACAAATTAATCAAAATATTTCACCGAGATGGGAAATATGGCTTCTCTGACCCATTAACTTTCAACTCTGTGGTTGAACTGATAAACCACTACCGGAATGAATCTCTAGCTCAGTATAATCCCAAGCTGGATGTGAAACTGCTTTATCCAGTATCCAAATACCAACAGGTAATGAAGTCTAAAATATTCAAGTAATTATGATCTTTAAACAAAATGTCTTTAATATTTAGAATCATTTTGATGTAGATGACTTAACATGTAATCAAGTTTGAAGAGATTTGCACTTATGAGCACAAATTTGTAATTTGATCCTTAAATAGAATTCTGTAAATATTTTTTCCATGTAATATATAGTTTTTGAAATAATTATTATTTGATTACATGCCTGTAAACCAAATTTTTCTTTTTCTTTCAATCTTCAATTCCTTTCAGGATCAAGTTGTCAAAGAAGATAATATTGAAGCTGTAGGGAAAAAATTACATGAATATAATGCTCAATTCCAAGAAAAAAGTCGGGAATATGATAGATTATATGAAGATTATACCCGTACGTCGCAGGTAAGTTTTCTGTGGAAATCATATGAAACGTTCAGAATTCTAAGTTGCTAGAAACTAACAAGTATTATATGTGGTTTTCCCACCCCAACCCTGCCCCCCAAATAAAAGATGAAAAAAACTTTGAGTTTTTGTGACTGGATTGGGAAGGAGATCATGTATTTGAGAATCATTATTGACTGTCCAGGCATACTGTCTCTAAACCTTTTAAATGAGGCCTCTGAGTATCAAAGTGATAAATTAAGTTCACGTGATGAATGAAGAGATTGCTGTGAATTTTTTTTAAGTTGATTTAACATAATTCCTGATTATAGAAAAATGTTTTATTTGGGTTGGAAGCTGGAGGTTTCAAGATTTGTATGATCTCTGAAATGACTGTTTAACCCTTGTCCTCTGCCATGAGACTCCAGTCGTCTACATGGATTCTAATGTATTTCTAGAGACTGACTTCTCTCAGACCCATTATGCATCTGGGACCACCAGAGGGAGTAAATGATGATATGCAGATGCCATAAACTGCTGATAAAATGCAATCTATTTTTAAAAAGATGTAAACTATAGGACATTTTCACGCAGTCATTTTCCATAGACTAAGGAAAATTCTGTAAAGGAAATGTAACTTTCTATTATATTATTCTATGAATTATTGTATTATGAATTACTACCTCATCTTTCTAACAGAGGACTTAAATGCTAGTAAATAATGCAGGCCAAACGTCTTGCAGTCAGAAATTGGTCTATGCAAGGTATGATGACATTGTCGTGTAAAATTATGTTTCAGGAAATCCAAATGAAAAGAACAGCAATTGAGGCATTTAATGAAACCATAAAAATATTTGAAGAACAGTGCCAAACCCAGGAGCGGTACAGCAAAGAATACATTGAAAAGTTTAAGCGTGAAGGCAATGAGAAAGAAATACAAAGGTTGGTAAACTACATGGCTGTTTCTGTTGTCCTTGTGTGAGAGAACCAAATTGTCTTAAACAGTTCTCGTTTATCATGCTTGGAATAATTAAAATTCAACAGGAAGGGAAGGCTTGCTTTCCCTGCAGAAAACTATGGGGAAGTTCAAGTGAATTTTTTCATAAACTTTAGGGGGAATTTTCATGATACACCTAGGTAATTACAGACCATTTTTCTTGCTTGTAGGATTATGCATAATTATGAAAAGTTAAAGTCGCGAATCAGTGAAATTGTTGATAGTAGAAGAAGACTGGAGGAAGACTTAAAGAAGCAAGCAGCTGAGTATCGAGAGATAGATAAACGTATGAACAGCATAAAACCAGACCTCATCCAACTGAGAAAGACAAGAGACCAATACTTAATGTAAGTACTTGAACCAGTGCCCCACTGCAAGGAAATCATTGGTAATTAGCAGAATTGCAGGTGAGTTACTAATGTATTATTCTTAAAACTATTTTTCAGGTGGTTGACTCAAAAAGGTGTTCGGCAGAAGAAGTTGAATGAGTGGCTGGGCAGTGAAAACACTGAAGAGTAAGTAGTTATATGAAGAAGATAGGGGAGATATCAAAGGAGTTTTCTCATTTTAGTGTAACACAGGATTTGCTTTGTTTTCAGAATAAGTAAGGGATTTGACTAAGTTTGGAACATTTATAGGAGATAATGTGTAAACAGTCTCGTGAGCCAGTCTTTTTTAAAAAAGGAAGGTTAAGCAGTCTGGGATTTATTTTTACTCATAATGGTGTCAAATGGCACTCTGTCAATCATGATGTCCCTGAACATCTGAAAAATCCCCAAATATTTTTGGAACAATCAGAAAGAAAAAAAAAAACCCTGAAATAAAACTGTAGTGTACTTTGAAGCTGAAGTTATGTGTTTTGTTTAAAACTGGCACACCCATAGTCATCAATTTTCTGATGTAAACTGGATAAAGGAAGTGGTTGATAACCTTCCTTTTCATACAGTTACCTAAGTGCAAACAGAAATAGGATAATTTATTGTTAATTCTGTCCAGGAAGGTTACATTAAAGGCAATACATGATGAGTGGAAAACTCAGGTGAAAGAGACGTTCAGTTACAGTCAGATTCGTGAGTGCTGGCCTAGCGTGCTAGACCCGACTTGCTAGAAATGACCATAAGGCCCTCCGTCGGCGAGGCACTGGGGCAAGCTGGTGGTTTCTGTGCTCTTCATTTAGAATCCTTCTCTCCTTTCTCCTTAGCCAATATTCACTGGTGGAAGATGATGAGGATTTGCCCCACCATGATGAGAAAACCTGGAACGTGGGAAGCAGCAACCGCAACAAAGCTGAGAATCTATTGCGAGGGAAGCGGGATGGTACTTTCCTTGTCCGGGAGAGCAGCAAACAGGGCTGCTACGCCTGCTCTGTAGTGTATGTATCTCCAGCAAACTTTGTTTCCCCCTGATTTCCCCTTTTTATGTCCCCCTGATATTTCTTGAGGAGTACATTTCATTCATTAAGCCTTAGGGAGCGAGGATTTGAAACTGATCTAGTCCTTTAAAATCATACAGTACAGTACTAGTGTAGTTGTTGTTAAGTGCCTTCGAGTCAGTTATAATTCACAGTGACCTTGTGTAGGGTTTTTGAGGCTGTAAGTCTTTGCAGGATCAGAAAGCCTCATCTCCCTCCTGCAGAGCGGCTGATAAGTTTGAACTGCTAACTTTGTGTGGTTCACAGTCTAATGCTTAGCCTATGGAGCTACTTGAGCCCCTGCTAATGTAGTAGAGGAGATAAAACAGATAATATGAGGGGGCTTCAAAAAGTGTATGGAAAAATGGAATTAAAAGATAATGGAATTTGTCCACAAACTTCTTGAAGCACCCTCCTAATATCATTCTAAGGTACTAGATGGGGTTGGGGTTGTCTATTAATAAGGTCTAACAGAAAGAAAACTGCTCTTTAATTGGAAGACTGAAGTTTGGGTCCCAATTTGACTATTTTGGCTACTAGTTAATCATAGAACAGTTTGGGGTTTTTTGTTGTTGTTGTTGTTGTTGTTTTCCCCTTCTCATTTTTAAAATGGAAGTCACAAACCTTAGTTTAAAAAAAAAAAAGTTAGCTTTTTGGTGTTTGACTCCCCGGGCTGCTGTAGTCAGAGTGTGAAATAATTTGGGTGCAAGCACTGCCCACAGGTTAAGTACCCACCAGGAACAGGCCAAATCACAAAAGAAAGGATGCTGTGATCACTGTCCTTCAGATAAGATAGGCCCACTCAAGAAAAGGCACATTTTTGTCACGTTATAAAAGTGCATTACATTACCTCCATTTAATCAGAGAAATATTTCTAGGGGAAAGAAGGAAGAACTTTGATTAAGGACAAGGGATGCTTGTATAGACATTTTAAGGGTATCATGAAAGAAGACATCCTATTGGCCATTGTAATTGGAGTAATGGCAGTATGCTGGTCACAGTAGCAACCAACGTTCAGTGGTTGGAAGCTACCATTTGTTGCATGTTTACTGCATACCAAGCATTCTGTCATGTGCATGGCATAATCCATGATCTCATTTCATTCCTCAAAGCATCCCTGTTGCTTATAGCGTATGATTGTCCTTCTTTGAAACCATTTTAAAGAAGAGAATGTATCAATGCACTCAGTAAGGAAGCAACAGAGTTAAAGAGTCCACTGACCTAGAACTCTCCCCCTATGATGAAATGGCCTGAGTGTGTCTTTGCATAATGACATTTATGGAAAATGCTTTGTGGAATTGTGAAATGCCCTGGACATGCTCAAAAGGCTCTTTATTCTCCCCCCTCTCTTCTCTAGGGTGGATGGCGAGGTAAAGCACTGTGTCATTAACAAGACAGCGACTGGGTATGGCTTTGCGGAGCCCTATAACTTGTACAGCTCCCTGAAAGAACTGGTGCTACACTACCAACACACATCCCTCGTGCAGCACAACGATTCCCTCAACGTCACATTAGCCTACCCAGTATATGCACAGCAGAGGCGATGAAGCGCAGACTCTCTGATGCTACTTCTGAAGTTCAACCACCCTGAGGCCTCTGGAAAGCAAAGGGCTCCTCGCCAGCCTGACCTGTGAATTGAGCTGTGGAAACAAAGCCCGCTGTCTGCAGATGGGACTAGAGCTTTCTTCGACAAAAAAAGCAGTAGGGGAAGACAACACAGAATAGTGTTGAGTGACCATACGTTTCTAATCCGGAGTGGTTAGTCCTTCCTTTCTTTCATTCTTAAAAAAAAAAAAAACTTTTTTTTTTTTTTTAATTTAAAGCCACATCAACTCACAACACAAAGAGAAAAAGAAATACAAAAATCTCTGCGTGCAGGGACAAAGAGGCCTTCAACCATGGTGCTTGTTAACGCTTTCTGAAGCTTTACCAGCTACAAGTTGGGACTTTGTAAACCGAAGGGTAGACAGGGCTCAGGAGCCCCGTAACCTGGGAAGGTGCGGTCCAGCCTCGCTTCGTCATCTGGGTGTATTGCTGCGTCCAGCAGCCGAGGACTGTCGCCCTGTGGATTATCTCGTTTTCTAGCAAATGAAAGATAATGTAGCAAAAAAGGCACTTCTACGTACAGAGGGACACTTTGGGAGAATGTCATTTCATGTACATTCAGAGGAAATTCTGTTGTAGCAAAGTGCCAGAAGGTGTTTTCTTTAAACTTTTCAAAATGACAAAAAAAAAAGGCAAACAAACAAAGAAAGCCACAACCCACCAACAGACAAATTGAGCTTGGAAAACAGGACTTAAAAATGACATTCAGTATATAAAATATGTACATATTATTGAATGACTAACTATCAAATAGATGGATTTGTATTAATACCAAATAGCTTCTGTTTTGTTTTGCTGAAGGCTAAATTCACAGTGCTATGCAATTCATTTTCATTAATTGTTATCTCAGTTTTAAATATACCTTCAGAATAAGCTTTCCCCATCCTGACTTTTGTTGCTGGAAAAATTGTTGTCCCTGATTTTTGTTAAATATTCATTTTGTTATTCCTTTTTTTTTTTTAAGAAGACATGTACAGGATGCCAGTAAAAATGGCTTCAGAATTTAAACTATGAAATATTTTACAGTTTTTCTTGTACAGAGTACTTGGCTGTTAGCCCAAGGTTAAAAAAGTTCATAACAGATTTTTGGACTAAATGTTTTGTTGGGCAGTGCCTGATAAGCTTCAAAGCTGCTTTATTCAATAAAAGAAAAAGATATATGAATATGACAAAGTATCGCTGAGTCCAACGATATTGTTTCAAGACTCTCAAAATACGGTACCTGGCAATGTTTATTTCATAAAGAATTGTGAACTTCTTGAATGGGGGGGGAGGGGGTACGTAACAAAAGGATGGGGCAAGTGGGAAGGGTGGGGAGGTGGATTGCACTTTCTCTTTCTCATGATTTACAGAGAAGTGAATAACTGCAAAGTGAGGTCTTTTCTCACTTTATTAGTTATTGTCAATTGATGACATTTACAAACCTACTATAACTCTCATAACATAGTTCAGCCGGTCAGATATTTCATTCAGCTCTTATGAAGGAAGTTCTTGGGTTTGGGCATTGGGTTCCTGGAACAATGCTCACCTTTGCATAGAACACTGATTTAAAGGTAGAGACTGTGCAGTCAGAGATGTCTTTCTCTTTTTAACATTAGATTGTCCACTACAGACAGCACACATGCCTTTTAGATAAAGCATGATCTGAAGAAAAAAAAAAAAAAAAAGTCTTTTATTTGGGTGTTTATTTTCTTAGCCATTTCAGAACATAAACCAAATAGACGTGTTCATTATTGTCTTTGTTCTTGGCCATACAGGCCTTGTTAGAAGTCATGACCATTTCAGGAATCTCAAATAATTGTATGTGTTAAGCTTCACTATGAGAAAAAGGAGGCGATTATTAAAGGAAAATTTACAGTTTAAGGAGAGTAAGAAATCTGTCTCCTTGATTTGCATATACAAAGGCTGATCAATTAACCAAAATGACAAGATTTCATTTTTTCATTTTTTCAATTATTAAACTGTTTATTTCCCTTCTCTTCAAATACTGGGGTGAGGGTGTTTTGTTTTAATGTTAATCCTTTAAAAATTTTTAAAGACCCAAACTAGCAGCTGACTTTATTGTCTGTAGAATGTTGTGTTTTTTTGTTTTGGGTTTTTTTTTTTTCCCACCTTTTCACGTGTGGCATAATTCAGTCTTACAATCAGACTTTCAGTCCTTAAACTTGACTGATCTGACCATCTCCTTCTCACCTCCAGACAGTATGACTTCCCTGGTTTTGATCTGTGAGTGTCTTTGCTTTAAAAGAAAAAACTTCTGTGGTAGTATACATCTACATCACACAGAAGCCCAGCCAACAAATCAGTTAACAGTAGTTTATAAACTAGTTTTTGTTTGTTTTGACAGCACATCCATCCATAAATGCTATTAAATCCATAATTTTTACTTAACTTCTAAAATAAAAAATTTGAGTTCGCATATTTCCTTGGAGGCTGCAGTTTTTTTGTTAACGGTTCTGCTTAAACACTGTGCGAGATAACACGGTTATCTTTTGCCTTGTTTGTACATCTCACAAGCATACATGCAATAGATTTTTTCATGGAACAGCAAGGCAGGATCCATCATTCCAAGTCACAGGGAGTTTTGCCATCTCAGCTCGATACCTTTATAATTATAGTATAACATGCCTATTCCTTATGTCCTGTTTGATGTTTGAGAGCGGGCTCTTTGGGTTTCGTCAGACAGTCATCTTTCAATAACATGGTAGGGTGGCTCGTGAGCATCGGTGGATATAGCAGAGGCACTCCTGATAACATGATTTTACACATGTAAAGACTTCCCCATCCATGGTAGTGTCCTTAAGGTAAAGACGGAAGCTAAGCTGAAGAAAGGCTGTGATAGGGCTGTGCAAGTGGGGGTCTTGGAACCTCCTATTTATTATGTCTGACAGAAAGATCATAATCATGTGAAAAGGCAGAAGTATGTGTTTGCCACATCTGACAACTTCACGGCCCTTGATATCTGTATATATGTATATGTGCATGGACTGTGTTTCCAGTACACCTTTCAACCAAAACAATCCCACGATCGTTGAATTCAAGTACATAACACGCATATGTCTAGTACAATTCTGGTATATGTGTATGGATTGGTTTTTTTGTTTTGTTTTGTTTTGTTTTTTTCCCCCTTTTGAGGATTGCTTTGTGTTGTCTTATAAAGGTGAAAGTCGTTTGCCTGTGAAGTGAGAAGTTCATAATTCTTTGGCTTTTTCTGTTTGTAAACGTTACTCTATTTGGGAGGCTGGTCTGGATGACTCGCTAACAGGGAAAGCCTTGTCTTTTAGTCTGTGGAGTCAAAATGTGTTTCTGTGAACTGTCACTGGGGGAACCAATTGCTTTGTCATAGAGCTGGTAATGAACTCATGCATTTGGGAAGTCCTACTGATGTTCCTTATTGGGAGAAAACTTAATGTTGGTTTTAACAACTGTGCTTTTGCTATGCATAGTGTCCACATCAGTCGGAAGCAGACCCAGAGAGCTCTTCCGAGTTCAGGGTCATTTAAGAAAGGGGCAGTTTTAAAGCACAATGCCTCACATGGGACAAAGTTCTAAAATGCCAAATTTTTATTTTTCAAACCTGTAGTTCTATAAAATATTAGCATTGTGGATGGGGTGGGAACAGAACTGGATTTAATTGGGAACACAATTCAACCTAATGTGAAACTTGTCACCATGAGATAAGCATTAGCTGCCCAGGATGCTGCTATTAAAACAAAAACAAAAACAACAAAACAAAAAAACTCATTTATATATGTGTATTTTTTAAAACTATGATCCGTTCAATGTTTTTATGAATCTGTTTATATGACATTGTTAAAGTTGGTCTTTTGACGAGAGGGAGGATGTCATGGTCAGTTGTATTTTGCCTTTACAAGGCAACGGGGTGGGGGTGGGGGGAAGTGTGCCTCCTTGACATTTTGTTTAAACTATAGATTCAATGGAGCTATGTCTTGTTGTTTTAAGTTGCTTTAATGCATTGTATTAGGTCTTCAAACAGAATAAAGGTTGTTTTGAAACTTAAGTTGTGGGTGGAAATTTCAGTTATCACCTGGGAAATACTTCTCCAAAAGCAGCTCTTTTGATCAGTGTTGACTGCTGTTTCTATTACCCCTCACCCATCCCCTTGTATTCTATGATCAGATCTTATTTTGGTAACTTGAGAAGGACATTAAGAGTGACCACATGAATGATAACCTTCATTGTTGTTTACATAATTTCACTATATCCTCCATGCTATCTATTAGCTGCCAGCTTCTGGCAAGTTCATGTACAAAGTGATCAGATCACGTGAACCCCATTGGCTGATCTTTCAGAAACAGATTAGTAGACCTTCTCCCTAGTCTGTCTGACTCTGGAAGCTCTGCTGAGACCTATTCAACATCCAGCAACACACACCTCCACAGATCCTTAATAATGGAGAGAAAGACCTTGACTGATGTCATCTCAAGGCATGCTCCCTGCTATGAGAAAACAAGAATACCCATTTTCCCTTTAGCCCTCCCTCCCACACCATTCATCCCCAAACCTTCTGAATCATGCCCCAGAGACTGGTTCATTGTGGGTTCCAGTTTTGTCTCTACAGTCTGCATATTTTTGCACCATTGTCGGGACAGTATGAGGAGTCTTGGTGTGGCACTGCGGGTTAATGTGCTGGACTGCAAGATCGGCTTAAACTGCAAAGTCGGTGGTACAAGCTCACCAGCCATATCTTGGAAACTATGCAGGGTCACTATGAGTCGGAATAGACTCGACGGCACTTACCAACAGGGACAGTATGACGCATGGAAAGGTAAGACGTGGTGCTGTGGATGAGGAAGTAAAAGCATTGTGCCATCTAGTCAACGGTGTCTTACTGTCACATGGCTTACACATTTGTTTTTATTAATGAACATATGAAAATAACACCTTGCCTGGATATGGCAAGGGTTTTACATGTAGGCACTATTAGGGTCCTAGACATGAAGAAGACATGACGAGTAATGGAGGTAAGAAGACTCACGTGATTATAGCAATGACAACAATCGCATTTGCTGAGTGTAGCAGCTGCGGCCTCTTTGCTCTCCGCAGGGCTCTGTTACATGTACAGAGAACTATAGTTCCAGGGTCCTTTGCCCTCTGACTTCTGGGTAGCAAGTCTTCTTCATAGCTCTAGTTCCTACCAGACAGACCTTCTTCTCTTCTAAGTCTGAGCAGCCTCAGCTATGCTCTAGGTCTGGATAGCAGGCTCTGGCTTCTGGACTCTGGCAACAATGTCCCTTTTCATTTTTACTCTCCTCCAAAGGGCTGTTGCTAAACCTCTCATTTCCCTTACCACCTGCTGTTTGGGTTTGGAGCCCTTCCATCACAGGACTAACCAATTCCTCTCATTAAATTTAGTAGGAGCTCATTTCGGGTTTTTTTTTTTTTTCTGGACTTTTGACTGATAACGCCAAATGATTATTAGGCATTAAACTCTCAGCAGTTCAAAACTACTTAGCGATTCCGCAGGAGAAAAATTAGGCTTTCTGCTCCCGTAAAGATTTTACAGCCTCGGAAACCCTGTACAGCGTTGCTATGAGTCGGAACTGACTCCACGGCACATAACCACCATACTTTGTTTTGAAGTCCTGGCCGCTGCCGGGTTAATGCGCTGGGTTACAAGGACGGTTTGAACACAAGGTCAGCAGTTCCAGCTCACCAGCTGCTCCTTTAAAACCCTATACAGGGTCACTTTGAGTCAGAATCGACTCGACAGCGCTTAACAACAACATACTTTATCCTATTTAATCCTTACACAATTATATGAATTAAATATCCCCATTCAATAGAAGCGAAAACGATAATACACAACAGAAATGACTTGCACAAAGAACAGTGTGCCCAGGTAGTTTGACTCAAATTGCTGCTCATCACCCCTGTGCTATATACTATATAATAGGTTACCGTCCGGTGGAAACCACACTAGGGAGTTCAAAGAAGAGTCGACCAAAAACTGCTTCTGCTGTGGACCTAACCATGTGGCTCTCAGTTGGTGAGCAATGTATAGATGGCCAGTGATGAAAGGCAGGAAATGACAGGGATTTGCTTTAGACCAGTGGTTCTCAAACTGAGATCCCCAGACTGGCAGCATTGCCTCAGCTTCACTTAAAAACTTGTTAGAAGGACAAAGTCTCAGGCCCCACCCCTGACCTACTAACTCTGTGAGTGGGGTCCAGCAATCTGTTTGAACAAGCTCTCTGAGTCATTTTAATGCATACTAAAGTTTGAGAATCAGATCACCTAAATGTTGAAGCAAGACCTCCAGTATTTTAATGAAACCCACTTGCATTTATCAGTGACATAACTAGATTTAATGTAAAATTCATGCCCATGGTAGATACTCTATAGAGGGAAATTAAGTACTGGGTGAGGTTTCAACTTAACCCTTGCTTGACTGAATTATTATCTGCGTTGATTTTGTTGTTGCTACCGTATATTCTCAGTAATGGAAGGCATGTTGAAATTAAAGCCACAAAGATTTTTAGAGGTCAAATGGATTTGGATAATCATGTGGGATGCATGTTCCAAGTGGACTGTGGAGGTAGGATTGGGGGTGGGGGGTGAGGTTCATTTATTCAGGTTCATATTATTACCCAGATAAAGCTCCGCCAGCAGATGTTGGTGGGTGATAGTCTCATATAGTCCAAGGATCAAGAAAGGATTAAAAGCCAATGACTGGTCATACCTTTACCTTTAAATACCTGTGAGAATCTGTCCAACTTCATTCACCTATCTGGGCCTCCAGCTCCTTCTCTGTGAAATAAGGCCCCAGGCCTGGCTGGTCTCTGGGCCTCCTGTAAATGTATATGCTGTAACTGGTTGTATCAAATGTTGTTGTTGTCAAGTGCCGTCGAGTCGATTCCGACCCATAGCAACCCTGTTTAGGGTTTCCAAGGAGCAGCTGGTGAGCTTGAACCACCGACCTTGCAGTTCAAACGGCTTTGCAGTCTGGCGCATTAACCCATAGTGCCACACCAGGAACTGCTCAAACTCCCAACTCTCCATTTCCTTTTTTTAACCCACAATGTAACTGGTGACCACAGACCACTTTGCAATTGATTGGTGTCGGTGATGATAATATTAGCAGAATTGGGGGCCGCTTACCTTGCTGATAAACTACACTGGAGGTGAATCAAAATTGGTAGCCAAGTTCTTGACAGTGCGGAGGGGAATGTGTTTGGAAATGACATGGTGCCCATCTCCCTAAAGCACAAGACACTGAGTCAGAGCACGACCTGCCAAATCCTCCAGGGCACGAGGGGAGGAGGGTAAATACAGTCTGTTAAGACCTGATATGGTGTCAGCCCATTAAAAAACCTTTCCTCCCCACAACTTTCCCCTTCAAAACAGTGCCTAAAAATCAGAATCCTGGTACCATATCTAAAGTGTAAATAGATATAATTGATTGTTTACTACCCAAACTTCAGATAATCTTCTGAAAAAAGAGCACCCTGTAATCTCCAGCTTGGTATTGATGTCATAAATCAGCTCAACAGAGAACGGCTGAGACACTTTGGGGGAAAAAAAAAAGATAAATAAGGATAAATGAGTAACCACCAACATGCTTATCTGCATTTTGCTTTCCAGAAGGAAATGTAGAAATTCCCATCCATCTCTAGCTCTCAATCACAACAGTCTGAAGCATGACCTAAAGCTTAACTTCTTGTTAAAGAAAAAAATATCTGAAGCTGTACCTGGCCTCTGATACAAGAGAACAAAACTGTCAACCTCCGCCACCACCAGCCATCACTCTAAGGACAAAGTTGCAGGATAGTCTCATTCATTACCAAGACTGCTCATTAGAATGATGGTTTTGACTGGGAAATATACCATACACTGTATGACTAACCCAATGAACCAATTTATTTATGCAGCTCTTATTTCAGAGCTCAAGGATTTATAGTCCAAGCCCTTACAAAGCAAAAATAAAAAAACATAAGTAACTTTATCACAATGGAGAAAATGTGCTGGTCATTTAGGTTCACATTTACTGTCATTTGTAGAGAGGACCTGGTTTGAAGCTTTCCATAGTTTTTTGGCAGATGTGATCTTTGGTTCTGTAAGGATGAGGTAGCTGGTGATGGTTTATCAATTCAGGCAGCAAAGTTTGATTGAGCACCTACAATGTGCGGGACACTCTTTCCCCAGGAAGTTCAATAATAAAGAAGTCAGGACAAGAGGTCACAGTCCACTGCTGATGGCAACTACCAGCCAGCATGATAAGGGTACAGTAGAGAAGAATGGGGAGCTACTGGTGATGTAAAGGGTTCACACACTTGGCTGCTAACCAAAGGTTTGGAAGTTTGAGTCCTCAGGTGCCTCAGAAGAAAGAAAGGTGGTTGTTATTAAGTGCCGTCAAGTCATTCTGATTCATACAACAGAATGAAACACCGCCTAGTCCTGTGCCATCCTCACAATTACTGTTACACTTGAGCCCATTGTTGCTGCCACTGTGCTAATCCATCTTATTGAGGGGGGATTTCCTCTTTTAAGTTGTCCCTCCACTTTACGAACCATGATGTCCTTCTCCAGGGATTGATCCATCCCAATAAGATGTCTGAAGTATGAGAAATGTAGTCTGGCCATCTTGGTTTCTAAGGAGCATTCTGGTTGTACTTCTTCCAAAACAGATATGTTTGTTCTTCTAATAGTCCATGGTACCTTAAATATCCTTCTCCAGCACCATAACTCAAATACATCAATTCTTCTACTGTCTTCCTTATTCATTGCCCAACTTTCACATGCATGAGACTGTTGAGAAAACTATGGCTTGAGTCAGGCACACTTTAGTCTGCAAACTAATAGCTTTGCTCTTCAGCATTTTAAGGAGGTCTTGTGCAGCTGATGCAATGCATCATTTGATTTCTTGACTGCTGCTCCCAGGAGTGCTGATAATGGATCCAAGGAAAGTCAAATATTTGACAACTTCAATGTTTCTCCATTTATGTGGATGTTATTTATTGGTGCAGTTGTGAGGATTTTTGTTTTCTTTACATTGAGGTGTAACCTGTACTGAAAGCTGAGGTCTTTGAGGTTCATCACTAAGTATTTTAAGTCCTCTTTGTTTTCAGCAAGCAAGGTTGTATCATCTGCATGTCACAGGTTGTTAGTGAGTCTTCCTCCAATCCTGATGCCACATTCATGCCAGATTCTTGGATTATTTGCTGAGCATGCAGACTGAATAAGTATGATGAAAGACTACAACTTTGGTTCATACCTCTCCTGATTTTAAACCACTCAGTGTCCCCTTGTATTTGGATGACTGCCTCTTGGTCTATGAATAGATTCCTCATGAGCACGATTAAGTGTTCAATCTCTACAATGTTGTCCATAGCTACTCATGATCAACACAATCAAAAGCCTTGGCTTAGTCAATAAACCACAGGTAAACATCTTTCTGGTTTTCTCTGCTTTCAGCCAAGGTCCATCCAACTTTAGCAACGATATCCCTCATTTTACATCCTCCTCTGAATCTGGCTTGAACCTCTGGCAGTTCCTTGTCAATGTACCATTGCAACCATTTTTTTCATTTCTGAAAAATCAGATATTGAGGCAGGGCTTGATGGTGGATAGGGTACACATGAAGTGAAGTTTTCCATCAGCAATACTACAGAATACCAGAGGTAGCGGTTTCAGGGCAGAACTTCAAACCTCTGAACCACATATCTAGGAATATTTCAAAAGTTTGAAGGCTTATGGCTAGTGGAACTTATAGCGGTAGTAAGAAATCCTGTACTTTAGAATCTGCCAGGCTCAGTGGCAGGAAGCCGACAAATTGGGCAAGACCAAACGACAAGACCAGCAGGGGAACAAGCAGATCCACCATGGAATAACACCGCAGGGACCTCAGAGCAAAGATGGACAAAATACTTTTTCAGATTTGCTTTGTTCTGATTTTTTTTTTTTTTTTTTTGGTATCTGTTCATTGTCTCCTTTTCCCGCTCCCCCCACTGCCCAGTTTGCACACCTCCATTCTGATGACTAGAGGGCATGCCTGA
>NW_006408675.1:3296287-3297646 GCF_000296735.1 Chrysochloris asiatica | reverse complement strand
GAAATTAGTCAGTCACAAAAGGAGAAATACTGCATGGGACCACTATTATAAAAAGCTAAGAAAAAGAACCCATACTAAAGTGGGGGTGTGGGAGTTTGCTGGTTACCAGGATGTGTGGAGTGGGATGAGGGAAGGGAAGGGAAGGTGGAGTACATGGTAGGGTATAGACACAGGATAGTTTGGGTGCTAGGGAGGGAGGCAATGCACAAGAAAGGGGATGGGAAAACAGTTAAGTAGGTTTGCATGGCTAAGTGGGACAGAGGTAAATAATGATGTATGCACAACCTTGGAACAACAGGGCTCTGGGATACAGGGATTGAGGCCCGGTTGATAAGGGCAAAAGGGAGGAAACAATGTTAAGAAGCTTGACTGTCTTTTGAAACTTGGTTTCCCCTGCATACCATTATAAAATAGACAGTTGAGGAGGAGTGGAAGGAATAACCAGAAATATCACCATAGAAAGCTTGTGAGTCCATCTTGTGCCTATAACTGATTGGAATACCTAAAATGGGATTACAATGTGCCCAGTGAAGGAGGCTTCCTGTGGAGTCTCTGCATTACATAAGACCATAGGTAGAACCTTGAACCCCATCCAGACTCTTCTGAGGTGAGAAATTTTCACTTGAAAAGATAAGCAGACCAGCCTGCAGTGGCTAGAAGAACAGAAGATTCTTCTTGAAAGAAAGACCGACAGGAAAAATACTAAACAATAATGCCAGTCCAACTGACTATTATAAGAACAATCAAGTTGCTTGCCCAGGAGATATCATGGCAAGAGGTCAGGTCCCCTAAGGCAAATCCACTTCCAAGAATAAAATCAACAGAATACATGAGCAGACATGCACTCTGACTGGTGATCACATTGGTCATTGATAAGGAGAAGTAGGGAAAAATAGCAATGAAACAGCAAGCTAAGCCCTACCACGTTTAATAGACTCCTGTGAACCTGGGTAGAGACCTGGTAGGCTAGCAGTGTGGCAATACCTGGGGACTCCTAGGCCCAGAGTCAGTGACATAACCACAGAGGACTAGAGTGGAGAGTGAAGCGTCCAGTGGATAAGAAGTGAGCGCATATGCATAAGAACACCCACACTTACAGGTAATACCCACTTGACCTGGCTTCAATGGCTGGATGATCAAAATTCAACTAGAAGAAGAAAGAAGAGGAAAAAAAAAGAGATCTGATATAATTTGATGAACTTGACATACACCTATGGATGGAGTAGCTCTAAAGAGAGAACAAATCTTTACAGTGAGTGGCATTCCCACCCCCTCAATACACAGGGCAGACAGGGATGGGCAACTTGGACATTGACTACCCAAAATGGGGGGCTACAAAGGCAAGAAGTGACTGGCTTA
>NW_006408675.1:3293144-3295738 GCF_000296735.1 Chrysochloris asiatica | reverse complement strand
ATAGGAGGTTGATAGCTACTATTTTGTTATTTGTTTTGTTTTTAAGAAAAGAATGAACAATTAACTTCAAGACACCATTGGAGAAAGACTTAGGCAAGGCTTGAGAGAAGTGACATTTAAAAATGTTATGTGTTCTAGAAAAAGGGGGAAGGTTACTCCCCCGCAACCTTAATAAGAGCTCATGCTCTTTAGGCTAGGCTATTGGCTGCCTACATAACATCACTTTGCAGGTAAATTGTTTAGTTTTTCAAGTACTGTTAAAGGCATTATCTCCATTACAAGTTCTTCTTCAGAATTGAATGTCCCCATCTGAGGTTTCTATGCTTCAGGTGTTTCAAACAGCTGACATCACATCACTCAGCTCCAGGTAGGCTGCTGTTCTTCGTGTCCATGGACAGATAAATGCTGGAGCCTCCTTGGCTGCTGCCCTGGCATATCGGATGTGAGCGGCATAAAATCACGGCTGTTTCTTACATTCTAGATAAGATGCCCTCAACCTGGCTGCAGATAGCAGTGACCTGTGTGGGGAACATTATAAAAGTGGAGACCTGGAGAAATGTGACTAAATGAATTAGTGTCTCTAAGGGCATATAATAAAATAATATATAATATGTAGCGGGACCAGGTTGCGGTTGCTGTTAAGTGCCATGGTCAATTCCAACTTGTAGCCACTCTGTATAGGGTTTCCTAGAAGTGGGTGATGGGCTTGAACCACTAACCTTGTGGTTAAACAGTCCAGTACTTATAACACCACACCAATTGTCTGGACCGTGACTGACTTGTGATAAATAAGACCCAATAATTATGGTTCTTAGCTGTTGTTGGAGAAAGATGAGGCGTTCTGCTCCCGTAAAGATTTACAGCCTTGGAAACCCTGTGCAGGGTCACTATTGAGTCAGAGCTGACTCCATGGTATTTAACAAGAAAGCTGTTGTTCTTAAGTACCGTCGAGTTCCTTCCAATTAACAGGAACCTTGTATAGAGTTTCTGAGGGTCTAAATCTTTGCAGGAGCAGAAAGCCTCATCTTTCTCTCACAGAGCACTAGTGGGCCCAAACTGTTGATCTTGTGGTTTGCAGTCCAGCGCTTATCCTATAGAGCTACTGTTCTTCCATAGCTGTTAGTAAGACTTGCCCATTGAGTAAGACAGGACTCACAAGGCTAGGGACTGTATCTATGGCTTTCGATTTATCATAGTTCTAAGCATAGGGCAGGTGGATGTGTGCCACAGAGTCAGTTTCAACTCATAAAGACCCTGCATAAGGTTTCCTAGACTGTAAATCTTTCTGGGAGTAGAAAGCCTCAGTTTTCTACCACACTGTGACTAGTAGATTCAAACTGCTGATTTGATTAGCTACCAGGGGTCCTTGGACCTATAGGAGACCACTAAAAATCTATTAACTTAGCTTTAAAAATATTTATCTTCCTATTTCCAGAAAATATTTAAAATTTTATTTTTATTTGATCTTAGGTATTAGATTACTCACAATCTAGCACATTAAAATCATTGATGCATGCATGATTGGCTGCTGCATTTACCGAATGATTCAGAAAAAAATGCATGAAGTTATTTGCTTGTTTTTATTGTGGTGGTGATGTTAGGTGCCATTGAGTCAGTTCCAACTCATAGCAACCGTATGTACAGCAGAACAGAACAGAACATTTCCTGGTCCTGAGCCATCCTCCCAATTGTTGTTAGGTTTGAGCTCATTGTTGCTGTCACCGCAGCAATTCATCTTGTTGAGGGTCTTCCTCTTTTTCACTGACCCACCACTGTTCTCCTTCTCCAGGGACTGTTCCTTTCTGACAACTTGGCCAAAGTACAAGAGACGAAGTCTCACCATTGTTGCTCCCAAGGAGAATTCAGCCACACTTCTTCCAAAACAGTTTTGTTCGTTCTTCTAGCAGTCAGTCCATAGTTGTTGTTGTTGTTAAGTGCTGTCGAGTCAGTTCCGACCCATAGCGACCCTGTATAGGGTTTCTGAGGAGCTGTGGTGAGTTTGAACCGTCGACCTTGCAGTTCAAACAGCTTTGCAGTCTGGCGCATTAGCTCACAGCGCCACACCAGGACTCCATGCAGTCCATAGTATATTCAATTTATTGTTATTGTGTTATGTGTGACAAAACATTTGCCATTTCAACATTTTTAAAAAAAGATTTATTGTTGTTTTTGTTGTCAGGTGCCATTGAGTTGGAATCGACTCATAGCGACCCCATGCACAGCAGAATGAAACAATGTCCGATCCTGGGCCAACCCCACCACCGCCGCCACACTTGACGCCATCAATGATGCCACCTGGCTGATCCATCTCGTTGGGGGTCTTCTTACCCAGCATGACATCCTTCTCCAGCGACTGTTCCCTCCTGACAATATGTCCAAAAAAATAGATTATTAGGCACAATTAAAAAGATTTATTAGACACAATTATAACACATTTAAAAAAAATGACTGATATAAAATCAACACAAAACAAGTAGTGAAAGAGAAGGGTAAAAGTTATTGAAAATTAAAACAAATCAAATCTAAGGAAAGCTCCAATAATTGAAGGAAAACAGAGCTTCCTATCAGCCAGGCAAAAAAAAAAAAAAAAAAAC
>NW_006408675.1:3292393-3292977 GCF_000296735.1 Chrysochloris asiatica | reverse complement strand
GGAGGGTCAGATAAAAAGAGGAAGACCCCCAGTAAGATGGATTGGCCAAGTGGCAGCATCGATGGGCTCAAGCATGGCAACAGTAGTGATGTTGATCCAGGATCAGGCAGTGTTGTGTTCTGCTGTGTATAAGGTCACTATGAGTTGGTACTGACTCGATGGCACCTAACAATAACATGTATATATATTTGGAAAGAGAGAGAGAGAATGAGAGAGAGAGAGCTCTGGTAGCATAGTTGTTACGAACCAGGCTGCTTATCTGACGTCAGTAGTTTGAAACTACCAGCTATTTTGCAGGAGAAAGATGAGGCATTCTGCACCCATAAAAAATTACAGAAACCCTGTACAGTGCCACTATGAGTCGGAATTGACTCCACAGCACATAGCAACAACTACAAAATCTATATCTATATCATATCTACTGTTGTTGTTGTTGTCAGGTGCCATCGAGTCGGAACCGACTCATAGCAACCCCATGCACAGCAGAAGGAAACAATGTCCAATCCTGGGCCAACCCCACCACTGCTGCCACACTTGATGCCATCAATGATGCCACCTGGCTGATCCATCTCGTTGGGGGTCTT
>NW_006408675.1:3287193-3292293 GCF_000296735.1 Chrysochloris asiatica | reverse complement strand
GGTTCCTTAGTCCTAATGCTCCAATAGGAGGAACTTGTTGGTTCATTGTGAGATAAACATTTTCCTTGCCCTGATACTGTCAAAGGGGTCTTTGTAAATAATAGGGCTGTTTACACAATGTTCTCAAGTAATTTCTTTTTCAGAGATATGTTTTATATAGTATATTCCTATTTAACACTATAGAATGCTGTTCTAGAAAGGAGATTCTGTGGCTTGGCTCTGAAACTCTGCTGAGGTGCAGCTTGATAGTTTCCTAGCACTCCTTGGACTGCACCCACTTCAACATGCCGAGAAAGTGGCTCAGCAAGTTCTACAGAAGGAAAGGCCAACCAAGGCAGGGACCAAGACTTATTTGTTAGACTGTCTTCAGGCCAGCTGCTGAGCTGTGATTCTCGTTTGCCTCCTAATGTTAGTTTTGGCCCACAGATAATGTTAATGCAACTTTTCATGAAGTCCTTGTGACATCTCTGTTAGCTCCAAGTTTCAAGGTGCTTTGAGACTGCACACTCATTCTTATCTCGATGCCAGTTTGGTCTGGTCTGGAGCCCAACATCACATGTTATTCCGTTCTATTCTTCATTCTTTCACACAATATACTCATTCTAGCTCATTTTTACTGTTAACCTTTTGTCTTTTAACGTTGATCTCTCAAAGCATTGTTGTGATAGGTAGATTTCAATGATACATTTCAGCTACAAAGAACAGTTGCTGTTGAACAGAACTTATCTAAGTGAACTGTGCTCCCTAGGGTTTTAAATGGCTAATTCTCTGAAAGTTGATTGCTAAATCTTTCTTCCATGGTGCTTCTGAGTGAACTTGAACTGCCAACCTTCAAAGTAAAAGATAAACATGCTCACTGTTTACACTATCCTGGGATGTCTTCAGCTAAAATCCAGTTTTTCTGGCCTTTTCCCAGAGGAGATTTCCTGGGGATTGTTAGCAATACATTAAGAGTTAAGGAATTTCTGAAAAAAAATGTGAGTGCAGGAATGGAAGGAAGTTCTGACCAGACTTTGATTAAAGGCATTCAATGGGAAAACTTCTCTGGAAAGTAGTGTTGTTGTTGTTAAGTGCTGTTGAGTCAGTTCTAGATTATAGTGACTTTGCATAGGATTTCTGAGGAACAGTTGGTAGGTTTAAACTTGTGGTTAGCAGTCGAGTTCTTATCCTCTAGCACCACATTAAAACTCTAGGAAGTAAGTGTCTGGAAATTCATGGAGCTCCACACCATATCCTTTTTCTCACCCATGTTTTGGTAAATGGGGGCTAAAGGGTGGGCCAGCAGGGGTATGCTGGAAAATATTCTGCAATCAGCTCTCTACAAGTCATTGAACATGGAGTTGGAAAGAGATGTAAAATAGCACACCAATCTAAAGGATAGTATTCCTACCATATAAATACAACAGATAAAAAATAACCTGAGGGCATTGGTAATAACAAGATACAGTGAAATAAATTAGGAGGTGATGAGTTTTAAGTGTTTACATTTTATATTTTACACAATATCATTATCACTTGTTTGATTTAAGTTTATAAAATTTAATTTTTGAAAAATAACTGCAATTACTATTTGATTGTAAGTTTCTAAACTTCATGTTTTAATAATAGCTGTGTATAAGAACAGGCATGCTGCATTTCTGCTACAGAAATTTCAGTCAATCACTGTTGTCGGTTGAGTTGGTTCTGACTCATAATGACACTATGTACACCAATATGAAACACTGCTCAGTCTGGCACCATCCTCACAATCATTCTTATGTTTGTGCCCATTGTTGCAGCCAGCTGTGCCAATCCATCTCATTGAGGGTCTTCCTCTTTTTTGTTGGCCCTCTACCAAGCCTGATGTCCTTCTCCCGGGATTGGTTCCTCCTGAAAACATGCCCAAAGTGCATGAGACAAAGTCTTGCCATCCTTGCTCTGAAGGAATATTCTTGCTGGACTTCTTCCAAGACATATTTGTTCATTCTTCTGGCATTCATTCACCAAGCATATGAAAAATGCAAGTAATTAAAATGAAGAGGACCTTTTGGGAAGGTTAGATCAAATGTCAGCCACATAAACAAATTTGCTCTCAAAAAAGCAGGCGAAAAATCAAATCCATTTTCTCTATGAAAATGGCGAGAACCTTGAATTTATGAAGAGAAAATATTTTGAGATCAGATCTAATTGCTATCAGAGGAAAATCATGAACAAATTTTTAAATGGAGTGCTGTTAGTGAAGAACAAACTAGAAAATTAATCTAGTTAATGAGAAGAGTGACTCAAGATGTTCTCAGAACACAGAAGAAAAGAGACAGGTGCTCTTGAGAATAGGTTGAGGAGATTTAAGACATGTGCAGGTTCCTCCTTGATGAGATTAGAACAGGCAAAGCAGAAAGGCATATGAGAACATGCACATGTGATTGTGTACATGTGTGGGCATTTGCCCATAAGCTTGCTGAGAGAGTCCAGTTGCTTGCAGGAATCACCATCTGGATAAATAGAGTTTGAAAGCACTTTCAAATGGCAGCTCCCAGGTGTCTTCTTGACGTTTTATTCTGCACTCCTGCCCATCCCCCACCACCTTTCCCATCTATCTCCCATCTTTGTTGATGGGAAGGATTAAGACACAATACGAGAAGCTCTTACTAAACATGACAGTCTCATGCCCTTAAAGTATCTTGAAATCCAAACTTCCTCAGAAGTTGCCACAGTCTAAGCCAGCTTACTGTAGACTCTGGCAACCCTGAAACTCCCACTGAATCCAAGGGGTATTGTTTAAAGTTTTGATCTTTGTGCCTTACAAATTGCTTATATCTTCTGCTAGAAGAAGAAGAAAAAAAAATCATACAATGATTTTTTTGGCTCAAAAGTTTTTCAAGTGCTTAAAAATAACAAAAAATTCAAAGTTACTTACACACTCTAAGCAAAATTTGTTTCAAAGAAAAACTATGTGATAAGGATCCTAATTCATATTTATTACACCTTTGAGAGGTGATATTTCCATTTGACAGAACAATTGGGCCCTAGAGGATTTAAGTAGGTATCACAACACTGACATGTAAAGATGGACAAAATAATTAGTACCTGATCACAATAATGATGTTAATAACTACCACTCATCTCATTGAATACTTACTATATGTCAAACAGTGTGTAAGAGCTTTCCATACCCTATCTTGTTCAATTTTTTATTGCCTCCTAGTTTTCAGATGAGGAAACTGAAGCTTAAAGAGGTTAAGCAAAGTGCCTAAAGTCACAGAGGTGGTTTATGGTGTAATTAGGACTCAAATCCATGTCTGTCTAATGTCAGAATCCATTCTCTGTAACATGACACTGGGCTGCTTCCAGTTATCCAAGAAGCCACATGACACATTTTATGGAACAGGTATCAATGAATTCTGTCTTTAGAGACACTGAGTCAGTGACAACAAGAAATAGAAAATCTTGGTGCATCCTCTTTAAAAGGCAATTCTTCACCCCGCTTGTCACGTTTCCAGTTAGTCAAGCATCTTCCATTGGTGTCTGCTCCTCTAACAAGCCTTGTATTAACCACTCTGTCTCTCAATGAATTCACCTCTTACTGATCTTTCAGTGCATTTACTATCTAATATTCTCACTTGGTTTTAAATTCTACATTTTACATGAGGAATTATCAACTGCAAAATTTAAATTAATTTTACTAGGGAAAGCCAACTAAAAGTGATTTAAATGAATAATTACAAAAGTCCAGAGATAGAGTTCCTTGATGGAATGGGCAAGTGTTAACACACTTGGCTGCTAACTAAGGGTTGGCGGTTTCAATCCAACCAAAGTTGCCTCAGTAGGAAGACATGATAGTCAATTTCCATAAAATTAGCCATTGAAAACTCTATTCAACAGAGTTCAATACTATTATATGTTGTTGTTGTTAAGAGCTGTCGAGTTGGTTCCAACCCATATCGACCCTGTAGAGGGCTTCCAAGGAGTGACTGGTGAGCTTGAACCACCAACCTTGCAGTTCAAACCAACTTTGTAGTCTAGTCCATTAACCCCCAGTGCCACACCAGGACTCCAATTATATACCCAACAGTAAATAATTATTCATGAGAGAATTCATAGATAGAGTCACAAGCTGAAAGCTGTGGGAAGGAGAATGAGACTATACACCCCCAAAAATATACATATATAGAGAGATAGCTAGATAGCTAGATAAATATAGATATGTAAAATATATATACATATACATCTAAGATGGTGGATTGGGTAGATGTGCGGTGAGGAGCTCCATCACCTACAACACAGAATATTGGACCAAGCAGGCTCAGGGGATGGTGCTAGAACTCTGAACCACATATAAAGGAATATTTAGAAGATTAGAAGGCTTACAGCTAGGGAAATTTGTAGCAGAATCAAGAAATCCATTGCTTTCTAATTAAAGATGCTCAGCTACTCCCAGAGCCATCATCTTGGGAGAGAACAAGTGGAGGAAGGATCAGAACAGCCACAAATGCCTGACAGAACCACGGAGATACAGGTGTGGACATTCATTTTTTTGTTTTCTGTTCATTGGTCTCACGCTGTCTGCATGCCTCCATTCTGGTGACTAGAGGGGATGCCTAAGCAAATAGACACCCCACCTCCACCACTGCAGGGTTCTACTATGCATATGCACACATCTCCTTGAAATTTAAAGTGACAGATTACACTTAAAACCAAATGTCCACCACTCTTCTGTCAGTTTGTTGTACTGTGGTGGTTTGTGTGTTGCTGTGATTCTGAAATCTACGCCACCGGTATTTTAAATACCAGCAGGGTAAACCACGGTGGACAGGTTTCAGATGAGCTTCCAGACAAAGACAGACTAGGAAGAAAGAGTGACAAACGACTTCTGAATCTTTAGTCACTGAAAACCTTACGAATAGCAGAGAAACGCTGTCGGATATAGTGCTGGAAAATGAGCCTCTTAGGTTGGAAGGCACTCAAAATGAGACTGAGGAAGAGCTGCCTCCTCAAAATAGAGTTGACCGTGATAACATGAATGGAGCAAAGCCCATGTGAGAAAAGCCTGCAGGACCTTCATTTACTGGTGGGCACTACTCAAAATGAAGAGAAACAGCTGTAAAAATCCATTGAAAATCG
>NW_006408675.1:3279796-3283565 GCF_000296735.1 Chrysochloris asiatica | reverse complement strand
TTCTATATCTATATCTATTTGACAGAGGATATTTCTATTTATGCTGCAAATATATCCCTGAATATGATGGAGCATACCAGGTATAAAGTTACAAAAGCATCTTAGGCATAACCAAATACCCTGAGGGAATGAGTCGCTGGGCCTGGGGCTCATAGTCTCAGGGAACACTAAGGGCAATTTACATCACATGGTCTACAAAGACAATGTTCTACATGCTACTTTGATGAGTAGTGACTGGGGTCTTAAAAGCTTGTGAGCAGCCATCAAAGGCACAAATATTGGTCTCTCTCTGAAGGAAAGTAAAGTAATGAAAGTTGGAAGTTGAAAACACATGGAAACAATTCGTCCAATGGAGTAATGGACCATCAGCCTCTGAGATTCTGAGACTTCTTAGAAGAGTTACATGGTTTATGCTACCACTACCAAATCCTCTGGACAGAGTGGGAGAAAAGCCTGCAATGAAACTCTAAATCATAAAACTAGGCTTACTGGTTAGATAGATGCTGGTGGAACCCTCAGCCTATGGTCCTTAGTCACCCAGCAGGTCTGGAACTGAGCTCACACCTGTGGCTCAATTTTCAGCCAAACAATAGATCTTAGAAGGGAAAATAACAGTAAGGAGGTACACACATGCTACAGTAGTCAACCACACAAGATCAAAAAGGCAGCATTTGCCCAATGACAAAGTTCAGAAAGGTTAGGAAAGAAGGAGGAAATGGGAAATGCAGAGAGGAAGTGACACAAGTGATGTTAGATTGTGGACGTTGTAGTCCATGATATGAAGCAAAATGTCTATGAATTGTTGATAGAAAAACTGATTCTTCTGTAAACTTTCACCCAATCTATAATGTTGTTATTAAGTGCCACTGAGTCTGTTCTGACTCACAGTAACCCTATATAGGGTTTCCTAGGAGCAGCTGGTGGGTTTGATCTTATGGTTTGCAGTCCAGTGCTGATCCTATAGCACCACCCAATTAAAAGTTTAGGAAAAAATAAAAGGAGAAGGGAGGGAAAGAAAGACAGAAAGAAAAAAGAAAGCAAGCAAGCCTTATGCAATACAGTTCTAGTCTGACACACACGGGATTGCAATGAGTCAGAATTGACTAGACAGAAACTGGAGGGAGACAGTGGCTGGGATTAGTTTGAAAGTGTAACAATGCCAATCAGGACTTAGGTGCCTTTCATGCTTTACCAAAAGATTGCTCCACTCTGGGAGTCACAGTCAAATTCCAGGCAGTAAAGAGGGAAGGGATAGTGCCAATGAGCCCTCCTCTTAAGCCTGTCCCTTTTATCAGCAAAAGGAACCCTCCAAACAGCCCCAGCACTCTGCACATCTTATTGGCCAGAACTGGGTTATGTGGCCACGGCTAGTTTCAAGGGACGTGACACTTCTCACCAGCTGAAAGTAGAGTATTCCTATGAAACCTTTCATAAGCCACAATGACAGAAAACAAAGAAGTAATTACAATTCATTTATATAGGAACATGTTTGGAACATTTCCAGACCCCCAAAATAACCTGCCAAATAATGATACCAAATAACAACTAAAACCTAACATAACACCTAATAAAAGCAGAAATGACACGATAACCACAAAGCCTAGATAAAGAAGAAATCACATTCGTAAAGTGTAGTTCCTGGGCAAGGAGGTTGGTGATACCACTTTCACTGCTTGGTATGTGTGCTTCCTCTTTAAACTGCAAAACAAATGCTGAACACTAGTTTCACTTTTCGCCTTTTTTGGTAAAAGTGAAAATCCTCTACAGATTTCATTTGGTCATCAAAGACAGGTATGGTAGGAATGCAGGTTTTTTGTAAAAGTCAAGTGGCATAAAGTGAACTTTTGAAAAGTGGGAGATACTTGTATCTCACTTGCATATCTATAGTAGGAGGTGGAAGGGGAGACTGGTTTGGGAATAACATGTACCATGATTCATTGTCAATATATAAGCTCTTTTTCTTGAGTGATTTTTCACCCAAAATAGACCAGAAGGTCTAAGAGGTTGTTGTTAGGTGCCTTAAAGTTGATTTTCAGTTCTTAGTGAATCTAATGTAACAGAGTAGAACTGCTAGACGGTAATTTTTACTGAAGCAGATTCCCAGATTTTTCTCTTATGGAGCTGCTGAGTGGGCTTGCTTAGCAGCCAAGCACTCAATTGTTGCTCCAGTGTTTTGATTCTTTCTTTACTATGCCCCCTCCCTACTCCCACCATTGTCACACACAGTTCTGGGTCACATTGTTGGTATTATATAAATACAGGAAAAATGCATTTATTAAGTATTAAACACATACACTTGAAATATAAGGATTGTTCTTTTTTCATTTCTTTATTTCACAAAATCTTGATTGAGATACAAATAGAGAGAGGAAACCTTTAAGACATTCAGTCAAGATTTCATTGTATTTCTCTACCACGAAAAAATAAGTAAATAAATAAATACAGTGCTCAGAGCAGAAGGGACGTTGCTGAGTACAACACTTTCTGTTTTGGCCATCTTTCCAGACCATTTCCTTGATGGCTGACCCCCTTACAGAGGCTGAGCAGGAAAAAGCACAGGAAGTCAAACTTACATTTTCTTCTTGTTGGCAAGACTGATGAAAGGTCTGCTGGGGTGGAAATGTGAAACTATTGGCTAACTTTGCTTCTGCTTCTACCTCCGCGCACTGAGGGCTGACGGTGACTCCACTGGCTTAGTGTTCCTGAAGCTTTTCTGAGCTTCTAGACTAGCGTTCCTCACTGCTCTTTTTTACGTCTCCACAACACTGCCTTGCCTTCTCCTATCATCTGCACTACCTCTCCCACCCACCCCTGCTCTCCCAGTGACCTTTGGAAATGCATTTTGGAGTCATAAGTTCAGAGACTAGAAATCACCCCTGGCCTGAGAGAAAGTCTGAATTTTAGCCAAAGTCATCACCTAAGCTAGAAAGAAGTAGTTCCAACTTAGAGCAACATTAGCAGTTAGAACATTAAGTCCAATGCTATCTGTGGTCGTCAGTCTATAGGATAGACTCTAAGATGACCCCAGTGATTCTTGTCTCCTGTGCAGTCCCCTCCTCATTGAAAGGAGCTGATTTGTGTAACCAATAGAACATTGTGAAACTCATGGGGTATTCTGACTTCCAAGACTAGGTCAGAAAAGATAGTGCAACTTTGTTTGTTGTCTCTTGGACCACTCACTCTGGGGGAAAGCTAACTGCTATGATAGGAGGATATTCAAGCAGTGGAGTCCTGGTATAGCACTGTGCGATAAAGCACTAGACTGCAAGGTTGGCTTGAACCACAAGGTCGGCAGTTCAAATGCACCAGAGCTGCTCCTTGGAAACCCTATACAGGGTTGCTATGAGTCGGAAAAAAATCAAAGGCACTTAGCTACAAAAACAATGGGAAGGTCCACATAGCGAAGAACTTAAACCTCAGGTCTAAAGGCTGTATCCACTTGCCAACAGTGTGAATGAGACTAGATGCCAGTTTTAACCTTCAGAAGACTGTACCCTGGCCAACATCTTACCTGAAACCTCATGAATCAGAACAACTCAGCTGGACAGCCTCTAGGGAAATTGATTGAGGTGTTTATTGTTATTTTAAGTTCTGAAATAATTTGTTATACAACAATAGATAACTAATACAATCACTAGTGTTTTTCCATTGTGTGACACTTTACAGTTTGCAAACTGTCTTTATTGTTGTCAGGTGCCATCGAGTCGGAACCGACTCATAGCGACCCCATGCACAGCAGAACGAAACAATGTCCGATCCTGGGCCAACC
>NW_006408675.1:3279223-3279696 GCF_000296735.1 Chrysochloris asiatica | reverse complement strand
TGTGTATGTACCACAGTTTGTTTATCCATTCTTCAGTTGATGGGCACTTAGGCTGTCTCCATCTTTTTGCCTTTGTAAATAGTGCTGCTATGAACATTGGTGTGCATATATCTACCCTTGTTATGGCTCATGTTTCTTGTGGGTAAATACCAAGTAGAGGAATTCTGGATCATAAGGTATTTCTATTTCCAAACTTCTGAGGAAGTGCCATATTGCTTTCCAGAGAGGTTGGATAATTTTGCAATCCCACCAGCAATGCAGGAGCATCCCAGTCTCTCCACATCCTCATCAGCATTTATTGTCCTCTACTTTTTTGATCTTTGCTGTGTGTGTCTTTGCTTTTCTGGTGTGAAATGATATCTCATTGTTGTTTTGATTTGCATCTCTCTAATGGCTAGTGATCGTGAACATTTGTTGATATGTTTGTTGGCTGCCTAGATCTCCTCCTTGGTGAAGTGTCTGTTCATGTCCTG
>NW_006408675.1:3277683-3278965 GCF_000296735.1 Chrysochloris asiatica | reverse complement strand
GCCGTTGAGTCGGTTCCGACCCATAGCGACCCTGTACAGGGTTTCCAAGGGTGTAAATCCTTACGGGAGTAGAAAGCCTCAGCTTTCTCCCGTGAAGCGGCTGGTAGTTTCAAACCGCTGACCTTAAGGTTCGCAGCCCGATTCGTAACCACTACACTACCAGAGCTCCTTAGGCATTAGTGAGCTAAAATGGAGTGGTATTGGCCGTTTTGAATCTGACAAGCACATGGTTTACTATGCCAGGAATGACAAATTGAAGAGGAATGGTGTTGCTTTCATTGTCAAAAAGAACAGATACAGATCAGTCATGTGGTACAATGCTGTTTGTAACAGCATAATATCCATGAGCATACAGGGAAGTCCAGTTGTTATCACTATTACTCAAATGTACACCCCAACCACTAAAGCCAGTGAGGATGAAATAGAAGAATTCTACCAACTTCTTCAATCTGAAATTGATCAAACATGCAATCAAGACGTATAGATCATTACTGGTGATTGGAATGCAAAGGTTGGGTGCAAACAGGAAGGATCAGTATTGGAAAATATGTCCTTGGTGATAGAAATGATGCTGGAGAACACAAGATAGAATTCTGAAAAACCAATGATTTGTTCATTTCAAATGAGAGACGACTATACACATTGACCTTACCAGATGGAATACACAGAAATCAAATTGACTACATCTGTGGAAAGAGAAGATGGAAAAGCTCCATATCATCAGTGAAAATAAGGCCAGGGGCAAACTGTGGAACAGACCATCAATTACTCATATGCAAATTCAAAGTGAAGCTGAAGAAAATGAAAACAAGTCCATGAGAGCTAAAATATGACCTTGAATATACCCCACCTGAATATAGAGATCATCTGAAGAACAAATTTGATACATTAAATACTAAAGACTGAAGACCAGAAGAGTTGTAGGATGACATCAAGAACATCATACAGGATGAAAGCAAGAAGTCATTGAGAAGACAAAAAAGAAGGAAAAAGTCAAAATGGATGTCAGAAGAGACACTGAAATTTGCTCTCTAGCATAGAGATGCTAAAGCAAATGAAACATAAAGCTTCGAAGATCAACTCGAGACGATAAAGCCAAATATTACAAAAAAAAATGTGCAAAGATCTATAATCAGAAATCCAAAAAGGAAGAACATGCTTAGCATTTTTCAAGTTGGGGGAAATGAAGAAAAAATTCAAGCCTTGACTTTCATTATTGAAAGATTCACTGGGCAAATTATTGAATGATGCAGAAAGCATCAAGAGAAGATGGAAGAAATAC
>NW_006408675.1:3272692-3277583 GCF_000296735.1 Chrysochloris asiatica | reverse complement strand
AATCGCTAGTCACTGAAAACTCTATGCATAGCAGAGAAACATTGTCAGATATAGGACTGGAAGGTGGGAGGACACTCAGAAAGCAAACTGTCTTAGTGTTCATTATTTCAGTTGATCCTTAGAACCATCCTATATGAAGTAGGAAGATCAGGTAGAACAATCAGTACTTTACAGATAAGAGCACATGTTGTTGTCATTTGGTGCCATTGATCGAGTCAGTACCGACTCATAGCGACCTTATGCACAGCAAAACGAAACACTGCCCGAACCTGGGCCAACCTCACTATCATTACCACGCTTGAACCCACTGATGCTTCCTCAGAAATGGAACAACATAGGCAGGATCCCAGTGCTAATTCATGCTGGGATTTGGCCAAGGACCATGGTGATCTGATTCCTAGTTTGGAGATACATTTTACTATAGTCATCTCCTGTACCAATGGGGAATAAGGAAAATGATAACAAAGTCTTAGTTTCATTCTCTGTCCTAGAGTAACAAATTGCTAGAATAGCTCCTTGACTGAATTGTACTCCAGTTAACATCAGTTTAGATATCTAGGGTCTCACTGGAGTCAATGGTAGTTGCTCTGTTGCTGCAGGCATCCCAGAGCTGTGCGCAGAGCTTTCTGTCTGATTTGTCTGAGAGAAATGCTCATGATCTCTCCAAACTGAAATCTTCTATTAACCTCAGTCTTCCTCTAATCATATTTCTTTTTCTCCCCCAAAAAATTTTTGAATTAATAATGGGGAGAAGGTGACTCTGGATTCTTGGCCTTAGATCAATGTTTTATTTGTGAAAAATCACTCACAAATGGTTCAAGAGCTTCCTGGCTATTTGGAGTATAGTTTGGGGCAAACTCTTTGGCTTCTTTCTATGGTTTCTCCTTCCATTTTCTCCCCATTACAGTTTCGTTCTAATATCACCTCCACTTCCAGAAAAATCTCTGGTTCCCAGAAAGAGGAAATACCGTGTGGGAATTGGATCAGGCTCAAACTTTATAGATCTCTGGTTAAAGGGCAGTTCTCAAGCCTTTGGATGCAGTACATGTTTACTCAGTGTAGGCCACGTCCAAAGGAGAAGGAGCATAGAGATAAGAGTTTTAAGCAACCTCTGTCTGTAGGACAATACAAGAATTCTACTTGGACATAGGTGTTAGCAAACCCTTTAGGTCAAACGTTCTTCCCTGCTATTGACATCTGGGGAGTCCTGGTGTGGCGCTGTGGGTTAATGCGCCAAACTGCAAAGCCATTTGAACTGTAAGGTCAGCGGTTCAAGCTCACCAGCTGCTCCTCGGAAACCCTATACAGGGTCTCTATGGGTCAGAATCGACTCAATGGCACTTAACAACATTGGCATCTACTGTCCTACCAAGGGATGTGCAGCCAAAGCCTCCTGGGAACATCAGATTGTATCCTTCACTGGGGCATCCATTCAACATGCAGGTTTGGTTCTATGCCTACAAGCCAGGGATTCAAATTGGTTCATTCTGGTTCAATCCATGCTAGTAATTTGCATTTTCACCCCAGGTATACTGAATCAGAGTGCATATTTTAACAAGGTGTTTCTTACAGATCTGTCCAATGTATAATAAAAATCACCTGGGGATCTTGTTAAAATGTAGATTCTGATTCAATATGTCTGAGATGGAAATGCAAGTACTCAGAAAGAGGTTCTCAAACTGTATTGAACAAATACAAAGTCCTGTTACAAACACAAAAAGGATGCAGATGTCTAGAGTCAAATGAGGCTTCTGCTTTTCTAAAATACATTGCTTTTGTACAATTATAGGCTGTTACCATTGACAAAATTCTTGTAAGTAATAGAGTCCACCCATTGCATTTTATAAAGAAACCAAGGACTAAAGGGATAAAGAGAAGTATTCAAGGTTGGTGACAAATCTAGGACTTCAGCTTGGCATCTTGTGCTCATTCTCCATGATATCTCCATGACATCCCATGTAGCCTCTCCATGATATCACACCATCTTAACAGATATTTTCAATGTTTCTCTTCTGCTACTGGAGTCCTGATGTGAATTTGTAGGATAAGCACTAGACTGCTAACTGCAAGGTCGTAAGTTTAAACCCTTCAGCCACTCCTTGAGAACCCTATACAGGGTCACTATGAGTTGGAACTAACTCTTCCCAAAGCTCATAGTTTGACGATTTGACAGTATCAGGTGCTTGGTAATAATCTACCCTTGGGATCTCATTGAATGGGAACAGCTATATATTCAGGAATGAAGTATTTGTTATAAACTTTCAGTTTTTTGTGATTTAGTTTTCTCACCTGTAAAATGTGTGTACTAATTGCTGTTTGCATTGTATTAGGAGAAATAAATGAGAAAAAATAATCTGTGTAAAAAGTTTAGTATAGTTCTCGGCATACAGAAAACTCTTAGTAAATCAGCTATTGATAAGAAACACTTAAATAGAGAGAACATTGCTAAAAGTAGTAAAAGTATAACATGATGAATTCACAGCACTCAAAATAGATTTTTTTTTTTTTTTAAAGTGCTTGCCATGTGATCTTATGGGGTGGCTGGATCCACCCACAGGGAAAATAATAAATGCCATGGGAAGGGGAAAGTATAAGGAAGCATCCAACAGGTAAGAGGAGGGATGTGTACTTAAAAGAACAAGAGGGGAAGAAGAATCAGGCTAATATTACATTTGAATATCCTGTGCAGTGGTTACAGCCTTCTTCTTCCTAACCACCATGAGAAAACAGTCCTAAATAAACTCACTAAGGAACAAAGATGAGATGGAGACACACAAGATTGCAGGGCATTTACTAAAACTCCTTTAAAGCAGGCAAAGGATTGGAGAGTACTCTTAAGCCTATGCCAGGCCTCTGAGCTCCAGAGGCCTGGATGCCAAGGCCATGCCACAGACTGGAGAATCTGCTTTCTTTGCCAGTCAGATGGCCCACATGCTTGGATTTACCCACCCCATTCTCCTGGATTTAGCTTTAACCACATCCACTTACACAGGACTGCTGCTGGACCTCTCCAACACCGCTTCAGGTTCTGGTCTGCATTTTCATTTTTTGCACCATCATTTTCTCCCAGGAAGGCATCTGGAATAGGTAAGCCTGAATGGAAGGCTTATAACAATAAGCCTTATTAGGTGCTGTCATGTGGGTTCCCACATAGCAACTCTATGTACAACAGTATGAAACATCACCCAGTTCTGTGCCATCCTCACAACTGCTGCTACATTTGAGCCCATTGTTGCTGTCACTGTGCCAATACATCTCTTTGGGGATCTCTATCTTTTTGGCTGTCCCTCCATATTGCCAACCATGATGCCTTTCTCCTGGAAGAGTCCCTCCTGACAACATGTCCAAAGCATGAGAAATGAAGTCTGGACATCATGGCTCCAAAGGAGCATTGTGGCTGTTCTTCCAACATAGACTTGTTTGTTCTTCTGGCACTCCATGGTACCTTTAATATTTATCTCCAACACTGTAACTTAAATGCATCAATTTTTCTATGATCTGCTTTTCCATTGTTCAACTTTCACATGCAAATGAGGCAATTGGAAACACTATGGCTTGGCACTTTAGTTCTCAAACTGATATCTTTTCTCATGAATATGTCACACATTTTGTGAAGCAGATTTGCCTAATACAGTTCCATGAGTGTTGATGGTGGATCCAAATAAAATTATGTCTTTGAAAACTTCTATCTTCTTTCCATTTATGATGATGTTACTCATTGGTCCAGTGATGAGTATTTATGTTTTCTTTGCATTAAGGTGATCTTCATCAGTAAATATTGTAAGTTATCTTCGATTTCAGCAAGCAAAATTGTATCATCTGCATATCGCAGGTTATTAATGAATCTTCCTTCAATCCTGATGCCATGTTCTTCTTCATATAATCCAGATTCTTGGATTATGTGTTCAGCATATAGATTGAATATTGTTGTTGTTAGGTGCCATTGAGGCTGTTCATACTCATAGCGACTCTTTATATGTTTCCGATGACCAGCTGGTAGATTCAGAACTCCTGAACTTATGGTTCAAACCAAATTTGTTGTCCAGTGCATATGATGAAAGAATGCAACCCTGGCACACACTTTTGCTGATTTTAAACATCTAGTGTTTCCTTATTCTGCTTGGACAACTATCTCTTGGTCTACGTACAAGTTTCACATGAGCACAATTAAGCACTCTGGGGTACTCATTCTCCACAGTGTGGTTCATAGTATGATCAGGTAAACATCTTTCTGGTATTTTCTACTTTCAGCCAAGATCCATCTGACATCAACAGTGATATCCCTCATTTCACATCCTCATCTGAATTCCGCTTGAACCTCTGGTAGTTCCCTGTCAGTGGACTTTGCAGTCATTTTTGAATTATCTTTAGCAAACTTTTACTAGCATGTGATAGTAATTATATTGTCTGATGATTTCCACATTCTATTGGGTCACTTCTCTTTGGAATGGGCACACATATGGATCTCTTGCAATCAGTTAGCCAGGTAGCTGTCTTCCAAATTTCTTGGTATAGATATGTGAGTGCCTTTAGTGCCATATGTTTGTTGAAATATTTCAATTTATATTCCATCAGTTCCTGTAGCCTTGTCCTTTGCCAGTGCTTTCAGTGTTCCTTGGACTTCTTCTTTCAGTACCACTGACTCTTAATTAAATGCTACCTCTTGAAATGATTGTACATCAACCATTTCTTTTTGGTGCAGTGACTGTATATTCCTTCCATCTTCTTTTGATGTTGTCTGCATCATTCAGTATTTTGCCTATAGAATACTTCAATATTGCAAGTTGAGACTTTAATTTATTCCTAGTTCTTTCAGCTCAAGAAATGCTGAATGTGTTCTTCCCTTTTGGTTTTCTAACTCCAGATCTTTGCATATTTCTTTATAATATTT
>NW_006408675.1:3246017-3268267 GCF_000296735.1 Chrysochloris asiatica | reverse complement strand
CACGTGTGGCAACAGTAGTGAGGTTGGCCCCGGATAGAGCATTGTTTCCTTCTGCTGTGCATAGGGTCACTATGAGTCGGTGTGATGACACCTAACAGCAACAACAACAACAACAACAATCTTTCCTCTTTGTTTCCAACCTTTGCATACCAATCACCAGTAATTATCAATTTATTTTTATTGCATATTTGAACAACTTTAGACTGAAGAAGTTGATAGAATTCTTCAATTTCATTATCATTGGGCTTTAATGCTTAGTACATAAATTTGAATAATACTGGTATTCACTGGTCTTCCTTGTAAGCATATGGATTTTATCCTATCACAGACAGCATTATACTTCAAGATAAATCTTAAAAAATGTTCTTTGTGATGATGAATGTGACTCCATTCCTCTACAATTTGACATTTCTGGCATAGAAAAATTATATGATTGATTGTCAGATTCAAAATGGCCAATACCAGTCCATTTATACTCACTAGTTACTAGGATATGAATGTTTATGCATTCCATTTCATTTTTGACAACTTCTAGTTTTCCTAGATTCATACTTCATACATTCCATGTTCTCATCATGAATGGATGTTTACAGCTGTTTGTTCTCACTTTGAGTTTTGTCCCATCAGCAAATGAAAGTCATGAGCGCTTTACTCCATTCATGTCATCAAGACCAACTATAATCTAAGGAGGCAGCTCTTCCCTAGTCTTATTTTGAGTGCTTTCCAAACTTAGTGGGTCATCTTCTGGAAATGTATCTGCCAATATTCTGGTGCTATTATTCATCATAAGGAGCTCTGATAGCATAGTGGTTGTGAGTCAGTCTGCTAACTTCAAGGTCAGCAGTTTGAAACTACCAGAAGTTCCATGGAAGACAGATGAGGGTTTGTGCTCCTGTAAAGATTTACAGCCTCAGACACCCTATACATTGCTATGAGTTGGAACAGACTTTTCACAGAACATAACCACCAGCACCACCACCATTATTCATCATGTTTCTGTATTTAATATTCAGTTGCTATCTGACAGTATTTCAATGTTATTCACAAGGTTTTCAGTGGATAAACATTCCATAGTTATATGCCTCTCCTTCCAAGCTTGTCTTAGTCTGGAAGCGCAACTGAAAGCTGTCTACCATGTGAACCTGCCAGCATTCAAAATACCACTGGCATTGCTTTCAGCATCACAGCAACACACAAGTACCACAGTGGGACAGACTGACAGATGAGTGGAGGGAATGGAAGACTTAGTTGATGAAACGCCCCAGGAGCATGTATGAGTATTGACTGGTTCTTAGCACCAACTTGGGCAGGTGAAACCTCAAATGTTACATGCATAAAATGAAGTTATTGCAGTAAAAATCAATCTCTGACATTATCCAAGAGGGGGTATGGATCAGTGAATTGTTAATTTGCCTCAGGGACAACAGGTATCAATTAAATGCAAGCTATCATGATTCATATAAGGACTTTTTGAGTAGAGAGAGAGAAAGGAGGCAGGGAAAAAAAAATGAGGGAAGGGAAAAAAATTTAAAGACAAAAAAGTTATTTCACATTATGGTGAGCTTTAGTCCTACTATTTCCATCTAGCGTCAGGAAAAAAGGTACCCTGCCAGACTTTTGCTCTTTTCACGTATGATGTCCTTGATGTCATCCCGCAACTTGTCTGATCTTCATTCATTAGTATTCAATGCATCAAATCTATTGTTGAGAAGATCTCTAAATGTATTCAAGGAATATACTCAAGGTTGTATTTTCCCTTTCATGGACTTGTTTTAGTTTTCTTCAGTTTCAACTTGAGCTTGCATATGAGCAATTGATGGTTTGTTGCATAATCAGTCCTTGGCTTTGTTTTGACTGATGATATTGAGCTTCTCCATCATTTCTTTCCATAGATATAGTTCATTTTATTCCTGTTTACCATCTATTGATGTTCCTATGTGTAGTTGTCTTTTCTGTTGATAAAACGCATTTGCAATGAATAAATCCTTGGTTTTACAAAATTCTATCATGCATTCTCTGACAATATTCTGTTGCAAAGACCATATTTTCCAGCTACCAATGTGGTGCTGTGGGTTAATGTGCTGGACTGCAAGGTCGGTTTGAAATGCAAGGTTGGCAATTGAAGCTCACCAGGTGCTCCTTGGAAACTCTACACTGGGTTGCTATCAGTTGGAACTGACTCAATGGCACTCAACAACAACAACAATCCTTCTTTGTTTCCAACTTTAACATTCCAATGCATCTTAATTGCATATTTAATTAATTTCATACTGCAAATTTGGTAAAAATATTTCATTTCTTCATCTTTCTCATTAGTGGTTGATCCTTAAACCTGAATAGTAGTTGTATTAACTGGTCATCCTTGTTGTTGTTGTTAAGTGCCATCGAGTTGGTTCCAAACCATAGCGACCCTTAACAGGGTTTCCGAGGCTGTAAATCTTTAAGGGAGCAGAAATCTTCATCTTTCTCCTGCGGAGCAGCTGGTAGTTTCAAACTGCTGACCTTGAGGTTCGCAGCCTGATTCGTAACCACTACACTACCAGAGCTCCCTTGGTCATTCTTGTAGGAGTATAGATATTATCCTATCACTAACAGATCAGGATAGCTCTTGAAATGTTCTTTTTGACAATGGATACTCTACCATTCTTCTTCAATTTTCCCTTCCCATCATAGTAGACCATATGACTGTCTGATTCAAAATGTCCAATACCAGTCCATTTCTGCTCACTAATGTCTAGGATACCAATATTGCTCTTCATGAATTTTATTTTGTTTTTGACAGCTTCCATTTTTCATACATTCATATTTTGTTCATTGCACATTCCAATTATTAATGGATGCTTGCATTTGTTTCTTCTCTTTGAGTCATGCTGTGTAAGCAAATGAAGGTCCTGAAAGCTTTACTCCATCCACATCAGTAAGATTGCCTCTACTTTGGAGAGACAGCTCTTCTCTTGTGGTAATCTGAGTGTCTTCCAAACTGAGGGATTTCTGTTTCATCACTATATCAGACAAAATTCCATTGCTAGTCATAAGGTTTCCAATGGCCAGTCTTTCCAGATGCAGATTGCCAGGTTCTCCTTCCTAGTATGTTTCAGTTCAGAAACTCTGCTAAAACGTGTTCACCATGGGTGATCCTGGTGGTATTTGCAATATTGGTGATACCTAGCTTCCTGCATCACAGCAACACATAAGCTACCACAGTACAACAAACTGACAGACAAGTGGTGGGTTCTACAGTGTTGTGGCTGTTACATGCATTGAGTTCATTCCAACTCATAGTGACCTCATTCACAACAGAATGAAACACCGCCTGGTCCTGCACCATCCTCACAATTGTTGCTATGCTTGAGCCCATTGCTGCTGCCTCTATGCCAATCCATTTCATTGGGAGTCTTTCTCCTTTTCACTGACCTTCCACTTTACCTAGCATGATATACTTCTCCAAGGACTTATCCCTCCTAAGAATACGCCCAAAGTATGAGACACGAAGTCTGGTCATCCTGGTTTCCGAGGAACATTCTGGTTGTATTTTTTCCAACACATGTATGTTCTTTGAGCAGACCATTGTACTTTTAATATTCTTCTCCAACTGGAGTAGTTGTCAAAGTCTGGTCCCATTGGAACTTGTAAAAAAAAAAAAAGTTTAAATTTGGCCCCTAACCCAGACCTGTGGGGACTGGTGGTTTCATGGCAGAATGATTGTCTTCCATGTGGTCGACCTGCGTTCAATTCCTGGTCAATGCACCTTATAGGCAGCCAACACTTCTCTGTTAGTGAAAACTTGTGTGTTGCTATGATGTTGAACAGGTTTCAGTAGAGTTCCAAGCTAAAACAGACTAGGATGAAAAGTCAAAACCAGTTAGTAAAACCCTATGGATCAAAACAGTCTGATCTGATAATGGGGGATAATGTAGGACCAACAAACATTATTTTCTGTTGTGCTTGGGGTCACTATGAGCCAGGTACAACTTGATTACAACTAACAACAACTGCCATCTAGACCTACTGAACTGAAATCTAATCAATCTTTCATGTAACAAACCATACAGGTAAATCTGATACTTGGCCAAAGTTAGAGAATCACTGCTCCACACTCTTGCTTTTCGGTGCCATTGAGTCGGTGCCGACTCATAGAGACCTTAAGCACAGCAGAATGAAATACTGCCTAATCCTGGGCCAACCTCACTATTGTTGCCATGCTTGAGGCCATTGATGCTGCCACTCTGGTAGCATAGTGGATTATAAGCTGGACTGCTATCTGCAAGGTCAGCAGTTCAAATATACCAGCTGCTTTGCGAGAGAAAGAGGAAATCCACACTAGTCCTCCTCAAACTCTAATGTGCTTGGTGGTGGTGGTGGTTATGTGCTGTGCAGTCGGTTCCCACTCATAATGACCCTGAGTAGGGTTTCCAAGTTTCCAAGGTTTTAAATCTTCATGGGAGCAGAAAGCCTCATCTTTCTCCCATGGACCGGCTGATAGTTTCGAACTGCTGCTGACTTGTAACCACTACGCTACCAGAGCTCCTTCTAATGGGCTTACAAAACACCTAATATCTTCTTAAACTACAGACTGTGATTCAGGATGTGTATGGTGTGACCTAAGATCCAACGTGTCTATCAAGCTCCAGGTATTGCTTATATGTAATCTGTGGACCACACTTTGAGGAGCAAGGTTCTATACAACCATGGGTTTGCATAATATTCATCTGAGGCAATTTTAAAAATAGTGACAATTCTTGAGCCCCACCTCCAGCAACGCTGATTCAATTGCTCTGAGGTTGCATCCCCACACTGGTAGACTTTAAAAAGCTCCCCAGGTGATTCTAATGTGCAGTCAGGGTGAAAACTGCAACCTACACTGTCAACTTTATTACATTCAGCTTAAAATGCTTTGACTTTTGTTTGTTTTACACCTACCCAGCAGTGTGTGCAATTTAGGCTGTCACCTGATAACTGAAGACGCCTGTGAATGAACTAGCCAGCCAAGTGATGCAGGGTGGAGAAGTCTTATGGCACGTGCCCTAAGAGGGGTATAGTGACCGTCCTGAGGGTGGGAGGGCAAAAGCATAGGGAGGCCAGATGTTGTTCATTTCACAGCTTTATATAGGGTTCCCTTGTGTGACTTTGAGAATCAAAGGGAATTTTTCAATTATAGGAGGTGTCAGGAAACAATATAAAGGATTTTGAAATGGGCAAAAATGATTATTGGGTGTCCTATTTCACTGGATTATGTTCTATCTTTGAATGAAAAGTACAACTGTAAATTGTAGAATACTATAGTAATATAAATAATTTTGTTCATAGTAATGCAAATAGTGTCCAGTATGCTGCTGCTGTTGCTATTATTAGTGTTGTCAAGTTGAATCCGGACCATAGGGACCCTGGATAGGGTTTCTGAGGTGCGGCTGGTGGGTTTGAGCCACCAACTTTGCTATTAGCAGTCCAGTACTTATCCAGTAGTGCCACACCAGGATTCTATTATTGTACTATAGATATTGACCAGTTTAATATTAATCTTCAAATTCATTTTGGCATTCCTGATTGCTTATATGTGTGTGGTGGTGATGGTGTGCCGTGGAGTCGATTCTGACTCATAGAGACCTTGCATAGGGTTTCTAAGGCTGTAAATCTTCATGGGAGCAGAAAATCTCATCTTTCTCCAGTGGAACAGCTTGTAGTTTCGAACTGCTGACCTTGAGGTTAGCAGCCCAACTTGTAACCACTATGTATTTTAATTTTCACTATGCTTTTAATTCTCCTTAGAAATAATTGTAACATTTTATTAGTTTCTTAATAAGTTAAACACCATCTTTGATATGCCTACTTTATATTTGTGTGAGAGTCATTATTTTACTATTAAAAATGAAAAAGCCTTTTAACAAAGGGCTTGAGTTTCATTGGGTAATTCTGGTAGAATTCAGTTTGGCATATTGTGGTGTGTTCTATGGTACTATGATGCTTGAACCTATTTCATAAGCCAGCAAGGTCATGTCATGATGGAACTTCTAGATGAAGACAGTCTAGAAAAAAAGGTCTGGTGATCTACTCAAAAACGTTGTTGTTGTTATGTGCCGTGGAGTCGGTTCCGACTCATAGCGACCCTAAATAGGGTTTCTGAGGCTGTAAATCTTTACAGGAGCAGAAAGCCTCATCTTTCTCCCACGGAACAGCTGGTAGTTTCGAACTGCTGACCTTGCGGCTCACAGACCAATTTGTAACCACTACGCTACCAGAGCTCACCTTATGAATCACAGAATACTGTCAGACACTTCAATTTGCTCACTTTGGATGTGGCATCAGGAGGGGTGGATCACTTGAGAAGGACATCATGTTTGGCAAAGTAGAGGGTCAGCAAGGGTCAGGGAACCCCTCAAAGAGATGGATTAACACAGTAGGTACAACAATGGACTCCAACATACCAATGATCACGAAGGTGACTCAACACTGTTTTCTTCTGTTATGCATGGGGTTTGGTTACTGATGTGATGACAACTAGCAAAAACAACAAAGATATCCATGTCCTAATTCCCAGAACTTGTGAGTAGATTCTCTTGCATAGCAAAAGATGCAATTAAAGTTAAGGTCTTATAATGGGCAGATGATGAGAAATGGAGGTAATTGGGGAAAAGACAATATAATCACAAGAGTTCTTATAACAAGGAAACAGGCAAGTCACAGGAGATATGATGATGGAAGCAGAGGTTAGAGTGATAAGAGGAAACACCTACTAGCTAAGAATACAGAAGACTTTTCTAGAAGCCAGAAACACCTCATTGTTGTTAAGTACTGTGGAATTGGTTCCTATTCATGGTGACCCTGTATAGGGTTTCCATGGCTTTAAATCTTCCCAAAAGCAGAAAGTCTCATCTCTCTCCCACCAAGTGGTTGGTGGGCTCAAACCACAAACCTTGTTGTTCATAGTCCAGTGCTTATTGTATGGATCCATGAAGCTAGAACCTCCTAAAAGGAAGCAGCCCTGATGACACTTTGATATTAACCCTTCCAGTAATTTTAGATTTTGATCTCCAGAAATACACAATAATCTGTGTTGTTTGAGTTTTTTGCAGTAATAAAATGAAACTGAATAAGGATTGATCAGCTGATGGCTTCCTGTGTGCTCTGAAGGTAGTGAGTTTCTATGTGTGTTCACTGTTATCTTTAACATGTAAGGATGACTCATGCCATTGGACATTGTATCATACTCCTACTCATCTCCCCTCTGCCTTGGGGCTCCAGCTACCCTGCAGATCCACAAAATGCAATCCTAATTCTAATGACCCTAACTCTTCTTTTCTCTCTCACCCATTCATTGTTGTTATTATGTGCCATTGAGTCTAATCTGGCTCATAGCAACTCTGTGTTGGGTTTCTAAGACTATAAATTTTTGTTGTAGTTCTTGTTAAGTGCCACCAAGTTAGTTCCAACTCATAGGGAACCCATTTAGGGTTTCCAAGGAGCACCGAGTGAGTTTGAACCACTGACCTTATGGTCTAGCTCATTATCCTGCAGTGCGGTTGCAGAAAGTCTCATCTTTCTCCTGCAGAGTGGCTGGTGGTTTTGAACTGTCAACCTTGTGGTTATCCTACAGTGCCATCAGTACTCCCCACTTACCTATACTTCACAAAATTGTGCTACTGAGATTTAGACCTTCATTTCCTGAATGATCTCAGAAGCATTCCTTAGTCTTACCTCACCTGCTTATGCTATATTCTGATAAACTATTTTCCTCACCATTTTTATAAAAGGAAACAATGGTACAAGTGATTTGCCAAAGGTTGGCAAAAGAAGTGATCAAGCCTTATTCACCCTTCCAAGGAGCTCCAGCAGTTCTAAACTCTTTATCTAATGGGATATTCTTGAAATGGACTTCATAGTATAATGGGATCATCTGTAAAATGCTTCTAGTTCACTGAACATGACCTTATTCTCCTGTCCAAATCTAAAGACATTTATCATATTCTTCTAGACACTCCTTGAGTTTCAAAATTCTTCTCTTCTTGTTCCTCTTTTACAGAAGCAGCTACTGAAGTATCTTTCTGTGGTGTCAATCCTGGTACCTCAATAAATGCAAAAAAAAAAAAAAAAAATACAGTCCTGGCCTTTTTCTTCCCTGTATACCTTAAACCAAGATGACTCTCTAGAAGCTCCACTAAAGCCACTCAGAACAATTTCACCAGAGTTCTTACTTTTGCCATTCTTCCTGAAACTTACATGGCCTGATCCAGAAATGTGGCCTCAATATGTGCCATCATTGTTTTATCATAAGTTTTATCAAGCTGAACTAAGTCATCTTCTTTGAATGGATTATCCAAGACATAGACCCAACAAAAGAAACAATAAATAGAATAAAATCTATAATTAAAGAAGAAGAAATATAGTCCTTGGCCCTTATTGTTGTTGTTAGGTGCCATCAAGTTGATTCTGACTCCTAGCGACCTTATGCACACCAGTGCTGCACCATCCTCACAATCATTATTAAGTCTGAGTCCGTTACCGCAGCCACTGTACCAGTTCATCTCTTTTGGCCTTCCTCTTTTTCACTGACCTTCCACTTTACCTAACAGGATATTCTTCTGCAGGGATTGGTCCCTCCTGACAATATGTCCAAAGTATGAAAGATGAAGTCTCTCCATTCTGGCTTCCAAGGAAAATTCTGGTGGAACTTCTTCCAACACAGATTTGCTCACTCTTCTAGCAGTCCGTGATACTTCTAATATTGTTCTCCAACACCATAAGTCAAATACATCAATTCTTCTACGGTTTCCCTTATTCACTGTCCAAATTTAAAATGCATATGAGGTTATTGAAAATACCATGGCTTGGGTCAGGTGCACCTCAGTCCTCAAAATGACATGTTTGCTCTTGAACACTTTAAAGATTTATTGTGCAGCAGAATTGCCTAAAGCAATACATTGTTTGATTTCTTTACTGCTGCTTCCATGAGTATTGATGGTGGATCCAAGCAAAATGAAGTATTTGACAACTTCAATCTTTTTTCCATTTATCATGACATTATTTATTGGTCTAGTGGTGAGGATTTTTGTGTTCTTTATACTGAGGTGTAACTCATACCAAAGACTGAGGTCTTTGATCTTCAACAGTGTATTTTCAAGTTCTCTTCATTTTCAGCAAGCAAGATTGTATCATCTGCATATTGCAGGTTGTTAATGAGTCTTCCTTCAATCCTGAGGCTGCATTCTTCTTTATAGGTACCTTTGGGGTTCATAATTTAAGACATGGACAAGATGGGTCATTGAACCTAATCATTAAATGGTGAATAGTCAGGAAAGAATTTACGTCATACCTATATACGTGAAGGGTTAGTGTACAAAGGGTGGCATCCGGGAAAAGTGAATAGCTGGGGTGGAGAGTGAGGAAGAGGGATCCCGGAGTTCCAAATTCAAGCAGAAAGAGGTAAGAAGTCATCTATCCTTCAGCGATCGGTGTTGAGTGCTGTTCTGTGAAGGGGGTGCCATTTAAGGGGTTTCAGTGAACTCTGCAGAAGGGAGTGCTAAGAGAAGCTGTACTCCAGACAGCCTGAGCTCAGTGGTTCCCTGAAGGACACTGACCTGAAGGTGACACAGTGAGAGTCAACAGATGCTATCAGCTTCTAAAAGAGCCCCTGACCCAGACCTTTCTAGGAGAAACAAAATCACATTCCAGTCGCATCAGCCAATTTCATCTTGACTAGGCTGGAAAAGGAACCAATTAGCTGTCTGATTTAGCATCTGTCAGAAAAGTTACCCAAGTTCTGCCTCTCTCCAAGCTTGACTTGTCTTTTTCCTCATCTAGGAAAGAGGGGGCTTATGGAACCTCCTTCTCAGGCCTATAAATTCCTGCACACCCAGCACAAAGGAAATAATGGAAGTATGTCAAGACCTGAACTCAGTGTCAGGTTACCCAATTAGCAAGGTAAACATGGGCTTACTTCTGCTTACTTACTAATCAGTAGAGCTTACCATGCTTATTGAGAAATCCACCCCTGCATGAAATGATTCATCAGGAGAAATCTCCAGCCTGTTCGACCTCCTACCCTCACATTAATGATTTGGTGCCAAGTAGATTCCTATTCATGGCAATGCCACATGTGCAGGGTCGAGACTGCTCCATGGGGTTTTCAAGGGTGTGGCCTTTCAGAAGCAGAATGCCACGCTTGGCTTCTGAGGTGCTCTCAGTGGGTTTGAAGCACTAACCTTTCTGTTAGTACTCAAGCACCACCCACGGACTCTTCCCCTAAAATAAACAAGGCTAAAAAGTGGTGTAGTATAAGAAATTTGGAAAATAGTTACCTAGACAACTGCCCATTCTAGGGAGGGAAGATCCAACAGAATGCAGAAATATATAAGCAATATCATTACTATTTGGTAAACTAATTGGAAGACATCCATATTTGTGCCCATTCTAAAGAGAGGTGACCCAATGGAAACCATCAGACAATATTATTAATATCACATGCAAGAAAATTTTTCTAAAGATAGTTTGAAAATATCTACAACACTCCATTGGTAGGGAATTGCCAGAGATTCAAACTGGATTCAGACAAGGACATGGAATGAGGTATATCATTGCTGATGTCAGATGGATCTTGGCTTAAAGCAAAGAATACCAGAAAAAGGTTTACCTGTACTTGATTCACTACAGAAAGGTTGCTAACTACAAGGTTGGTGCTTCAAACTTAACCAGTTGCTCTGCAAGAGTAAGATGAGGCTTTCTGCTCCCATAGAGATTTAGAGCCTCAGAGACCATATAGAGAAGCTCTGCTCTGCCCCATAGTGTTGCCATCAGTTGGAACTGATGGCTTTGTTTTTTGTTTTGTTTTTTAGTTTTGATTTTGATTTCTAGAAAATTTATAGCAAAGCAATAATGTTTAGAGTTTTAACAACAACAAAAAGCAGATTCCTATCACCCACACACACCTCCCCCAGCATCCTCCTTAGTCTTCTATTCCTCAGAAGCATCTACTTTCAACTTTTTTATTGGTTCCTTTGAGTACTTATGTTGTATTCTTTGTTGTTATTGTTAAGTGTCATTGAGTTGGTTCTGACTCACAGCGACCCTGTACAGAGTTTCCTACGAAGGGCTGGTAGGTTTGAACAGCCAACCTTGTGGTTCACAGTCCAGTGCTTATCCTACAGTGCTGTACCATGATTCCTCTATAGTCTTAGCTAATATCCTTATAATTATATCTCTTGGTTTAAAATTAGCATAATGTATTTTATTCTTTTTATGATAGATGAGTATTTTAGCTTTCATGTTCTTTGAATATAATAATAAACATAATTTTTAGTTAGAATCATATTCAATTTATTTTCAACTACTATTCACTTTTAAGCCAAGTGATTTATTTTGGGACAGTCCCTAAATTGTATAACATTTATTTGTCCTCAATTAAATAATTACCTTTTATTTTCCTCCATGACAAACTATTTTCCTGATCTCCTATAGTTGTGCATAATGGCTTCCAGTATAATATTTCACATCTTCAAACCCACCAGAGAAGGCTGAACATTCTAATCTCTTTTCTGGAGACATTCCTCCCAGTGCCCTCTGCTCCACTTTGGCCCGGTTGTTCTTTATTCTAGGGGCACAGCTGTTGTTCCGGGACTTCCCTTTGCCATCATCCTGGGATTTCCCTTCGCTCCTTCCTGTGTGGATCTCCTGTTTCCTAACATTCCTGTCTTCCTCGCTCTTAATTTCTCCCCTGTTTTTTTCAGCACATCTTCTGGGTGTTCCCTGTAAAATGCGCACTAGGTATATGTTTTTCCTGAAAGTATATTTTAGTCGGTGAAAGGCAGTCATCTGAATGCAAAAGCATGGGTGGGACCTAGGAGTTCTTACGTAGTTCCCCCAATTTTTAACCTTCACCATCTCTTGTCTCTCTGACCATATTTTACAATAGTCACTGTTACTGATTGTGAATCTTTTCAATTTAGTTCTTCCTTTGCAGGTCCTTAGTTTTGACCTTGGACTGTTTTGCTAAGTCATTTACCAGCCTCCCATTTGCTTTTTGCCTCTACATCTTGTGTTTCATTCTAGGATCATTGAACACAGTGTTTCTGCTGTTTGTAATTCTTGTGATTAAGGGGGAGATTTTTTTAGAAAATGGTGATTGTTACTTTACCACAGCTAAACCCCATGCCTTTTTTGATCACTTGGTGTCCTAAGGAGTTTAATCTGGCAAGGTTGAATCAGAGACAATTCATGTTCTTTGCTCAATAAAAGCCTCACAAGACCATTTGTCATTGCTTCTTATCAATGACACCTAGGATATCCTGACACCTAGGAATTGAGATCATGTTGTCTAACCTCAAGGCTCAGGCTTGCTTTTATTCAGCTGAAAGTCCACATTGTTGTTGTTGTTAAGTGCCAATGAGTTGGTCTGACTCATAGCAACCCTGTATAGGGTTTCCGAGGAGTGGCTGGTGAGCTTGAACCACCAGCCTTGCTGTTTAAACCGACATTGCAGTTCAGTATCTTAACCCACAAGTCTACAGTGCTCCTGGTAAAGTGTTCTTTCTCTATCCTTGCTTGAATCAACGGTAACAAAACTTCCAAGTGCCTAATAAGAGCCTCTGGTAGCGTAGTGGTTACGAATCGGGCTGCTAATCTCACGGTCAGCAGTTCGAAACTACCAGCTGTTCCGCGGGAGAAAGATGAGGCTTTCTGCTCCCGTAAAGATTTACAGCCTCGGAAACCCTGTACAGGGTCGTTATGGGTCGGAACCAACTCCACGGCACATAACAACAACAACAACAACAAGAGCCTAGCTAATTTTTAAATTTTATTTTGTTAAATGAAGTACATTCCCAGGACTTCTGAATCAGTTGTGGTTGTTAGGTGCCACTGAATTGGTTTCTACTCATACTTCCTTATGCACAGCAGAACAAAACACTGCCCAGGCCTGTGCCAACCTAACAGCTGTTATGTTTGAGCTTCTTTCTAAAGCCACTGTGGTAATCCATTTTGTTGGGGAAACTTCCTTTTTTACTGAATCAGTAAAATTCAGGAAATCATATTTTTTAATGTACCTAGATGGTCCCCAGACATCATTTTGATACTTTGGGCAGTGTTGTCTGAAACTTTACTCTCTTGTAAATCAGGACATTGATTTTAAAAATCCTCCTTTTTGCAATTCTTCCTAATTAATAGAGAAATTTAAAGCTAAATGACTTTACTTGTAGTATAGCTACTTCTGTAATCAGGTTGCAACTTGTTCTTATTTATTTATAATTGTTCACAATTACTTAATTGGGTTTGGTGCTGTACAATGAATTGTGGACTTTGAACCACCTGGTCAGCCATTCAAACCCACCAATTGCTCCATGGAAACCCAGTACAGGGTCACTATGAGTCAGAATCATTTCAATGGCACTTAACAACACCACCAACCACAAGCTGGGTTTGACTCTAGTTTCCAAACACACCAATGTCACCAATGAACATTTAAGAATATCTAGGAACAATAAACAACAAACATTTATTGAGCACTTACTACCTAAAATCCTTAGGTTAAATAAATAAGAAGCAATATACTAACTGATGAGCCCTTGGTTATGTTGGTGATGTTGTGGTGCTGTAGGTTAAGCATTGAAATGCTAAATGCAAGGTTACTGGTTCAAACCCATCAGCTGCTGTGCAGGAAAAAGAGGAGTGAGGCTGTTTGTTTCTGTAAAGATTTAGTCGGGAAAACCTTAAGCAGAAGTTCTATTCTGTTTTATAGATTGGCTATGAGTTCGAACAGCTCCATCACAGTGTGTTTAGCTCAGTAATCCATTACTGCTGTCTAGATAATTTTGATTCACAGTAACCCTACAGAACAGAGTAGAATTGCCCTACAAGGTCCAAGACTCTAAATCCTTATGGTAGGAGACTGCTGCAGTTTACTCCTGTAAAGTAGTTGGTGGCTCCAAATCGCCAGTCTATCAGTTAGCAGTCTGGTACTTAACCCACTGAGCCAAGCAAGAGGTAAATATTATTATTATCCTGATTTCACCATCAGGTAAGGAAACTGATGGTTAGAGAGTTAATAAACAACTTAGCTAACTACATAGTGAGGAATTTGGAAATGACAGAACTATCAACAGCTAAAAAGCCCTGTTGTTGTTGTTGTTGTCAGGTGCCATCAAGTCGGAACCGACTCATAGCGACTCCATGCACAGCAGAACGAAACAATGTTCGATCCTGGGCCAACCTCACCACCGCTGCCACCCCCGAGTCCATCAATGATGCCACCTGGCCGATCCATCTCGTTGGAGGTCTTCCTCTTTTTCTCTGACCCTCCACCCTACCCAGCATGACATCCTTCTCCAATGATTGTTTCCTCCGGACTACATGTCCAAAGTAGGAGAGACGAAGCTTAGCCATCCTGGCCTCCAAGGAGCACTCTGGCTGCACTTCTTCCAAAACAACCATTTTTTAAGGGTGGAACACAAAACACAAATAGATCTCAAATGTTTCAACAACTTCTGTCCCTCGGCATTCTGACTACCACATTAGCGTTGTCTGGTGGACAGATGAAGAAGATGCTAGCAGCAGTTGCTGTTACAAGGAGTTTGAACACATCTGTAAACTTGAGTCTGGGACAGTTATTATGGGGAGCCACCCCAATACTGAATCTTCCAATAGGAGCTGTGTGGGAGCCACTTCGGCAGGAGCTTAGGGATTCTGGCAACTGAAGCTGCCTAAACATAAGGCTGAGGGCAGTAGTAGTTCAGTGCAGAATTAGCACCTTTCATTCAGACCCTGGTGTGAATCCGGCCAAAGCATCTCAAGTGCAAATCACAATTTATATGTCAGTAAAGGCCTGCAGGTTGCTGTGATGCTGAACAGCTTTCAGCTGAGCTTCCAGACTCAAAGTGACTAAGAAGAAGGACCTGGTGATCTACTTCCGAAAAGCAACCAATGAAAAGCCTGTGGATGGATCACAATGGTCTGAGTCTGTAGCAAACATGTGATCATCTGAGTTGAGATTCACTTGAAGGCAACTATCAACAAACATAAGACTTGGTGTTGTTGGATGCCATTGAGTCAGTTTTGACTCATAGCCATGCCATGTGACAGAGTAGAACTGCCCCATAAGGTTTCCTGCCTATACTCTTTATGGAAGCAGTAGAGCCACTGGGCAGGTTTGAACCACCATCCTTTTGGTTAACAGTTGAGCACTTAATCATTGTGCCACCAGGGCCTCCTTTACTTAAGACAATGAATCACAAAAAAGTGATGGAAATGATGACAAAATAAAACAAATGAGCATTCCCAGTCTAGTCATTGTTGTTTTTGTTGTTGTTAAATGCTGTCGAGTCAATTCCTAATCATACTGACCCCGTACAGGGTTTCCAAACAGCAGCTGGTGGGTTTGAGCTGCCGACCTTGTGGTTCACAATCCAGTGCTTATCCACAGCACCACACCAGGGGTTCAGTCTAGTCATAGGTAGACTAGACTGAACTCTTAGAGAATGAAAACTACCCTTTCCAAACATCCCTTTTCCCATTTGTAAAATGAAGATAATGAGAGTTTACGCCCATTAGAGTTGGTGAGGATCATATAAGCTAATATGTTTAGCACAGTGCCATGTTCAATAAATTTTAGCTGTTATTATTAAATCTCTTTGCTCATTCAGGAGTATAATTCAGATGGAATTTTGCATAAGAGCAAAAATATGAATAACGTTGTCAGATTTTTTTCTGATTTACAACTGGATCTTGACCTTTGTCTTGCCTTGAACACTAGACAGCCCCTGGGGTCAAGTAGCAGAAGTTAAGTAGACGCCTCTGTCTGGTTGAATCCACAGGCAAGAGAAGTTTTCAACTGCCTTAGCCTAACCCAGGGCCTCAGTCTTGATGCCTCTTATACTGTAATAACCTCAGTACAGTTAATGCCCAGATCACAGGTCACCTTCCCTTCAGTCCAACCATCCAGGCCCTGATAGATGATGCTCCAACAGCTTCCCCGGTCACCGTGGCATGAGCTTGTTCAAAAACCAACCCCAAGCTATATCCTTCAGCTTTCCTCTCCCTTCTCCTCTGCACAAACCCTCTCTGGCAACAAGAATTGTCTATTTATTACTCATTCTTGCCTGAACATGATACAATTGTATTCTGACCTTTACTGAGATGTTCTTTATGGCCACTTCTCCTATCTGTATACCAAGACTCTGGTCAAGCCCGGCTTCCTCCATGAAGAACTCCTCCACTCATTCACAGTGATCTTATTTCCCATCATTTGTTGTAGTTGTCATTTCATATTTATTATATTCCACACTACTTTAGCTTGTTTTTAGCTGCATTGGTGGTAGTGGTGGGTGGAGAAGAGGGTAGGTTGGTGATTCAGTGGTAGAATTCTCGTCTTTGATTCGGGAGACCTAGGCTTGATTCCTAGCCATAACCGTCTATCACTGGAGGTTTGTGTGCTGCTATGATGCTGAATAGGTTACAGTGGAGCTTCCAGATTAACATGGGTGAGGAAGAATTTACTTTAGAAAATCAGCCAATGAAAACTCTCTGGATCCTACAGTCTGATTCACAGCTGATCATGAGGCTGGCACAGGAATGGGCAGCATTTTGTTTACTTGTGAGTTGGGTGATCAAGAGTTGGGCCCTGATTCAATGACAACTAATTACATTTTTATCTGTAGATATGCTATTTCCTTCAACTAGAATACACTACACTGCAAGGTCAGTTTGTGTCACAAGGTCGGCAGTTCAATCTTACCAGCTGCTTCTCAGAAGCTCTGTACAAGGGTTTCTATGTTTCGGAATCAACTCAATGGCACATTACAACAGCAGCATTTGAGTGTTTTCTGAGGGGTTTGTATGGATTAACCCTCACAACACAGCAATAAAGCAGGTCCCATTTATGAATTGGACTGCTAACCTCAAGGTTGGCAGTTCGAAACTACCAGCCGTTCTGTGGGATAAAGATGAGGCTTTCTGCTCCCGTAAAGATTTACAGCCTCGGGAACCCTGTGCAAGGTCACTATGAGTCAGAACCAACTCCATAGTACTTAACAACAACAACAACAACAACAAATGGGGCACACAGAAGTAAAAGAAATCGCTTGAGATTATTATGTGGTGGGGGCAGGTAGCTCTAATGCCTATGTAACGTACCCACTGTGCTATGCTGTGCACACAATAATCACTCAATAAATATTTGTTCATCAATTACTTGTTGATTTTCCCACCCTTCCTCTGACCCAGAGCGACCCACACTACCTTCTCAAAAAGAGGGAAATGAGCAAACGTCTTCATTATGTTGAACTCCTTGGGAGAAAAGAGCTCTAAAAATAGTCGAGATGGTGTTATTTTGATTTTGCATTTCATCACTATGGTTTGTGACTCCACTCTGAAATTCTTTGTTGCCAGAACCCCCGAGATCTACTGCCTGTTGCAAAGTTGTTATTTTTGATATCAGAAGGTTGGGGATGTTTCTATTTGAAACATTGTTTATTTACATTCCTGAGTCCAAAATAGTCTGAAGTGTCAGTATTATGTCTTCATGTTTCTAATAGAATTTTGTGATGTTACATCAACAGTCACAGGTCCCCATGAGGTATTTTGCTCTCTCTAGCTTTCGGGAAAGTGTGCTAAGATAAAGACTAAGGTCATATTTATGAAGCAATGCCAATATATTTTTTCTCAAAATGAGAAGGAAGATTGAGTGTGTGTGAAATTAAGTAACTGGTAACACACAGGGATAGTCTGCCCTCATTAGAGCAATAAGTTGTCACACTTTTCTCCCAATAAATGTGTCATGATTCACCCGTACATCTCTGGTTCAATTGTGGCCCCTCCATAGAAAATCATGACTCAACTAGGTCTTTCCTGTGTGACTGCTGAGCCCAGGACACATTATACTACAAGAGCTCCTTCATTTTCTCCTAATATGATCATTGAGTTAGATCCTAGTTAGAATAAATAATACCAAGGACAATTCGTAAGAGGAAACATCACGAGCATTCAGATTGAGGATATGTGAAAGGAGAAGGAGAATGGTTTATTGTCATGTCAAATCATAGCTCTATTTGATCTGTCTTTATGTTCATAATTTAACAATGAAGTCCCTTGAATTGTAGAGGGTGATTTGTTTGTTTGCATGTTCTTTAAAAAAAAAAAAGTATGCAGAACATCATTACCTTCTTAAAAGAAGTCACAAGTTGGACACTCAATCCAAAACTCCTGTGATTGTTGATACATATGTTACCTCCTTTTTGGAGTTGCCTTCAGATTGTTGTTGTTAGATGTGATAAAGTCAATGTGGACTCATAGCAACCACATCTGACAGAGGAGCACTGTCTCATATGGGTTTCTAGAGTATAACCTTTACATTTGCAGATTGTCAGGTCTTAATCCCATGGAGCCTCTAGCTAGATTCACACCCCCAGCCTCTCAGGAATGTAAATAGACAATGTTAATTTAACCATTGTGCCACAAGTATTTCTTGCCTTCAGGATAGGGCCATTGGCCATTTTGATTTGGACAATCATGTGGTTTACTATGCTAGGAATGACAAATTGAAAAGAAATGGGTTAACATTTATTGTCAAAAAAAAAATTTCAAAATGTATCCTAAAATACAACTTTGTCAGCGATAGGATAATACCCAGAGGCTTATGAGGAAGACCAGTTAATACAGCTATTCTTCAAATGTATTCTGCAAGCACTGATGTCAAAGATGAAGAAATTGAGGGGTTTTTTTGTTGTTTTTTTTTTTAACCAACTTTCACAGTCTGAAATTGAGGAAATATGCTACCAAGATGCATAGATTGGAATGTGAAGTTGGAAACAAAGAATTGGTAGTTGGAAAATATTGGCCTTTTTGATAGAAATGACACTGTAGATCAGAAATTAGAGATTACACGATAGATTTTTGCAAAGACCAATGATTTATCCATTGAAGATACACTTTTCAATAACATAAATGATGACTATGCATGTGGACCTCACTAGATGGAATATGCAGGAATCAAATCAGTGGGAAGAGATGAAGAAGTCAATATAATAACTGTACACTAAATGAGTTGTGGAATGACATCAAGAACGTCATACATGAAGATGCAAAAGGTCATTTAAAAGATAGGATAGAAAGAAAACACCCAAATATATATTAGAAGAGACTCTAAAATTTTCTCTTGAACTAGAGAAGTTGAAGCTACTGGAAGAAATGATTTCAAAAGGTGACCCAAGAAGGAAAAACAAAGTATTATAATGAAAGGTGCAAAGATCTAAATTGGAAAATAAAAAGTAGAACACACTGGGGATTTCTCAAGCTAAAAGAAGTCAAGAAAAAATTCCAGCCTTAACTTGAAATATTGAAGGATCCTATGGGAAAATATTGAAAGACACAAAACCATCAAAAGAAGATGAGGGAATACACAGGGTTATTCTGCCAAAATAACTGGTTGGCATTCAATAATTTCAGGAAGTAATAGTTGATTAAGAACCTTTGGTACTGCAGGAAGAAATCTAAACTTCATTGAGGCTATCAGTGCAAAACAGCTTCAGGAGTTCATGGAACACCAACTGAGAGGTTTTCACAAATGGATGTACCACTGGAAGTGTTAGAAGACAACTATCTGGTCAATCAACTGGAAGAGATAGCATTTCAAAGAAAGGTGATCCAACAGAATGCAGAAATGTTTGAATAATATTAAAATCACACCTGAGGAAAAATTTGCAGAAGATAATTTAAAAATGGTTGCAGCAGCATGTTGACAGGGAACTGCCAGAAAATTCAAGTTAGATTCAGAGGAGGAAGTAGAAGAAAGCAAGTATCATTGCTGATGTCAGAGAGATCTTGACTGAAAGCAGAGAATACTATAAAGATGTTATCTGTGTTTAATTGACTAGGCAAAGGCAGTCAATGATGTGAACCATAACAAATTATAGATAATGTTATGAAGAATGGGAATTCCAGAATACTTAACTGTGCTCATGAGGAACCTGTACATAGACCAAGAGGTAGTCATTAGAATAGAACAAAAGGGTACTGAATGGTTTAAAATCATGGAAGTATTGGTCAATGTTGTATTTTTTCACCATATTTATTCAACATTTGTGCTGAGCAAATAATCCAAGATACTGGATTATATGAAGAACTGGCATCAGTATTGGAAAAAGACTCATTAACAAACTGTGATATGCAGATAACGCAACCTTGCTTGTTGAGAGTGAAGAGAGCTTGAAGTATTTGTTGATGATGATCAAACCCACCACTTTCAGTATGGATTATACCTCAACATAAAGAAAACACAAATCCCCATGACTGGACCAATACACAACATGATGATAAACAGAGAAAAGAATGAAGTTGTTAAGGGTTTAATATGACTTGGATCCATAATCAATGACCAGTGAAGAAATCAAATGTTGTATTGCATTGGGAAAATCTTCTGTAAAAGAATTATCAAATATACCATAGATAGCCAGAAGAATAAACAAATTTATGTTGGAAGAAGTACAGTCAGAATGTTCCTCAGAAGTGAAGGTGATGAGAGTTAGTCTCATGTAATTTGGACATGCTATCAGGAGGACCAGTCCCTAGAGAAGGGTATCATACTTGGTAAAGTGGAGCAAAACTGAAGAAGACTCTCAACAAGATGGACTGACAAAGTGGCTGCAACAATGGGCTCAAACATGGTAACAATTGTGAGGATTGTGCCTGACCAGGCAGTGCTTTGTTCTGTTGCCTGTACCGTTGAAATGACTCAGAACAAACTCAACAGTATCCTAAAAACAGCAACCGAATGTTTTAGCCACTTTGCCATAGGACGCCTAACAACAATATGTTGTTAAGTACTGTCAAGTCAGTTCTGATTCATAGAGACCTTTATAGGGTTTCTGAGACTTTTTAAAAATCTCTGTGGGAACAGAAGGCCTTATCTTTATTCTGTAGAATGGCTAGTGGGCTTGAACCACCATGCTCCCAAATAACAACAAAAATATGTGTAAATACAAATGTGTGAGTGCAGGCACATGCATTTATTGATGACACAGGTACAGATATTTCTCAGACATAACCAAAAACCTTTCAAATTGGATTTCTGAATTTGAAAGTTTAGGACTGTTATATCATGAAGTCAGTTGGCTTAATACAGTTCACAAATATCATGGTTTCCAATCCTTATGAAATGAGTGGCATCTGGGGGTCTTAGAAGCTTGTGAGCAGTCATCTAAGACACAATTATGGGTCTGTACTGTAAGGAGCTCTGGTAGTGTAGTGGTTACGAGTCGGGCTGCCAACCTCAAGGTTAGCAGTTGGAAACTACCAGTGGTTCCTGCGGGAGAAAGATGAGTGTTCTGCTCCCGTAAAGATTTACAGCCTCGGAAACCCTGTGCAGGGTCACTATGAGTCGGAGCCGACTCCATGGTACTTAACAACAATAACTCGCTCAGAGCAAAATAGTAAGCAGGTAACCAAAAGAAAGGAGAATCAACAAGTCTACATGAGCCACAACCTCATTTACCTCGAGACTAGATGGCGCCACCACAGACTGTTCTGACCAGGGGCACAGTAGTTCATCCTGAATAAAACAGGCCGAAAAGATGAAGCAGAACTCAAATTGCTATTACAAAGTAAAGAAAGAAAGCTAGACACACTGGAACAGTAGAAAACAGAGAACTCCCTGAGACTATTGCTGTGAGATTACATTTTAGTGAAACAGCAGGGTAGCACACAAAACAAAGGGTATTACCTGTAAGATCTGTGCCCTACTTTAGAACCATCAATCTGAGATACAAAAAAGTCAACTATTACCCACGAGCAAAGATGAAATGATAAAGGGAAGCTAGAGCATTCAAAAGGGAACGCACTGAAAACAATGAAAGAGAATGTAGACACATCGTGATAAACATAACTAATGTCACCAAACAATTTGGGTGGAAATCGTCAAATCGAACTCTAACTTGCTTTCAAAAAATTGCAAATAGCAATACTGTATTAACCAGCAATCCCTCTACTTGGTATATACCCACAAGAAATAAGAGCCATGACACGAATAGATACATGCACACCCATGTTCATTCCATCACTTGTCTGTCAATTTGTGACACTTGGGGCTTGAGGGTTGCTGTGATGCTTGAGGATTGCTGGGAAGCTATGCCACTGGTATTATAAAGATATTAGCAGGGTAACCCATGTTGAAAATGTTTCAGTGGAGCTTCCAGGAAGGAGGAGAGATAGAAAACTTCAGAATGAATACTCACTGAAAACCTTATGAATAGCAGCAAAACACTGTCAGACATAGTGCC
>NW_006408675.1:3239016-3240752 GCF_000296735.1 Chrysochloris asiatica | reverse complement strand
CACACAAAGAGTTCAATTCACTACTGGCTAGGATATCAATGTTTATGCTTTCCATTTCACTTTTGACAACATTAAATTTTCCTGGATTCATTCAATTTTCCCTCTTTAGTGATTTGATGATTATCATTGTTTCCCGACTTCTGATTGCTTGCTAATACAGTCTTCCTTCTCAGGAACACTAGGAATGTAAATAACAACTGGAAAATAGGAACGTGAATAATTTCAGTAGGGGACAGTCATTTAAAATATACATAGTGTCTAACTTATAATGTATATACTTGCAGTGTAAATACAACACACCATATTTTTTTTGGTTGGTATATCTTATTATTTGTAATTGGTTATGATGCATGATTTGATGATGTTATCATTCTTAGATGTTTATTTGCAGAAGTTCTCTTTTGTGACTTAGGGTCCAAAACACTGCCAGATTTGTAACTATGCTGATAGTAAATGGCAATCATAATAAAAGCTCACAAAGAAAGATTTATTTGGCTTATGTCAGAGCTGATACATAAGGGACTCGTTGGAACTGAACCCCATGTTAAGTCAAGGACTAGCTGTACAGGTGAATTGTATTCTCTAAGAGAAGAAAATTGTGTTGAGATCTTCTCTGATATCAGGAGTCTTGCCTTCTATGGGAACAAATTCCTATGAAGAAAAACTAGATAATTCTAGAGTGCCAAATGAGTCAGTCAGCAGAAAGCGCTGTGCCTGTGAGGACTCTTACCGTTGCCAAGAACAGAAAACTAACACAGATTAATTTAAGCAAAAATTGTAATGTCTTTCTCACATCCATGAGATTCTGAGAGTCAAGCTGCTTTGTGCCCAAATGGTGGTGGTGGTGGTTGTTTCAGTTCCAACTCAGAGAGACCTTGTACAGGTTTCTGAAGCTGTAAATTTTTACAGGAGCAGAAAACCTCATCTTTATCCCACAGGATTTAAATGAGGTCAACAGAATTCATCTTCTGCATCTCTTGGCTTTGTTTGCTTCTGAGTGGTTGGGTTGTGTTTTTAGACAGGCTCTCTCATTGTGGTAGCAAGATGGATACTGAAAGTCCCAAGCTGAAGATGTGTTTATTTCTTACAGTGACAAAAGAAGAGAGAGGCCAAGTCTTTCATGATAGTTCTGGGAAATCTCAAGAAGTATCCTTATTGGGTTAGATAGGCAAACTGTGTTGTGGTAACAATCTACCCAACTTTTTGAGATTTAACACACACATTTACTTCTTACTCACATTACATATCCAATCTGCATCACTGGTCATTCAAGGGCCTAAGGTGGTAGACGTGCCACCATTGTGTAGCTGTACCATCTGGAAATTAAGATTTCTCTATTGTTGCAGCAGAGGAAGGAAAAGATTGTAGAATTGTGTGTGGATTTTGTGGTATAAATCAATATCAGTCCAGAAATAACATATATCCATTCCTTTTGTATTTTATTGGCTGGAACTAGTCATAAGGTCTTACCCAATTGAAAAGTGGCTAGGAAATGTGAGGGGGGAGCTAGAATGTTTGAGGAGCATTACTATCCCTGCCACTCTGGCTTGGGCCAGATGCCCATATTTTGGAAAGGACTGTGGTCAGAGGATCACATGTTTTGATTGGCTAGGCCCAGGCCTAGGCTGGGTTCTGGCCAGTGTTGAAGCATACCCTTCTAGTAGATGATCCTGGGTAGTGTCTGGAAGGCTCAGAACTCTCTGGGGCTTATGGTACAAGTTCCATCACTCCAAAGA
>NW_006408675.1:3224438-3235680 GCF_000296735.1 Chrysochloris asiatica | reverse complement strand
CAACCCATTAGATATTTGAAACCTCAGAAATGTTGCTCAGCCATATTTCCTCCAAAGTGACATTGCAATTTAGAGTGAGTTTGGTGGAAGGCTCACAGGGTGGTAACTGAGGATATGTGTCAGTCAAAAGGGAAAGGACTTTGAGATCCCTGGAAAATGATTCACACCACATGCCTAAGGAAGCTGCCAAGGATGCTGATCATGGGCATTTATAAATGAACAGGAGCAGACAGTTCAATGGGCAAGGCTGTTCTGCATATGACCAGAACTGCTTTCTGCAATAGGCTTGTGAAATCTCTGCTTTGTCAAAAAAAGGCTGATCATATTTGGGGAGCCAAATAACGGCTCACAATGATGTCCACGGCCTAATCTGGTAACTATTAATATGTTAGGTTATAGGGCAAAGGGGAGTTTATAGCTTTGGAAACCCTATAGGGCAGTTCTACTCGATCACTATGAGTCAGAATTAACTTGACAGTAAACCTTGTTCTTAGGTAAGCACATGTTCACATTAAGCTGAAAGAGTTGTAGTGCTCACACATCTATTAGTTATCCACATCCAAGTCATCCAGAACAGACAAGCCATTCCAAGACATAAATCTCATTAGCACCTTTACTGGTGACCACAACGAAGAGATGGGAATCAACCAATTCACAGAGACCAAAGTATTCATTGTACCCCTTTCAGGACCTACTTCACTTCAGGACAGCTGAGGCTGAGTACTGCTGGGATGCTTGGCCACCCCTGCCAGGTACCCACTGCACCTGATTTGTGAGCATAAGATGGTACTGTGAGCCTAGGCCTTTCATTTCCAACTCTTGCCAAGTACTCATTTGCCAAGGTAATGCATGAAGTAGAGGAATGTACAACTGCCCTAAGATGCACATATCTTGAACACATTTGCCTAATTTAATGACCTCAGAACAGTCTGAAGTTGACACTATTGTTCTATACCTAGAACTTGGGAAATTTAAGGACCTTGTCCACATGGGTGCAGCTAGAAAGTAGCAGATTCATCACTTTCCCATTATTTCCTTGCTGTTGTTAAGTGCCGTTCAGTCAGTACCGACCCATAGCAACCCTGTATAAGGTTTCCAAGGAGTGATTGGTGAACTTGAACTACCAACCTATGATTTAAAGCAACCTTGCAGTTCAGCGCATTAACCCACAGTCATAATAATTTTGTTAGGTACTAAACTGTCCTTGGAGTCCTGGTGTGGCACTGTGGATTAATGCACTAGACTGCAGTGTCTGCTTGGACTTCAAGGTTGGCGTTTCAAGTTCACCAGATGCTCCTTGGAAATCCTATACAGGGTCGCTATGAGTCCAGACCAACTTGATGGCACTTAACAACAATGATAACAAAGTGCCCTTTGTGAGGCAGTGGTTGTTCGGTGGTAGAACTCTTACTTTCCATGGTGAATTCTAGGCCAATACACCTGATGTCCAGTCACCACCAGTCTGTCAGTGGTGGATTGTGTGATGCGATGATGTTTGTTGCTCGGATGGAGTCCTGGTGTGGGCGTTGTAGGAGAAAGCACTGGATCACAGGATCAGCTTGAATCACAAGGTCAGTGGTTTAAACCCACCAGTCATTCAGCAGAAACCTTATACAGGGTCATTGTGAGTTGGGAACAACTTGACAGCACTTCACAACAAAACAATGATGCTGAACAAATTTGAAGGGTGCTTCCAGTCTAAAATGGAGTCATTAGAAAGACCTGGTGGTTTCCTTCCAAAAATCATCCAATAAAAACCCTATGGATTACAGCTATCCAAACTGCACCTGATCATATGGCTGGTGTAGGTCCAGGCGACATTTCATTTGTTGTATGTGGAACTTACTCAAGTGCAAGTAGCAACAGCTACAAGGTGAACATAAAATAAATAAATAAGTAAATCCACCTCTCTTAAGTGATTTTCTGTATGACCTGAATCAACTTCCTTTCCCTTTCTAGGATACAATTTTTAAAACAATTGAATGTGTGGGTTTCTGATGCCATACACACACATGCATACACACATTTTCCAATCCCTATAGTTCAATCTCTTAAGTATATATTGCTGCCCACAATTAAAATTTGAGAAGGGGAGGCCCAGAGGTTAAATACTTGGCTCAAGTCAGTGGCAGAAACAGGATAGGAATCCAAGAATGCCTAATCCAAACTCTATATTCTGCGTTTTCAATTTTGTAGGATAAAAGTCAAGCTGTTATTAATGATTGTTGTAAATGTTTATTTAAAATAAATATGCAGCCTGTGTGTCTGTCTTAAAGCCTGCATAAATTCCTAATTTGTTATATGTAACGGTGGATCTTCATTATGGTCCTCCCCAATTTTTTTGAATGGATATTGAGATAACTTGGGATGAAATAAGCCAGATCCTGCCCAAACCAACATATCCACGAAGTGGTCTGAGCTTCGTTCCCATTGACACTTGCCCTGGTCAGCCCTGGGAGGGGCTGCCTGGTTTCCACTAAGATCAGGTTGAGGTTCAAGGCAAAGGGTAAATTTCATAACAGTCAGGCAGACTCACCTGGCTGTGCATACAACTGCTGTAGCTCCATTCCTCCCTAGGAGACTCCTACTTCACTCTAATTTTAGTCTTTTGAACAAAGGTCCAAGGAAGGTCAATGATTCCAGTCACATTACAGAATGGAAATGCATCCTAAGTGGGGATGAAATGTCTCCAAATAAAAAGAAGTCCCATCCAGCCACCATTGCCCCAATTGCAGAACTTTATGATTTTGAGGGAAGGGAGTGTGGTATAGCGGTCAGAGGATGGTTGCTGGAGCCAGGGCTGCTTGGGTGGACATCTGAGCTTTGCTACTTCAAACTGTTTGACTCTGGATAAATTTCTTAACCTTTCTAATTTTACCATTTGGAAAAGAATAACCTCAGAGATTATTGTAAATATTGATCCATATGAAAGACCTAACACCGTGATTTACGCATAGGAAGTGTAGCATAAATGCTGCTGTTGTCTAGTGGGTAGTAGGGGAATAGGAAAGCATATTCTCAGCTACCTAGAGAAAGCTTGGTATGTCTTAGGCCATAAATTGTGACTGTGGGATTGACCAGAAGCACAATTGTTGTTGTTGTTGTTATGTGCCATGGAGTTGGTTCCGACTCATAGTGACCCTGTACAGGGTTTCCAAGGCTGTAAATCTTTACAGGAACAGAAAACCTAATTTTTCTCTCGTGGAACAGCTGGTAGTTTTGAACTGCTGACACTGAAGTTAGCAGCCCAATTTGTAACCACTACGCTACCAGAGCTCCTCACTTCCACAGATTATTCCTAGTGTGACTCAGAAATACCTTTCTTCACTGCCTGCTCAAAGTTTCCTTCAGGAGTGGTACTGAACGTTAGTGTGAAATTTCAGTTTAATATTAATGCTTTCTCAAACGGAGTCACAAGCATCTGGGGAGCCTTTAAATAATGTCCATGCTGGGCCCCACCCACCATCTTCAGCTCCAGAACCACTTGGGGTAAGGGTATGGTAGACATTTACATCCTTGATTCTCAGTCCAGTGTCTGATGGATTAACCAAAGTGAGGTCTAGGGAGAGGGGTGAAGGGATGAGACTCTAGGAACATGTGGGGAAAATGGTGGAGCCAAACATTCCTCTGAGTGCTGGCTCTACCTTCCAGTGTGGTGCACCCTTACACTGAATTCCCGAGGACAAAGTATGCTGTTACTGCTCTGAAAGCTTTTCCACCAACAGAAGATAATCCTATACTTTTTGACAATGAGAGGACTTTTCCAGGCTTTTTCCTCTATGCTCTGGATTATTCAAAAAATCATCATCACTTACTGTATAGGAAGCTCTGCTAGGAACTAGAATGACAAAGGATAATAGAACACATCACATATCTAGAATATTTAATGGGTAGGTGGTCAGCTTGGCAAGACAAGATAGCCTTTACTAATATAATTTAGGAGAGCTTAGATTGTGACAACACCAGGACTAGTAAAAATCGTTTCAATACAGGGTACAATATGGACCCTGTCTTCTCTCTGTGTGATTTACGGCATGCATACCAAGAACTCTTTTTCTTTAGTCTTAAGCAAGGGAAGCAAGCCAAGATAAAGTCCTTGGAGTCCAGTGGTATGTTTTGGGTGGAGTGGGGGGCTTTGCACCAGAGGATACTGTGTGCTTTGGAGGAATGAGGGACCATAGAAGGAATGAGAAAAGGGTGTGGATTGGCTCTCAGTAAGCCAGATGTAGGCACTTAGTTCTTCTAGGACAAGGGATGAGGACCCTGCGAAGAGACCCTCTCCATTTCCTCCCTAACTCCGGAGAATGAAGTAGTCTTGGGCACCATGATGAAGATAGAATACCCAGACACCTGAACTTAATCCCAAATCTACTTCTTGACACTTACTTAATTTTGAAAAATCTCTGAGGCTCAGTTTTTTCTTCAATAAAATTGAGATAATGTTTACCTTATAGATTGGTTGCCAGTAACAAATAATGTAATCTATATGAAAGTGCTCTATAAGCCCGAAAACAACACGTTTGTTTTTATTTATAGTAAAGTCTATAATTCAACAAGTAAGAGTACACAACCCCTAGTCCTTGTCAGGTAATAAAGAATTTTAAAGTGTAACCTTTGTTTATTTCTCACCATTCCTAACACTATGTGGACTTATAGTAGATGTTCAGAATGTGTTGCCAGCCAACACTAATCATTTTCTTATATGAGGGTGCTTCAAAATGTTTGAGGGAAAATGGAATGAGAAGATAATGGAATTTTCCCAGAAACTTTCTGAAGCAACTTCATTTTTTTTTTTTTTTTCCTTTTAACAGTCCAAAAAAACATTTCAGCTCAGCTCTGTTAATGAGTCTAGGCTAAGAGTTTGGAATACATTTAAGAGTAGTAAATATTTCAGAAGACCTGACATCATTAAAAATCATCCTTAGTGGTCTGCTCTTCATTTTTTCAGTCAGAGGAAGAGACAACTTTGTGAGTTGACATGGACAGAGAAGGACCAAAAAAAGTATGAAATAGGTAGAGGCATTTCCCAAGCGATTGCTGGTAGCATTTACAACTGAGAAATTCCAACAGAGATCCTCAACCTAGGATCTTGATGTATAGAGTGCTATGGTGTTTGGAGTGTGAAACTCTTCTCATATGGTGGGTGAGGTGCCAACAGTCAAGCATTCCAGAGAAATGGGTCTCTACCAGATTTAGGTAATTCTATTTCTAGCAGTCATACTCCATAATGCATGGGATTTGGCTCAGAAAGATTAGGGGTCTGTGATAATCTGGTCTGGTTCTTATACCACAGAAAGACTATCCCAGAAGGGTGCAGCATATTCTACTTTGCTAACTGATTGAAGGCTCCAGAATGCCCTTGAGAAAAGCTTTCAGGGAAGTTTCCCTCTGTCAGGCAGGGACTGGCTGTCTAACTAGAGCTAGAGATAACTCTTGGCAACTGTGGAGGCTGATGAGTCACCAGCGAGGTTTCCAACCTATTCTTACATCCTGAGAACAGCAGTAGTTTGTGCTTTGCATCAGCACACCTCTATTTTGGGCAGGTCTTTCAAGGCGTTGGGGTTTCCTGTAGAGTGTCTAAAGCTCTTGTCTCTCAAGAAGTCCTCCTCCTCTCAGATTTGGCATCTTGGGGCTGTCAGGTTGCCTAGTCAACACTATTTATTCCTGAGTCCAAGGGAAAGGGATCACAAACCAGGTTTCACTTAATCACTTTTGTGTTCAAGTTGCTTAGATTCTCATCTGCTGAGACAATACAATTAAAATGCCGGCAACAAGGCTTCAGGCCTGGGATTTAATAGAGGCTTCACCAGTGGTAGTTCCATTTCCCTTTCCCTTTATGGAGGTTCCAAGGCTGGAAAAGTCCAGAGACACATATGGCTCTATTTTCTTTTGTGTTAATGTTTAAAAAATCAATTCGATGGCCCCTAATAACAGCAGTAAATGATGACATGCTGTTTTAAAATGGCATCCTCAGCTATGAACAAGGAAGCTAGTGCTATCCAAGGTTTAGTCCACAAAAAAGCAGCATCTGGCAGAAATGCAGGATCTTGAGCCCCACCTCAGACCTACTGAAGATGAATTTATAGTTTAACAAGATCTTGAGTGATATATATATGGATGTTAACAGTTTGAGAAGTACTAAGCTAAGCTACTGCACAAAACTTTGGGAAGAGTCTAATGCCACAGTTCCAAAAAGAACAACTCAGGCTTATACTTGTTGGAGTTACACTAAGTAAAGTGATAAACATGTTCCCATCAGTGTCCCACAGAGCGGGAAAGAAGGATCTCCTAAGGGAGCACTCCCTCGCACAATTGGGTCCTCACACAAGTAAGTTTGATGCCGTGGACTTGACAAACCATCTTTTGCACATCCTATTGAATAAAATCATGTCTGCACAACCAGATCCCTGACATGGCATTCAGGTACGTACATCTGACAGGTTCTGGGCAACAGAGAAGGTAGGTTTATTGCACTGACACAATGGATAGAACCTGAACTCAGTCACCAGATCCCTAGTAGTCAAGCCTTCATTTTAATGACAGACTACAGAAATCATATAACATCATCTGGGTTCACAAAACCTGAATGAGGGTCCAGGAGAAGAGACAAAATGCTGGACTGGGAGAAGTAAATAAGAAAGAGGCCAATGTGTTCCTAGTCAAGATTACCTCTCTTATAAAAAGTGTAGATATAATATCCTTTTAAATTAATTTATTAATTTAAAAGTGTTTACTGCGAATTGAGTGATTAGTTTACATGGGTGAACATCAATTTTACACTCATCATTTCATGGCAATGATTGCAATCTCTTCTGTGCATCAATATTCAACAGTATTTGCTTCTATTCCCTCAGTTGTTGGTTTTTGTGTGTGGGGGGGGTTGGGGTGGGGCTGGGGTGGGAATGTACACAAAAACACTCAGGAATATATAATAATTTAAACAACCAAAGAACACATTCTGCAAGCCTGATTCCTGGCCACCAGCACCTGGCCGCCAGCACACAGCCTTTCTCTTTCCATGAGTCTAGAGTCCTCAGCTACTCTCTCTCTTCATCTTTCCATCTCTCCATTTCTGCTTCCATCTCTGGTGTCGCTCCTTCTCTGGATAGGGTCCCACATTCCTCTCATGCTCTTCTCTTTGATGGTCCTAGGGTCCTCTATTCCTGGACTATAAGATTAGCTACTCCCCCATTTTTGTTACAAAACTTCTACTTTCACAGTTGTGACAGTCAAAATTAGTCATGACATAAATTACTCACTATTGAATCAAAAGAATCCTATCCCCATCCCCTTTCACCAGACCTATCTAGACAAGATGAAAACTATTCAGTGGATATTCTACCTTCCCAGCACACTCCAAAACTAAGCTCCCTCTTGAAAACTTGTAAGCCAATCACTTCGTGCCTTTATAGCTCCTCCTGTTTTAGGTAGTCAATCAATATCTAAGTTTCCTGTCCCTATCAACACTGTATACAGACAGGATAGGATTGATTTTGGATTGAAGACTCCTTTTCTCTCAGTTGGTATTTTGAGCTACTACATTCATAAGTATAGATCAAGTTCATCAGTTGTATCAATTTATACTTGTTTCCTTTATCAAAAAAAAAAAATTTTTTTTTTTTCTCCCCCTTTTCTTTTTCTCTGATCATGAAGCCATCAGAGCCTGTTCTGATCATCAAGCCATCGAAGCCTAGTCGAATGGGTACTATCTACAAGTTTGGGCACTCTTGTGTGTCTCCCCTCACTTCACATCAACTGGATGATGCTTCGCTCTCAACTCTAGCCCTTTGTGGCTTTATGTCCTTGTCCCTGGGCTCAGGAGTCCACAGGTCTCACCACACATCTGACCAGCCAACCCCTCCTCTTTGCTCTCTCATCTCCAGGAAATGGGAGTCTATGGAATGTGGTTGAACTCAGCCCATGTCTTCGTTGCTGACTTTCCCCCTCTTCCACTCACCAGGAGACCAACGTGGTTGCCAGCAAGCTTACATGCCTGCTAGTGTGTTCCCTTTGAGTTTCAGTCTTGGCAGGGGTTTGGTCTTGAAGGGACTTGATTACTTGCCTTGATGGCTCCCTAGTGAACAACTTGCTTGTTCTTGTAGTAGCCAATCAGACTACCATTTTTGTTTTGGACTTTTCCTGCTGCTCTTCCTATCAAGAAGTATCTTCTGCCTTTAGCTATTCCAGGGTGGTCTGCTTGTCCTTTGAAGTAGGAATGTCCCACCTCAGAGGGTTCTGGATGGGGCTCAGGATTCCACCTTCAGTCCTATAGATTATAAAGGCTCTTCAGGAAGGCTATTTCACTGGGTAAATTCTAGAACCCCTTTTAGGTATTACAATCAGTTATAGGCTTAAGATGGGCTTACAAGCTTTCCATAATTATGTTTCCCAATATTCCTTTCTATCCCACTCAAGTGTCTATATTATAGTAGTAGGCAAAGGAAACTAATATTCACAAGACAGTCAAGTATCTTAACATTATTTCCCCTCTTTTACCCATTCAGTCTATGCCTTGATCCCTGTATCACAAAGCCCTGTTGTTCCAAGGTTGAGCATACATCACTGTTAACCTCTGTTCCATTTAGCCCATGCAAACTTGCTTCTGTGTTCTACCTACCTTGTTCTTCCATCCCCCTCCAACTTCTTGTGCATTGCTCTCCCCACCACCCAAACTATGATGTGTCTATTCCCTACCCTATGCTCTACTGTCCATCCCCTTCCTCCACGCCCCCCATCACCTGTAACCAACAAATAATTGTTTTCCCCCTTTTAGTATGGGTATTTTTTCTTAAGCTTTTACAATAATGATATTATGCAGTATTTGTCTTTTTGTGCTGACTAATTTCACTCAGCATAGTGTTCGCAAGGTTCATGCATGTTATGTGGTAGTTTACAGTTTCTTTGTTATTATTTAACTTAGCATAATATTCCATTGTGTCTATATACTCAGGTTTGTTTACCTATTCTTCCATTGATGGGCACTTAGGTTGTCTCTGTCATTTTGCTGTTGTGAATAGTGCTGCTATGAACATTGGTGTGCATGTATCTACTCATGATATGGCTTGTATTTCTTGTGGATATATACCAAGTACAGGACTTGCTGGATCATATGGTGTTTCTATTTCCAACTTTCTGAGGAAGTGCCATACTATTTTCCAGAGTGGTTGGACCATTTTGCATTCCCATCAGCAATGTAGGAGGGTCCCAGTCTCTCCACAGCCTTTTCAGTGTTTATTGTCCTCTGTTTTTTTAAACGTCGCTGTTATTGCTGCTGTAAGATATTTTATTGTTGTTTTGATTTGTATCTTTCTAATGGCTAATGATTGTGAACACTTTTTCATATGTTTGTTGGCTTCCTGAATGTCTTCCTTGATGAAGTGTCTGTTCATGTCCATTGCCCATTTTTAATTGGGTTATTTGTCCTTTTCTTATAGAGGTGTTATAGTTTGCTATGTTGTTGCTGTTGTTATGTGCCATGGCACAGGGTTTCCAAGGTTGGAAATTTTTACAGGAGTAGAACACCTCATCTTTTTTCCACAGAACAGCTGGTAGTTTTGAACTGCTGACCTTAAGGTTCACAGCCCTATTCATAACCACTAAGCTATTAGAGCTCATGTAGTTTGCTATCGATTTTAGAAATTAGTTCCTTGTCTGATATGTCATTGCAAAAGATTTTTTTCCCATTCTGTAGGCTCCCTTTTTACTCTTTTGGTGAAATCTTTGCCACACATAAATTTCTAATTTTTAGAATCTCTCAACCATCTATTTTGTCTTCTTTTGTTTGTATAATTTTCACAATATTTGGTAGTCTGTGGGTGCCTTGTCTTAGGGCTCTTAAAGTTGTCCCTATTTTTTCATTAATGACCTTTATAATTCTGAGATTTACATTTAGGTCTTTAATCCATGCTGAGTTGGTTTTTGTATACAGTGTAAAGTAAAGTTTTTGTTTCAGTCTTTTGCATATCGATTTCCAGTTCTGCCTTTCCATTGACTATACTTTGGCTCTTTGTTAAAGATCAGTTGGCTATATGTGGAGGGGTTAATATCTGGATTCTAGATTCTGTTCTATTGATCCATATATCTTTTGTTGTACCAGTACTGGGCTATTTTGACCACTGTAGCCATGTAGTAAAATTTGAAGTCAGTGAGCAAGAGATTTACAGCTTTGTTCTTTTTTTTAAGCAGTGCATTGCTTATCCTGGGTTTCTTACCTTTCCAGTGAAAGTTTGTAATTGTTTTTTCCATCTCTTTAAAGAATGTTGTTGGAATCTGGATTGGGATTGCATTATATGTGTAGATTGCTTTAGGTAGTATTGACATTTTCACTATGTTAAGTCTTCCTATCCAGGAGCATGGTATAATCTTCCATTTTTGTAAATCTTTTTGGGTTCTTGTGTTTTGTAGTTTTCTTTGTATAGGTCCTTTGTTTCTATGGTTACATTTATTCCTAAATATTTCATCCTTTGGGCAGCTATTTTAAGTGTTGCTTTTTTAATATCCTTTTCAGCTCTGTCATTGTTACTATGCAGAAATCCAACTGATTTTTGTATGTTGATCTTATACCTTGCCCCTTTGTCAAATCTTCCAATGAAGTGTAGTAGCTTTTTTACTGAGTCTTTGGGGTTTTCTTTGTATAGGATCATATCATCTGTAAATAGAGAGTGTTTTACTTCCTCTTTGCCAATTTGGATGCCTTTTAATTTCCCTGTCTTGCTGTATAGCTCTTGCTAAGACTTCCAGCACAATATTGAATACAAGTGGTGACAAAAGGCATCCTTGTCTGGTTCCTGTTTGCAAAGGGAAGGCTTTCAGTTTCTCTCCATTGAGAGTAATGTAGACTGTTGGTTTTGCATATATGCTTTTGCTTATGTTGAGGAATTGCCCTTCAATTCCTACTTTGTTGAGTGTTTTTATCAGAAATGGATGTTGAATTTTGTCAAACGTCTTTTCTGGATCAATCGATATGATCATGTGGTTCTTTTCTTTTTCACTATTTATATGGTGGATTACGTTGATTGTTTGTCTAATGTTGAATCATCCTTGCATCCCTGATATGAATCCCACTTGATCATGATGTATTATTTTTTTGATGTGCTGCTGGATTCTTATGGGTAAGATTTTGTTGAGAATTTTTACATGAGGGATATTGGTCTATAATTTTCTTTCTTAGTGATGTCCTTCCCTGGTTTTGGTATGAGGGTTATGCTTGCTTCATAAAATGTATTAGGAAAATTTCCATCCT
>NW_006408675.1:3221818-3223512 GCF_000296735.1 Chrysochloris asiatica | reverse complement strand
TTCCTATTGCTAATTTCTAATTTTATAACATTGTGATCTGAGAAGATGCTTTGCAGTATGTTGATGTTTGTAAATTTATGAAAGCTTGTTTTGTAGCCTAAGACCTGGTCTATTCTGGAGAATGTTCCATGTGCACTGGAAAAGAATGTGTGTTGTGCTGTTGTTGGGCTGAATACTCTGCACACTTGTAGGAGGTCAAGTTGGCTGATTGTGCTGTTTAATTCCTCTGTGTCTTTGTCGTGTTTCTTTCTGGTTCTTCTATCCTTTTTTGAACATGATATATTAAAATGTCCCACTATTATTGTAGGTTTGTCAGTTTCATTCTTCAAATCTATTAGAATTTGTTTTATATATTTTGGAGCTCTTTCATTGTTAGCATAGATATTTATTATGTTATGTCACCTTGTTTAATTGACCCTTTAATGATGAGATAATGTCCATTTAATATCCTTTTACATTTTGACTGTCTTTGATTTACAAGCCTTTTCTCCCATTTCTTAATGGTTTTCATGATTGTTATTCAACTCCTCTTAAAATATTCTTTCACTTGTACACAGAAGCTCAGCTTGCATTCTATGATGAAGGTAACAGATCTTGCTGCTGATGTCATCCAGTGCTCTTCATGCTACACTAAGGACAAGACTTGCTTTTGTTCAGATGGGATAAGATTTCCCATATCTTCTAACTGCCTACCTCATAGGAAGACTGAGAATAGAAATGGTGCACTATAAAGCAGTCTCAACCTTTGGAAGAAAAGGACAAAATAATAAGAAGTGTAGAAGAATCATCATAATAAGAACAGGACTGTATATTATCTTTCCTGGTAACATATTTATTGGCACCAGCAGGAATCTGAGAGTGGAGGGACTGTGGAGTTCAGCCACAGGTGAGCCTCAGGCTTCCTGGAGTATATAAACTACAGCTCACACTCAGAGAGCAACATCTCTCATGATAACATGTAACCTCTGATTCAATCTCTTGATAGTCATGAAAAGGCTAAACCCGTCATCAACAACACAGAATACTGGAACAAGCAGGCTCAGGGGATGGTGCTAGAAGTCTGAACCACATATGAAGGAATATTTAGAACATTGGAAGGCTTACAGCTAGGGGAATTTGTAGCAGAATCAAAAAATCCATTGCTTTCAAATTCAAGATGCCCATCTATTCCCGCATCCACCATCTTGGGAGACACCAAGTGGGGGAAGGCTCAGAACAGCCATGAATGCCTGACAGAACTGCGAGATACCGGTGTGGACATTCTATTTTTGGTATCTGTCCAATGATCTCTCATTGTCTTTGCCCCTCCATTCTGGTGACTAGAGGAGATGCCTGAGCAAATGGACACATCACCCCCACCCCTGGAGGGTTCTTCTATGCATGCACACAGATCTCCTTGAAATTTAAAGTGACAGTTTTCCACTTAAAAACAAACGGTCACCACTCGCCTATCAGTTTGGCAAACGTGGTGGCTTGTGAGTTGCTATGATTCTGAAAGCTATGCCATAGGTATTTTAAATACCAGCAGGGTCACCCATGGTGGACAGGTTTCAGATGATCTTCCAGACAAAGAACAGACGAACTACTTCCAAATCTTTAGTCACTGAAAACCTTATGAATAGCAGAGAAACACTGTCAGATATAGTGCCGGAAAATGAGCCCCTCAGGGTGGAAGGCACTCAAAATGCAACTGG
>NW_006408675.1:3203266-3220933 GCF_000296735.1 Chrysochloris asiatica | reverse complement strand
ACCTTCTTTAGACAGCATAAGAAATGACTATATACATGGACCTCACCAGATAGAATATATAGAAATCAAATTGACTCTATCTGCAGAAAGAGATGATGGAAAAGCTCTATATCATCAGTGAAAACAAGGCCAGGCGCAGACTGTGGAACAGACCATTAATTCCTCATATGCAAATTCAAAGTGAAGATGAAGAAAATGAAAACAAGTCCACAAGAATCAAAATATGACCTTGAATATATCACACCTGCATTTAGAGATCATCTAAAGAACAGATTTGATATATTAAACACTAAAGACCTAAGACCAGAAGAGTTGTGGGATGACATCAAGAATATCATACATAAAGAAAACTAAAAGTCATTGAGAAGACAAGAAAGAAGGAAAAGGTCAAAATGGTTGTCAGAAGAGACACTGACACTTTCTCTCCAGTGTAGAGATGCTAAAGCAAATGGAAGAAATGAGGAGGTACAAGAGCTGAACAGAAAATTTCATAGATCAGCTCAAGAAGATAACGTCAAATATTACAACAAAATGTGCAAAGACCTGGAATCAGAAAACCAAAAAGAAAGAACTCGCTCAGCATTTGTCAAGCTGGGGGAACTGAAGAAAAAATTCATGCCTTGGCTTACGTTATTGAAAGATTCTCTAGGCAAGCTATTGAATGATGCAGAAAGCATCATGAGAAGATGGAAGGAATACACTGTACCAAAAGAAGATGGTTAATGTTCAACCGTTTCAAAAGGTAGCATATGATCAAGAGCCAATGATACTGAGGGAGGCATTCCAGTGCGCATTGATGAAACTGGCAAAGAACAAGGCACCAGGAATTGATGGAATAAAAATTGAAATCATACAAGAAAGTGAGGTGACACTGGAGGAACTCACTCATCTCTGCCACAAAATTTGGAAGACAGCTATCTGGCCATCTGAGAGGTGACCCAACAGAATGCGGAAATCATTGGTCAATCTCTCTGATATCCCATGAGAGTAAAGTTCTGCTAAAGATAATACGGAAACGGCTACAATCATACATTGACAGAGAACTTCCAGAGTTCAAGCCAGATTCAGAAGAGGCCATGGAACGAGGACTATCATTGCTGATGTCCGATGGATCTTGGCTGAAAGCAGAGGATATCAGAAAGATGTTTACCTGTGCTTTATTGACTATGCAAAGGCTTTTGATTATGGGGATCCTGACAACATTGCAAAGTATGAGTATTCCGGAACACTTAATCGTGCTTATGGAGAATCTGTACCTGGATCAAGAGGCAGTTGTTTGAACAGAATGTGGGAACACTGGATGGTTTAAAATTAAGAATGGTGTGCAACAAGGTTGTGTTCTTTAACCATACTTATTCAACCTGTATGCTGAGCAAATCATCTGAGAAGCTGGGTTTTATGAAGAAAAACGTGGCATCAGGATTGGAAGAAGACTCATTAACAACCTGTGATATGCAGATGATACAATCTTGTTTGCTGAAAGTGAAGAGGACTTAAAACATTTGCTGATGAAGATCAAAGAGCACTGGATTACATCTCAGTGTAAAGAAAACAAAAATCCTCACCACTGGACCAATAATCAACATTCTTATCAACAGAGAAAAGATTGAAGTTGTCAAGGACTGCATTCTTCTTGGATCAACTATCAACACTCATGGAAGCAGCAGTCAAGAGATCGACGTGTTGCATTAGGCAAATCTGTTGCACAAGACCTTTTTAAAGTGTTGAAGAGCAAAGATGTTAGCTTGAGGACTAAAGTGCGCCTGACCCAAGCCATGGTGTTTTCAATTACCTCATATGTATGCAAAAGCTGGACAGTGAATAAGGAATACCTTAGAAGAATTGATGCCTTTGAGTTATGGTATTGGAGGAGAATGTTGAAAGTACCATGGGCTGTCAAAAGAACCAAAAATCCATTTTGAAAGAAGTGCAGCCAGAGTGCTTCTTAGAGGCCAAGATGGCCAAACTTTGTCTCTCATACTTTGGACATCTTGTCAGATGGAACTAGTCACTGGAGAAGGATATCATGTTAGGTAAGTTGGAGGATCAGAGAAAAAGAGGAAGACCCCCAACGAGATGGATTGGCCCAGTGGCTTCATCGGTGGACTCAAGCGTGGCAACAGTAGTGAGGTTGGCCCAGGATTGGGCAGTTTTTTGTTGTGCTGTGCATTAGGTCACTATGGATCAATACCGACTTGATGACACCTAACAACAACAATGACATCTGTGGCAGCAAGAATGAGCTCAAATACAACAGCTTTGAGGATGGCACAGGACTGGGTATTGTTTCATTCTGTTGTGCATAGTGTCATTGTGAGTTGGAACTGACTAGATGGCACCTAACAGTAACAACATCAACAACCACTGCCTAGTGTCGTCACCCTTAGCCTGGTGTACAAAGGAGTGCTGGTAGTGTACTGAGCTACCTATTGGGCTTACTAACCACAAGATCAACAGTTGAGGGAAAACTGAGACTCTCTGCTCCCATTAATGTTAGTCTCAGAAACCCGATGGAACAGTCTTTCTTTGTCTTAAATAATAAGCACTGTACTGCTAACTGCAAGGTTGGCAGTTCAAAGTCACCAGCTACTCATTGGAAACCCTTTACATGGTTGTTATGAGTTGGAACCAACTCAATAGCACTTAACAACCACAAGAAAGACTACTTAATACCATTATTTTTCAAATTTACATATCAATCACTAAAGCCAAAGATATAAATGAAGTCTACTAAACTCTCTACTCTGAAATTTATCAAGCATGCAATCAAGATCCATTGATAATTGCTGGTAATTTGCATGTGAAAGTTGGAAACAAAGAGGAATAGTTGGTAGCTAGAAAGTATGACCTTAGTGACAGAAATAATGCTGGAGATTACATCATAGAATTCTGCAATACCAATGACTTCTTCTTCATTGCAAATACCTTTTTTCAACAACATAAAAGTTGACTATACATGTGGACCTCACCAGATGGAAGATACTTACTGATGTAGAGCAAAACTACAGGCTTCAGTATAGGTTGCAACTAAATGTAAAGAAAATGAAAATCCTCACATCTGGACCATTAAATTACATCATGATAAATGGAGAAAAGATTGATGTTGTGAAAGATTTGATTTTGCTTAGATCACAATCAATGCTCATGGAAGCAGCAGTCAATAAATCAAATGACATATTGCATGAGGCATATTTGTTGCAAAAGACCTCCTGTAAGTGTCAATGAGCAAAATCACCGAAAACTAAGGTTCACCTGACCTAAGTCATGGTATGTTCAATTTCTTCTCATTCATGTGAAAGTTGGGCAATGAATAAAGAAGATCACAGAAAAAACTCAATGCATTTAAATGATGGAGTTGGTGAGCAATAGTGAAAGTACCCTGGACTGTCAGAAGTAAAAACAAATCTGTCTTGGGAGAAGTACAACCAGAGTGTACTTAAGTGTTCCTGAGAAGTGAGGATGACAAGACTTCATCTCTAGTACTTTGGACATATTGTCAGAAGGAACCAGTGCCTGGAGAAGGACATCAGGTTTGGAAGGTCAGTGAAAAGGAGGAATGCCCTCAATGAGATGTATTGACACAGTGGCAGCAATAATGGACTCAAACATCCATTAGAACAATTGTGATAATGGTGTTAGAGCAGGCAATGTTTTGTTCTATATTGTGCATAGGGTTGCTATGAGTTGGAATGGACTCAACAGCACCGAACACCAACAGCAACAAGAACAAAACTTGTCAACAAGAACAAAATCCTGTTCCCTGGGCACAGATTAATTCTGTTCCCTAGGCACAGAAATGAAATGGTGTACCTGGTGAGGTAAGTGATACAGGGGAACATGCTTGGGGGTATTCAAAGAAAGAGACTTCCTTACTCTTCTAGAACAGCTTCTGGAAGATGCTCCACCCTAAATGCAGACCAATGCATTGAAATCAGTTCATGTACCATCCATATCTGTGCACTTGCCTTGCTTATAGACAGCTCCAGCAAGAGGTTTGCTATTTCCAAGATTATGAATCTAGATTGTTGTTCCTGACTTACAATTGTCAGAGATGGAGAAGTCTCACATGAGGTGCCAACTGGTAAAGAATGATCACTAGGCCTGTGTACTGTGGGGATTCTAGCTTTCCAAGAAGCTGTATGGAGAAGACTGGAAGCAAGGGATAGTTACATCTCATGGGAATGACTTTGATTAGTAGAAGACCAGAGACAGGAAGTTGCTGGTGAGTAAATTCTCCAGTCCTGCACCACACAAACAGTCCTGAGATACAATCGCTCATGAACCTTTCTGAAGGCTTTCCCATTGTGTTTGCTCTTCCCCTTGCATATTTCATTCTCTTTTTTGCATTTTCCTGCTTCCTAAAATTGCACTCCAGTTCCTAGTACAGTATTAATACATCAGTTTTTGCCTCAGACTTTATGAATATTGTATGGGAATTTAGCATAAGACAGAAAGGGAGGATGTAACCTCAGCAACCTTTGGCAAGCCTCTGACCATGGAGCCAGAATAAGGACAAAGCTGATATTGTAAAATTCAGGTAGAAAGATGAAAGAAATGTGGTAACAACACTGACTGCTAAGTCAAACCCATTTGGGAGACCTTCCTACCCCTGGACTTCCAATCATTGAGCCAAGAAGAAACTGGTATATTTTTCTGGCCCACAAGCACTTGTGATTTCTGGGAGCCTTACCACTGCCACCCAACTAAATGATGTATAGTCTAAAAGTATTGCTACTAATGTTCTTGTTCAAACATGCATTACTTTATTTCAAACAAAATATGTTTAAGTATGTGCAGATATTGGCACTAACTATCCCTTTGAAGCACTCTACTCAGTTGGGTTCAGTACTTAATTGCAATGGCCACACGGAACCCAGATGCCACACTCACAGTTATGGGGTTTATTAGGAAAATTAACAGGTTACAACGCAAGATCAGACAATGCTCAGGATATAGGCACTAGGTAAGGACAGTTTCTTCTCTATCATGCTTGCAGGCAGGTCTCTCTCTAAGGACAGCTTCTCTATCATGTTTGCAGATAGCTCTCTCTCTGGCCCTTGTCCCCTGGTCCTAGCCTCTGTTCTGCTCTGCTTAGGCAATGTTACAAAATTCTTTTAGTACTTCTGATAAATGCTCAAAGGGCTCTACAGTCTACTACATAATCTCAGCCTGAAGGTGCTCTGCTGTAGCTCCATGGGTCAGCAAACCAAACCCTCCATTCCCTAAATGAAATGACTGGAGGTATACCACTCTGCAAACCAGACTCATGCCCCAAAGCACTCAGCTTTACTTGCTGCATGGGTCAGAAGCCCACCACTCTGTCTCATACTCTGGCTTTTGATTCTGTTTCCGTTGCTCGTCTGCCACTCCTCTAGTACTTCTCTAGCATCATAGCTTTTTGCCCCTGGGTCAAAGAGTTTCAATGCACAAGGATCTGAAAGTTCAAAGGATGTGTTCCACTCCTGGCTCTTTTTCTTTCATGACAGTAAGAGCTTCCATTCCTGCTTCTGAAATGGCTCATTTTATACACTTTAATGTGTATAAAATAAAGTTCCAAATTTTCACAATCATAATGAATCCTATAAATAATCATTCACAATGAAATCATATAATTCATCATCATCTTCCCCATCTTATTTAATTAATCAGAAAATAAAGTCATTTGGTGGGAGTTTTCAAAGACTATGCTAGAAGAGACATTACATAATTCATTGCGCCACATGTCTTCTCCGTTATCAGTGGATAGCTGCAGACAAGTTTTATCAGTAATATAGTTGTCTTAGTTTTATGAGGGGGACTTCAAAAATAAAAGAGGTCCATATAAACCAGTGACTTTCCAGGGGATCTGCTGGGCATTACATTCATGGTGGAGAGGTCAGCTCAAAGGTTATGACAACTGTTTTTTGGGATTCCAAAAGTATAATCTTAAATATTTTTCTCAAAGGACACAAGACAATCATAGGAGCTTAGTATGAAGACATTATTAGAAAATTGAAAACTGTATCCTTTGAATGTAGCAAGAGCTATCTTATGAGAATTTCACTGGCAAACCTAAAACCCTGATCTTGGGCCTTTATACTTCTGTTTATCCCTCAGAATCAAAGAACTCTGAAAAAGAACAGAATCTGAGCCCTTTGAAGATGCCAAAACTACCATTTTTGATGTGATGTAAACCAAAGAGCACTGAATTCTTTGGGAATTCTTTAATCCTTTGGGAAAGGCTTAAAGAGATGGAAATGTCACCTTCAGAAGCTAATAGACCTAGATGGAGGATATGTTGAGTAGCAATAGCTTCACATTTTGATATTTCTGTTTAAAAAGGTTTCTCTGATTTTTTACTTACCCTTGTCTAATGGGGTTTCAAAAATTTCATAGACAGATTTAATTACTTTTTAGTTCTGTTTTCCACGAATGTTTTGAAGCTTTTGTTGTTAGCTGCCTGTGACATATAGTGCTCCCATGCACAGGGGAACAAAATCTTCCTCTTTCCTGTGCCGTCCCCATGATCAGCTACAGATAGTACCATTGTGATCTACAGGGTTTTTATTTGTTGTTTTTCAGAAGTAGCCTTATAATAAATTTTCCTTTTCATCTTTAGTTAACCTACATTATTTTCTAACGTCTGTCATCAATAGACTACTGACTGATAATAGCTGCTTTCCTTTTGGTTCTGATGAAATCCTTCTAAAGCCCCTTGTTGTAATTCTTATTGTTTTCAGTATAAAAATAAACAAAAAGTTAAAATGTAAGGAGTACAAATATAGCTATGCATAAAACCCATGCTCTTTCAGTTTTAGTTTAGACAAAAAAAAAGAAAAGAAAAGAAAAACCACATACAATGTTCTTTAACAATTCTGGAAGTTCTCCCAAATAAAACCCAAAGCAACAATGCCCCCAAATAAGAGTAGTTTAAAAATTAATCTCTGCCAAACCAGCTTTCCTCCAGATGATGGATTTGTTAGTTAATCATTCTGCAGCCAGGATTAGAGCACAGTCAACAGTTTAATAAACCATTCATTTCTTACAGTGCTGAGGAGTTTCAAGAGATTTTTACTATTATGTCATAAACAGAACTATAAATTGTATTCATAATTGTTTTGGCAAAGGATGCCAAGACTTCCATTCTAAGATGATGATTTGAGCCTGCATGTTTAACTACTCCCCTTTTCTCCCAGTTTCCTGTAGAAATGGTCAAAAACATAGCTTAAAAATAATTTTAAGAAATCTTTATCTCTTCTGGAAAACAGTGAAGGATACTATCAACAGGCTATTAGGAGGAATTTGGCAAGATAGCAGAAGAACCAACTGGTTCAAGATTCAATCAGCGCAAGACAAAGTCCACTGAGCATGAGCAGAAGGAAGCTCTCACAGAACCTCAAGATCATTACAAAAGTAGATTCCCACTAGAGCCAGCCCTGTTTCTTAAGGGGATAGTGGTCCAGCTAGCTTCAAACCACTGCAACAAACACAGGAGAAATAAAAATAATAAAATGGGGCAAAGAAGAAAAGAATGACAAGGGCCTACAGAGATGCTGAGAGCCTAGTCTTCTCTATTTGCATTCATGAGGTCATTGATGGGAACTGGAACACACTTTACAATCATTTGCCAGGCTTGCTGAGCAATTTTCCTCAATCAGTAAGCAGTTTGAGCTCTACTGAATACATGAAAAAAGTAAAACCACAGTAGACCTGGAGGTCTTAGGAACCAAAAGAGCCCCTTTGCCATCCAAAGGTGAAGGTAATAGGATCTCAGGAACTGATTGAAATTTATTGATTTTCAATTGATGAAACACTGACAATAGTGTGGAGTGCTGAAATTATACTCCTCAGTCCCAAGCATATTGTTTTTCATCCCAGACTCATTGTTGAAGTTGACAAGTAAATGGGTTTCTGGTAAACATTTATTCCATTTTTCAATCTGGACACTAAATTGGTGTGTAGCAATAATGTGAGGGTAATTATAGGGGTCTGAAGGACCTTAAGTCTCACAAAAGTCTAAATGTTTTTGAAAGAAGCGTGTTTCTTTTCTTTTTGAATTGTAGTTAGATTGTTCAAGAGGAAAATGCATACTAAAAATGGGATTTGATTCAATTCAAAAATTTTACGTAGGTTTTTCATTTGGCAAGGTACAGTACTTTAGGTCTCACTGATGAAGTTTTCTTTCTCTGTATCTCATTTATCCTCCTATTTAAAAGCCTTTTCATTAAACATGTGAAATCCACCAGACAGTTCCCTGCTCCCAGGGATTAGCCTTTCTTACATCAGTTGAAAATGGCTCTTCAAAACAATTTATTAAGTTTTATTTCCCCCTTGCTGTTGGGGATGGGGATGAGGAAATGAAGAATTATTCCTCAGATCTAAAATTTCTCAGCATCCCAATTTGCTTTCCTCCTTCATATTTGTGATCCACCCCCACTCCATTTCTCATCAAGAATGTTTTAAGGCAAAACTAATTAAAATGTACCTTTACAAAGAATAGTGAGCCCTAAACCTCTGAGACTCAGCGTCTTGATCTACAAATTGGGATTAAAAATTTAATTTCAGTGTGGTTATGTAAAGAATTAATAGCATAATTAATATAAAAACGTGTTATGTGCTTAGGGGATGCTGAGCTTCTGTTAAAGGTGATGGAAGAATTCAGGAGCAATCAATCGTGATGGTTGAAAAGCATAATGAACATATTTAATGTCACTGAACTGTACAGGTGAAGGTTGTTTAAATAGAAAATCTTTTATTTCACCAAACCTATATATCCACCACACAAAAAATGTATTTAAACACACATATGCAACATATTTGTCAAACTAGAGCTTGGTATCAACGGAGAAAAGATTGACGTTATCAAGGACTTCATTCTTCTTGCAGCAATTATCAACACTCATGGAAACAGTAGTCAAGAGATCAAACGACGTATTGCATTAGGCCAATCTGCTGCACAAGACCTTTTTAAAGTGTTGAAGAGCAAAGATGTCAGCATGAGGACTAAGGTGTACCTGACCCAAGCCATGGTGTTTTCAATAACCTCATATGCATGCGAAAGCTGGACAGTGAGTAAGGAAGACCGTAGAAGAATTGATGCCTTTGAGTTATGGTGTTGGAGGAGAATATTGAAAGTGCCATGGGCTGCCAAGAGAACCAATAGATCTGTTTTGGAAGAAGTGCAGCCAAAGTGCTGCCTGGAGGCCAAGATGGCCAAACTGTCTCTCATACTTTGGATATATTGTCAGCAGGGACCAGTTGCTGGAGAAGGATATCATGTTTGGTAAGGTGGAGGGTCAGAGAAGAAGAGGAAGACCCCCAATGAGATGGATTGGCCAAGTTGCAGCATCAATAGACTCAAGTGTGACAACAGTAGTGAGGCTGGCCCAGGATGGGGCAGTGTTTCATTCTACTGTGCATAAGGTCGCTATGGGCAGTACCGACTCGATGGTACCCAACAACAACAACAACAACAAGAACAAGAGCCTGGTAGGGGATAGATATTACAGAATCTCTGAACAGAATTCTGATTGTTGTTGTTGTCATGTGCCGTGGAGTTGGTTCTGACTCATAGCGACCCTATACAGGCTTTCCGAGGCTGTAAATCTTTAAGGGAGCAGAAAGCCTCATCTTTCTCCCACGGAACAGCTGGTAGTTTTGAACTGCTTACCGTTAGATTAGCAGCCCGATTCATAAAATTCCAAGAGCATCATTCACTGTGTGATGTTGGGCAAGTTATGTAACCTTTTCCTCAGTCTCCCAATCTGAGTGCCCACTCACATCAGGGAATACGTAAGAGAATTAAGTGAGTTACTTTATGTCAAGTTCTTAATGAAAATAAGTTAATTTAAAAAGAAAAGACATTGCTATTATCCTTTCAGCATACAATTATCATGCACAAGAGGTTGTCAGTTCCCTCTACAAAGTGATAGTTTTGAATATATCCAATGACCTAATTAGTAGGAGTTGTAGGAAGGAAATACAGATATAGGATCCAGTCTCTTGTGTTCACGTGGAGGGGCGGACCAATTTCTCCAGTGGATTTCATGTCATAAACCAGAATATAAAGGATCAGGTTTGTGACTATAAAGGATCAGGAGTTTGGTGAATATGTTCACAGAGCAATTCTAGTTAGTGGAGGGGTGCATGTCCTCGTTTTCATGGCCTTTCCTTCCTGTCCTGAGTTTCTTTGATGTCAACCCCCTGTTTTGTATCTTGAAAATGTTGGCATCTATTTTTAACTCCTAAGTTGAATCAAGGAGCTCTGGTAGCGGAGTGGTTATGAATTGGTCTGTGAACTGCAAGGTCAGCAGTTCGAAACTACCAGGTGCTCCACAGGAGAAAGATGAGGCGTTCTGCTCCTGTAAAGATTTACAGCCTCGGAAGCTCTGTTCAGGGTCACTCTGGGTCAGAATTGACTCGATGGCAAGTCTTCCAAAGAGGGATTTCCATTTGTAGGATTTTAGGTACAAAGATAGTCTACAGACAGATTTTCTATGAGATGAAAAGGATGAGGTGATGATGTTTCAGGTCAGATTTTGACTATTGCAGAATTAAGATTTTGATACCTATCAAACCTGCTCATGTAATTCAGAATAAAAAATATATACATACCAAATCATAAATACAAAACCCACATATATGCTGAAGCTGAAATAAATTTAGTCTAGATTTCCTGATGTCAAAATTCTGGATAAATGAACTAAAGCTGAATAACTCAATCACTCTCCACATATGCCTTTCCCTTCTTAATTTCTGGTGCCCTCGGCACACCCTCAGGCAGCCTGTTGGGCAATCATGTCTGCAAAAATATGGCACCAACCATTCCTCCCACAATATTCTCTGCTTCTCTATTGAGTTTGATAATCCATTGCAGTGGCCACACAGAACTCAGACACCAGACTTATAGTTATGGATTTTATCAGGGAAGTTAACAGGTTACAAATACAGGATCAGAAAATGCTCAGGGCACTGTTATTCCAGTCAGTTGCTGATAAATGCCCACAGGAAACACCACTCCACCATAAGCTTCAATGTGAGGGCAGGCACTTGGTTCTAGCTCAGTGGGTCAGTAAACCTAGCTCCCCAACTTAAGTGCCTGGAGGCATCCCACTCTACAAATAAGCTTCTTGCCCAAAGTCACTCAGCTACACTTCCTCCAAGGGCTCAGAAGTCCATTGCTCTATCTTAAACTATGGTTCTTGGGTCTGCTGCTCCTCTGTCACTCCTCCAATGTCACAGTGGGAATTACAGACTATGACCAGAAGAGACATTAGACAATTCACTACACTGCAACATCATACTGCAGTGGTATCCAACATGTTGGCTTCCCCAATCCTCCTCCAAAAAGACTTGTCCGGAGCCCCTGGCTGGGCTTTGTCACCAGGCCTGCTTTATCTCCTTCCATTCATCAACAGCTCTGACTCTCTATAACATTGACTGAACTTAACTTTGCAGATAGAGCCCAACTCCTTGTAATCTCACCCATATGTGAGGTGATGACCACCAACACCTTTCTCTTTTGTGTCTTCTCTAGACTGTGCTATATAAAGAGGAAAGCAAGTGTGTTCACAAGAATATGCTTCCTTGTCTCTTTGGGGAGTGAGCTGGGATTTCCCTAGTATGTGAGGTTTGGCAAACCCAGATTCTTCACATTGATGGTAGGAAGAGTTGTTGGGGGAGGGAGAGAACATGGATATCAGAAGCAGGCACTTATCAGCAGTTTAATAAGACTTTACTTTGAGGATACTACTTTATCTTGTCTAGCTTTAGTCTCCCCGGTGTGCCATAAAATATGCATGATTAAAGTGAGTGACTATAATGTTTGGTGACTCTACAGGATCAGCACTGGACTTTGAACCAGAAGGTCAGCTGTGTGAGCCCACCAGTTGCTCTGCAGGAGAAAAATGAGGTTTTCTGCTCTCGAAAACATTTACAGGCTCAGAAACCCTGCACAGAATCACTATGATTGGGACCAACCAAATAGCACTTAACAACAACAGTGATGATGTAGGTTAACACTATACCTGCTTAGAGAAGTCAGTAAGGATAGCTTTGATTTCTAAGAAGACAATGTCTTTGACTTTCTCAGGCAGTGACAGCTCATCTCTTGTACTTCCTCCATGATTCTTGTTTGTTTCTTGGGGAAGCAGAGGTGAGATTGGAGACTGGCCTGCCCCATGAGCTATGGTGTCCTGCTCTTTCTACAACTTGTCACTAAGTCAGGGCTAAGTTAGGAGACATATCTGTCCTACCTTCACCATGCTGCCAGAGACAATCTAGATTTCCAAGGCCAGGTAATTAATAGTCAAAAGGTGATAATGATATCCTTCAGGTTTTTAAGTAGGATTTTCAACCCAAAAGCATTATTTAGAAAGAACTGCCTAAAACCGAAAGGCTAATTTAGCTGGCTAAGATAGCAAAAGGTAGTGGCTCTGGCAGTTTTGAGTTGGTTGCTATTGTTTAACAACAAATATTGTTCAACATTCAGAAAACACCTTGAACATTTAGATTTCCTCAGTTGTAAAGGATTGTTGTTAAGTGCCACTGAGTCTGTTCTGATTCATAATGACCCTGTGTAGCGTTTCCAAGGAGTGACTGGTGAGTTTGAACCGCTAGCCTTACTGTTCAAACTGACCATGTTGTCCAGTGCTTATACTACTGCACCACAAAATAGATTATAAAACTTTTTATATCCTATGTAGGGAATTACCTGGTTATCACTAGATTGGCCCTGTCTTGGGGCAGGCCTACTTCATGAGCATCTGGCCTGTATACTCACATAGAACAGTCTACTCCAAAGGGCCCCATGCTAGTTTAATGCTCTGCTGTCAGCATCTTAAAATTATTAATACATTTTAAGTAAGGTGCCCCACAATGTCATTTTACACTGGACCCTGCAAATGAATGTAGTCAATCTTTCCCCCAGCAACTAGTCTATTGTGTGAGATGCTTATTTGTCATTGGGAGAAAATAAATGATCAATATTGAGAATTCCTCACTGGTAGTATATCCAAACCATGATTCCTAAAGCAGTTTAAGCCTTTTTAATATGCATAGGGAGTCCTGGTGTGGTGCTGTGGGTTTATGCGCTGGACTACAAAGTTAGTTTGAACCATAAGATTGGTGGTTCAAGCTTATTAGCTGCTCCTTGGAAATCATATACAGGGTCACTATGGGTCAGAACTGATTTGATGGCACTTAACAACAACAACAACAATATGCATAGGAAATCCTGTTGTGGTGTTGTATGATAACCACTGGACCACAAGGTGTACTTGAATCACAAGATCAATGGTTCAAACCCACCAGCCACTCTTCAAAAACCCTATACAGGTTGCTATGAGTCGGAACCAACTGGATGGCACTTAACAGCAGCAACAAAAATATGCATGGAATCAACATTAAGCCTAAAAATTATAGTTAGAACTTAGAAACCTAATGTGATACTTGAAATGTCAGCTGCCATTTGATTGCTCCCCTCCCCACTACAAAGAGGGATAATGTACAAATTTTCTTTTTTCCTGATAGTAACAACTTCTTCTGCTGAAACTCTCAAAGGAATAACAGGTCCAAAGTGTTGGATATAGATACTGCCAAGGCAATGTGCTAGAGTTACCGAGGTGATGCTATTAAATCCTGAGAAGCAAATATTCAGATCTCATTCAAATGAAGTTCTCAAAGGGAATTGCCCTTTATATAATGATTGATTTTTCTAAAGTGAATGGCTAGTTGCAGGATTTTTACCACTGGTTCATTGTTAGGGACTTGGTTTTGTGTCTGAACTACATTTAAGGAAAGAGAATGGTAATTCAGGGCAGTGTGCTGAATTGCAATAAGAATGTTGATGATTAAAATTATTAAGAGAAATAAAGCAGACTCTAGCTAAAATTACAAATATCTGATAAGTCAGTGGGTGTCCAAGAGAGATACCATAGTAGGATTTGATACTGAGATGATGCATTGGACTTCTATTCAAAAAGGTTCAAATTGTAAAAAACACCATAAGTGCATTAAAACAAGACATCTTTGTTTGAAAACAAGAGATGATGTTGATTGTAATATCTTGTAACAGAGGACAATGTTGTAGTTGCTGTTGATGCTAGATGCCATTAAGTCAGTTCTGATTCACAGGATTTTCAAGTTGGTGGGTTTGAACCATCGACTTTGTGGTTCACAGTCCAGTTCTTATCCTACAGTGCCATAACAGGACTCCATCCACAGAGAACAATGTTGTTGTTAAGTGCCATCGATTTTGACTCAATGACTTTATATAGGGTTTCCAAGGAGCAGCTGGTGGATTTGAACTACCAAACTTGCAGTTCAAACCGACCTTGTGAGAAAAAAAAAGATAGTGTTCTTTCCAAGTGTCTTTTCTTGTATCTCCCCATGAACTTTTATCATCAGATCCAAGCAGGAGCTAAAGACTTTTGGAGCAAAAGCTAAGGCTTACAGTTAACAGGATCTGTAGTGGCTACACCATAAATACAAGCAGGCGTTATTACTGTTGTTAATTGCCATTGAATCAATTCCAACTCTTGGAGACTGGATGTGTGCTCATAGAGCTCTACTCCGGAGGATTTTCAAGGCTGTAACCATTTGGAAATAGATCACTAGTTCTATAATCTGAGATGCCTCTAGGTGTGTTTGAACCATCAAAGCTTTGATTAGTAGCCAAGCAATATACCATTTGTATACCCCAGGAACTGTTACATTTAGGCGTGAAGTCCAAATTGGAAAGGAAACAATAGCAGTATGAATCTAGATTTTCATAACTAATTCAATAATTATTTTGGATTTAAATGTTACATATGCTTATGTGACCTACATGAAGGACTGCAGCTAGGGGGGTATTTGACCATGCTATTTCTGAAGGCGCTCTGGTAGCACAGAGGTTATGAGTCAGGATGCTAACCTCAAGGTCAGCACTTCAAAACTATCAGCTGTTCCATGGGAGAAAGATGAGGCTTTCTGCTCCTGTAGAGATTTGCAGCCTCAGAAACCCTATGCAGAGTCACTATGAGTCAGCATCAACTCCACTGCACATAACCACCACCACCACCAGTCCTGAAGAATCAACTGTGTGGATCACGACAAGCTATTGATTACATTGCCAAGAATGGGGATTCCAGAACACTTGATTGTGCTCATGAGGACCCTGGACATAGACCAAGAAGCAGTCATTCAAATAGAACAAGGGGATACTTAATGATTTAAAATCAGGAACGGTGTTTACCAGGGTTGTATTCTTTCACCATACTTATTCAGTCTGCATTCTTAGCAAATAATCCGAGAAGCTGGATTACATGAAGAAGAACATGGCATCAGGATTGGAGGATGATCTACTAACAACCTGAGATATGCAGATAATGCAACCTTGCTTGCTGAAAGTGAAGATTACTTAAAATGCTTACTGATGAAGCTCAAAGATCACAGTCTTCAGTATGGATTGTGCCTCAATGTAAAGAAAACAAAATTCCTCACTACTGGACCAATAAATAACATTAAGATAAATGGAGAAAAGATTGAAATTCTCAAAGGACTCAATGGACTTAGATCTACAATCAACACTCATGGAAACAGCACTTAAGAAATCAAATGATGTATTGCATTAGGCAAATCTGCTGCACAAGACCTCTTTAAAGTGTTCAAGAGCAAAAATATCAGTTTGAGGACTTAAGGTGCCCCTGACCGAATCTATTGTATTTTCATAACCTCATAAGCATGTGAAAGTTGGACAATGATTAAGGAAGTCCATAGAAAAATTGATGCATTTGAGTTGTGATGTTGGAGAAGAATATTGAAAGTACCGTGGACTACCAGAAGAACAAACAAATCTGTTTAGGAAGAAGCATAGCCAGAATGTTCCTTGAAGCCAGGGTGATGAGACTTCATCTCTCATACTTCACACATATTATCTGAAAGGATCAGTCCCTGAAGAAGAATATTATTTTTGAAAATGTGGAAGGTCAGAGAAAAAGAGGAAGAGCCCCAATGAGATGGATTGGCATAGTGGTAGCAGCAATGAGCTCAATGGTAACAATTGTGAGGATGGCGTAGACTGGGTAGTGCTTTGTTCTAGTGTGCATACAGTTGCTATGAGTCTAGAACCAACTCCACGGCACATAATAACCACAACAGTTCCTGAAGCAGAGAGTTCAGAACTCCTGAAAGGTTTTTTCTACTTGGATTAAACTTGGATGGTTCCTTCAGCCAAAAGTCAAAACATAGGTTATAACTCCTCTCTCAATTAGAACATGAACACAAGTAAGAAAAAAGAAATAAGTAAAAAGAGATATCATGTATGGAGAAACTATTACATTTTATAGCGCTTGAATGACTACAGTTGGAGAGACAGAGTTCTCTGTAATTGGTACCTTGTTGTTGTTGTTAAGTGCCATTGAGTAAGTACTGACCCATAGTGACCCTGTATATGGTTTTCAAAGAGCAGTTGGTGAGCTTGAACTACCAACCTTGCAGTTCAAATGGCTTTGCTGTCTGATGCATTAATCCACAGCGCCACACCAGGACTCCAATTGGTACCGTAGAACAAGGAAAGTTCATGTGACCATAAAGAGTAAGAATGGGCTAAGAAATAATGAGAATGATGTAAGTAAAGGATACAGACCATATCCAGCTGAAACAATTTTGAAGTCATAGATTCTTGTTTTTTTTCGCTAATTCCATGGAAAAGTATGAATGGGAGTTAATGTGAGAACCACATTATTTTATTTTTACTATGTTGGTTATACTTAGCTTGACTGTAGTTCTCAGTCCAGCATAGAAGGCAGCATAAAATTTAAGATTAAACATTTGTGTCCTAAAGTTCCTCAACCACACATAACTCAAGAAAATTTACACGGCCAACTTTATTCTTGGCCCCACCTGCTCCCATGTAGTTTGGTTCTCCACCCACTCAACTCTTCTTGTGTTCCTCTCTACCCTCCTACTGTTCCCAGGGAGCTACCAAAGGCCCACTCCCAAATTCTTGTTACTTTTTTAAGCAGTGGAATCAGAACTCTTCTTTGTTTAAATAGCTTATAGCTATCTGTGTTGTCCAGGGAGAAGACCTCAACTTCTAAAGGCAACTTTAAGGTGCTTTTCTACACCAATAGTGAAAATCTTCTCAAATGAGTCTTACCCTTCTCCTTATATACCAAGGGGCTGTTTGAAATAATATTTTTTTCTACTTTATAAATTGCTATGTCATTAAATAGTCCTCTAAAGTAATGGCATATCATTCAATCTCATGGATGTAGTACTTAAAATGTTTTGTTATTGAATGCTTTTTAAGTTGTTGTTTAGTATTGTTGCCAATATTTTGCTATTATAAATAAAGCTAGAAGAACACATTTCTAGCTATATATTTTCAAGCAAGTATGATTATTTACTTTTATAAGTATATGAGGTACAATTGCTATAGAGAAATTTAAAGCAAAATTCTGCAGCTTTTTAATATGCATTGTTAATGGTTTTCAGAAACCTTTATAAATATACAAAGTGCCTATATTTCTGTAAACTCATCATTCTGGGTAGTGGAGTTCTTATTTTTTTTTAAATGACTAGGTTAAAAAATAAGGAATCCTGGTGTGGCACTGTAGGATAAGCACTGGATTGCTAACCACAAGCTAACTGCAAAGTTTGTAGTTCAAACCCATCAGCCATTCCTCAGAAACCCATGTACAGGAT
>NW_006408675.1:3175146-3181753 GCF_000296735.1 Chrysochloris asiatica | reverse complement strand
TCTAATCCTGATACTTTGTTCTTCTTCATATAGTTCAGTTTCTTAAATTATTTGCTAAGTATATAGATTGAAAAACTATGGTGAAAGAGCCAACCCCGACACACTCCTTTCCTGATTTTAAACCACACAGTATCCCCTTGTTCTGTTTGAATGAGTGTCTCTTGGTTGCCTCTTGGTCTATGTATATGTTCCTCATGAGCACGATTGAGTGTTCTGGAATTCCCATTATTTGCAATATTATCTATAGTTACTTATGATCCATACAGTTGAATGTCTTTGTAGAGTCAAGAAAATACAAGTCAATCAGATGTGTATTGTTGTTGTTGTTGTTAAGTGTCATTGAGTTGGTTCTGACCCATAACGACCTTATATAGCATTCCCAAGGAGTGGCTGGTGAGTGTGAACTGCCAACCTTGCAATCCAGTGCATTAGCCCACAGCGCCACACCAGGTCTAGACACTTTTTGAACAATAACAACTTTTAAATTTGCTATTTCAGTGTATGAGGCTTTGGGAAGATACAATAAATGTGTGGGATGTTTTGTCTTTGAAAAGTTTAGAAGGTAATGGGGTGCCTGGACACCATGCAAGACTAAAAAGAACGTGTTTAACCAACAGTAGAGTCCTGGTGTAGCGCTGCAGGATAAGCATTGGACTGCTCACCACAAGGTCACCAACTTAAATCCATCAGTCACTCTCAAAACTCCTATCAGGGTCTCCATGAGATAGAACTGACTCAATGGCATGGTTGTTATGTGATAACGTCATGTTAATGATCACAAACTCTGCACTCTCAAGACTTGTGAGGAGAATGAAGTAGCAACATTTTTATAGTATAGCATGAGAAGTATGAGAAACGTTGAACAGAATGATGTAGGAGCACATAGTAGGGTCTAATGCAGCCTATCACAACCTATCTATCACTTTATCATATTGAGATGGCTTACATGATGCTCTGATACTGAAAAGCTATGCTACCTCTACTTTTAAAACCAGTAGAGTCACCTGTGGTAGACAGATTTCCATGGTGCTTCCAAGACTAAGATCAGGAAGAAAAGCCCAGCAATCTACTTCTGAAAGTTGACAAATAAAAATCCTATAGATCACAACAGAATATTGTTCAATGTAATGCTGATGAAAAATGAGCATCTGGCTTGGAAGACACTCAAAATACACAGTGGTCACAACAATGAACTTGAAGGAGACTGATACATGGTTTCTTGAATAGTACAGCACAAACTATTTTTCCTCTAGTAACAGAATAAGTGACTCTTTCCTCAACTTTTAGAAGCTATATTAAATGTGAAGATAGTAAAGGACAGGACAATATTTTCTTCTGTTGTACATAGGGTCAGCGTGAGTCTGAGTTGATGGATGACAATGAACAACAGTAACAACAATACAGCCCTTAAGAAGGGCAGAGGAAGTGCCCTTGAGAATAAAGCTTGAGCTACTTTGAAAGTAAAGTAGAAAAGTTGGGTCATTTATCTGCTCTGTCCTTTTGCATGCCAAGGTTCCCAAGCCTCCTAGGCAGTACCATGCATGAGTAGAGAAGGTTGCAGTTGTGGGGTATGACTTGTGGTGGGATCTTTTATGTAATTTCTCAGGTTTGATCTTGGAAATAGACCAGAGAGTTTTAAATCACCTTTTATTTATTTAGTTATTCAATCATACATTTTATTTTCCAGGGAATTATAATAGAGTGTTTGTAGTTAGACTATTGTAATTCTCATATCCTGGCTTGCTTCCAGAATAAGCTAACTAAATAGATTCACCATCATTCAGGGAAGTATTCCAAGGATTCCTTCTTAAGTGCTGAAGATCCCAAAAAGCTTCTTCACTAAGAAAATTAAGGGGAAGTTGTTCTCATTAAAGTGTTAAGACTAGGGATTTTTTTCTTGTTGTTGGCTGTTTTATCATTGTTAGGTCTTCCAACTTTTAAAAGACGAGCCACGACATCTGATATATTTTCCTGAATGCTGAGAATCTCACATGACTGATTTGTTTCAGAATAATACTGTAAGGAATTAAACGTAAATACTTTGACTACATCATTTTTGTACAAGAGGCTTTAGAGTACCATTTAATGTTTGAGACCTTTTGGAAACCATACATGCATCAATGTAATTTGATAAAGGCAAGAGGAAAGCGTTGACCTTGATAGTCTATTAAATCCTTAGAAAAATTTGTATCTAGCATAATCAAAGACATCATTCTTACTAATGTAGTTCAGCTTCCTGAGAATTCGGCTTGATAGTTTCCCAAATACCTAGTCCTTCAGTTATGAATATGACAGAAGTTGATCCCACCTGCATAATATTTTAGGGCCCAGAATAAGAAGTTAGGAAACAGGCAAATTGTAATAGTTTCCCTTGATCCTGAGGACTCTGCACACTATATCTTATAACGATGTAAAAATGTTCTTTTAACTTTCTGCCAGAATTTGACCCTGTCATGGGTGTGAGGTAGGGATTGCTCATTTCTCTTTCAGTGTGTCTGACACAGCACACATCGTTCACATTTAAAGATATGTATCTGTACATTTAAAGCTATATCTTTTCACATTTACAGATTTTTTATTTTTCATTGATCATGGCTCCTAAAATGCACCAAAGAGAGTCATTTATTCTAATGCCAGAGGAAAAATCTTTTGTGCGACACAAGAAGCCATGTATCCTGCATGCAGTCCTGTTAAAGGAACATTAAATGTACTTTTCATGTGATTTTTGTCTCTGATTGGACTTTAGAACCGATGCCAAATATCTGATGCAACTCAATGGAAAAATCTCTGTGTGATTCTGTGTGTATTACTTAGTCTTACTGAAGAGAGAGTTGGACCAGGTAGTCTCAAAATATCCCTTTCAAATTCAACAATTCCACCTAAATAAAAGAAGGAGTTGTAGAAAAAAATCCATAGCAGAGGAAGTGCCAAAGAGTTTCTGCCCTTCCTAATTTATATTCCTCCTTGCATGTACATTGTTCTCATTGTTGTTAGATGCCACTGAGTCGGTTCAGACTCACAGCGACTCTATGCACAACAGCATGAAACACTGCCCTATCTTATGCCATCCTCACAACTGTTGTTACATTTGAGCTCATTGTTGCTGCCATGGTCTCAATCTATCTCTTAGGGAATCTGACCCTTCATTTTACAAAACATGATGTCTTTCTCCAGGGACTGATCCCACCTGGTAACGTATCCAAAGTATGAGAGACAAAGTCTCCACATCCTTACTTCTAAGGAGCATTCTGACTGTACTTTCAAGCCAGATTTGTTTATTGTTCTGGAAATTCATGGTGCTTGCAATATTCTTTTCACCACTATAATTCAAATGCATCAATTCTTCTATTGTCTTCCTTATTCACTGAATAATTTCTGCATACATATTAGGAAATTGAATATACCATTGCATGTGTCAGGTATACATTAGTCCTTAAGGTGATATCTTTGCTCTTGAATACTTTAAAAAGTCTTTTGCAGCTGATTTCTTAATAAAATATATCATTAAATTTCTTGACTGATGCTTCCATGAGAGTTGATTGTGGAGTCAAGCAAAATGAAGTATTTGACAACTTCAATCTTTTCTCCATTTATCATGACATTATTTATTAGTTCATTTGTGAAGATTTTAATTTTCTTCACATTGAGGTGCAGTCATACTAAAGGCTGTAATGTTTGATCTTCATCAATAAGTATTTTAAATTCTTTTTCCTGTCAGCAAGCAAAGATATATCATCTGCACATTGCAGGTTGTTATGAATCTTCCTGCAGCCCTGATGCCACATACTTTTTAATATTATTGAACTTCTAGGATTATTTGCTAAACATACAAGTTGAATACTGTTGAGGTCCTATGTCAGGTTCCAGCCTCAACAAGGAAGTGTGGGTGTCACGAAGAAGGGAGATCTGGCGGCAAAAGGGATAGAGAAAGAGAGAGACGAAATATATACAAAAAAGACAGACACACAGATATGATGCAAACTGGCAGGTAGGCAGATCTGCAAACATATTGCCTAGCATTGCACAGCATTGTACACAGATCTAACTCTACCTCAGTCTTTTATTCTCTTTTTTAAGGAGGGATTTGTTACAAAGGAAGGATGTAATTCACAAAGGGAGGATGTGATTAAGACAGGATACGAAACTGAAATGTGGTTAATCATTCAAAACAGGACATAACGATTCACAGGAACAACTTTTAAAATATTTTCATAGTTTTTCTTAACAATCTAACATTTTTATTTCTACAGAAAAAAGGTTCAATCAAGCTGTTATATATTAATTTTTAGGCTTAAATGATCTAGAGCAGTGATGTGTGGTTTCTTAAGGATACTTAACATAAAGCAAGGTTTCTGAAAGGAGCCAAGCTGTCTCTGTACACTTTGCAAACTTTTGTTTGTGAGCAAGATCTCAGGCACGGGGCTTCATTTATCTGTATCTAAAATGCTACATTGTTCTCAATTATCACATTTCTATATACTTTCAGGAGGAAGGAGAGCATCTGGTTTAAACTGATTATATTCAGAGGCGGTTTAATGGGGCTGCCACTATTATCCTCTAATCCAGCATTACCAGAATTTACCATTCCACTTTAAGTACAAACTTTGGGTAGTTTTTTTCTAAACACCTTTTCTCATATTCCCAATATAGCTGTTCCTGGCCTTTCTGAATTATCTGAGGAAAGTTTTACTGCCTCGGCTCTAAAAAGGGATTTCAAACCCATTATTGTTCATGGATATCAAACATAACTGAATAATCAAATAAGGAGCAGTTCTGACTTTCATCCCAGGTGGCTATTGCTTGTTCCTCAGAAAGATTTGTTCCCAGGACTCCACACACTGCCAACACAGTGGAGGCATTAAGAGAGACATTGTAAAAGAAACCATTTTCTCAGAAGCTACAATTACTGGAGTTAGAAGCATAGAATGAAAAATATTAGGACCAAAGAGAATTATACAGAAGTAGCCAACCAGTGAGTTTGCAAAAACCAATGAACCCGGGACATCAGGAGGTCACTTCCTTTGGCCCTCAGGGTCCATGGCTTGCTATCCTGAGAAGGGCCCTGAGGTTGGATTTTCATCCATGTTGTCACAGGGCCACTGATCAACCCAGGGTCTGCATATGCTGTCCCCAGCAGAATACATATGGTGAAAGGATACAACCCTGGCATACACTGTTCCTGATTTTAAATCACTCAGTGTCCCCTTGTTCTGTTCTAACAACTGCTTCTTGGCCTACGCACATAATTGTGCTCATTCCTCATGAGCACAATGAAATCTTCTGGCATACCCATTCTTCACAATGTTATTCAATGCCCTGATGTATTTTATGACACCAGAAAAATCTAGTATTATGGGTGAGGCCAATGTAGTTTAGTGAACTATGATTTAGGGAATGAAAGAGATGGCTAACAAAGGTGAATTGTCAACTCATACGTTCTACATTTTTAGATCAACTCTGAACCAGGAGTGCATTTCTTACAAAAGTCAACTTTATTATAGTAGAAGAGATTGCCCTCAATTCTCCTTCTCTCTCTCCCCTTGTTTCTCTTCTTGTTTCCATACCAGGCTTTGGCTCAAAAGCAGTCTTGGCCCTACTGCCAACTAGCTTTGCAAATGACAATCACTCAAAGATATCCAGGAATCCTGGTGTGACACTGTAGCTTAAGCATTGGATGGCCAACCAATGGATGGGTTTGATTGGTTCAAACCCACCAACTACTCCTCAGAAACCCTATCTATACAAGGTCACTATGAGTTGGAACCAGCTTGATGGCACTTAACAACAACAACAAAGATGTCTAGGTTCTAATCCCTGGAGCCTGTGAATATGTGAGGCTACATAGCAATGGGAAATTACAACTGCATATGGAATTAAGGTCCCTAATCAATTGATTTTGAAATGAAGATTATCCAGCTGGGCCAAATGGACCAGCCAGTGTTCTTAAAAATGGAAGAGAGACAGAAAAAGAATGACAAATTGTGAAGAGGACTCAGCTTTTGCTGGTTTTGAAATAGATAAATGGGGCCATGAGTCAAGGAATATGGGTAGACACTAGAAGCAAAAAAGGTAAAAATTCTTGCTTACAGTCTCCAGAAAGATATGTTGTTGTTGTTGTTAAGTGCCGTTGAGTCGGTTCCGACCCATAGAGACCTTGTACAAGGTTTCCGAGGGTGTAAATCTTTACGGGAGTAGAAAGCCTCATCTTTCTCCTGCAGAGCTGCTGGTAGTTTTGAACTGCTGACCTTCAGGTTCGCAGCCCGATTCATAACCACTACGCTACCAGAAAGATATGCAGCCCTTCTAATACCTTGATTTTAACCCTTTGAGACCAGTGTTGAACATCTAACTTAAAGAACTCTAAGATAATAAATTTATGTTATTGTAAGCCAAGCTTGTGTTAATTTGTGTCAGCAACAATAGAAAATTAATATACTAGCCCTAAAATCTTGTTCCACCACTCGTCTGTCAGTTTGTCATACTGTGGTGGCTTTGTGATTCTGAAAGCTATGCCACAAGTATTTTAAGTACCAGCAGGGTCACCCACAGTGGATAGGTTTCAGATGAGCTTCCAGACAAAGACAAACTAGGAAGAAGGAGAGATGAA
>NW_006408675.1:3156983-3173156 GCF_000296735.1 Chrysochloris asiatica | reverse complement strand
AGAGAGGTGACCCAACGGAATGCGGAAATCATCGGACAATCTCTTTGACATTCCATGTGAGTAAAGTTTTGCTAAAGGTAATACAGAAACGGCTACAATCATACATTGACAGAGAGCTTCCAGAGGTTCATGCCAGATTCAGAAAAGGCCACAGAATAAGGGATATCATTGTTGATGTCCGATGGATCTTGGCTGAAAGCAGAGAATATCAAAAAAATGTTTACCTGTGCTTTATTGACTATGCAAAGGCTTTTGATAGTGTGGATCATGACAAGCTATGGACAACATTGCCAAGTATGAATATTCCAGAACACTTAATTGTGCTCATGAGGAATCTTACCTGGACCAAGAGGCAGTTGTTTGAACAGAACATCTGAACACTGAATGTTTAACATTAAAAAAAGGTTGTAGTCTTTCACCATACTTATTCAACCTGTATGCTGAGCAAATATTCCAAGAAGCTGGGTTCTATGAAGAAAAACGTGGCATCAGGATTGGAGGAAGACTTATTAACAACCTGCGATATGCAGATGATACAACCTTGCTTGCTGAAAGTGAAGAGGACTTAAAACATTGACTGATGAAGATCAAGAGCACAGCCTTCAGTATGGATTACATCTCAACGTAAAGAAAACAAAAATCCTCACCATTGGACCAATAAATAACATTGTTATCAACAGAGAAAAGATTGAAGTTGTCAAGGACTTCATTCTTATTGGATCAACCGTCAATGTTCATGGAAGCAAAATTCAAGAAATCAAACGATGTATTGCATTAGGCAAATCCGCTGCACAAGACCTTTTTAAAGTGTTGAAGAGCAAAGATGCCAGCTTGAGGACTACAGTGCGCCTGACCCAAGCCAAGGTATTTTCAATAACCTCATATGTTTGTGAAAGCTGGACACTAAATAAGGAAGACCGTAGAAGAATCGAAGCATTTGAGCTATGGTGTTGGAGGAGAATATTGAAAATGTCATGGCCTATCACAAGAACAAACAGATCTGTGTTGGAAGAAGTGCAGCCAGAGTGCTCCTTGGAGGCCAGCATGGACAAATGTTGTTCTTTGGACATATTTTCAGGAGGGACCAGTCACTGGAGAAGGATATCATGTTTGGTAAGGTGTAGGGTCAGAGAAAAAGAGGAAGACCCCCAGTGAGATGGATGGGCAAAGTGGCAGCATCTATTGGCTCAGGCATGGTAACAATTGTGAGGTTGGCACAGGACCAAATGTTGTGTTATGAGTTGGTCCTGACTCCATGCACCTAACAACAACATAACAACAACATAATCCTGTTAGTTTTAGTACCTGCTTATGATGATTACTGAGACAATGTTAGTAACATACACTGCCTGATACCTAGCCCATTGTTGTTCTTGTAAAGTACCGTCAAGTTGGTTCCGACCTATAGCGACCGGTATAGGGTTTTCAAGGAGTGGCTGGTGAGCCTGAACTGTTGACGTTGAGGTTCAAACTGACTTTCTAGTCTAGAGCCTTAGCCCACAGCACCACACCAGTACATCAAGTAAATACTCAGGTATTATTTTGAATCCTTCTTCTAACTTTCCCAACCTTCTTTTAAAGCCAAAAGTGATGGTAATATGGTGACTCTATCGCAAACCCTCCTATGAATGGGTAGAGCCAGCTGACTCCCAGAGCTAGTCAACAGCAGGAAGAATCATAATTCTATCCAATCTATTTCGTCAAGACTGGATGCCTTTCAGTTTCTAAAGATCTACCTGTCTGCATCTTCATGACTGTGTGAGTGAGCAATCTTTGGGTCAACAAACCAAGTCTGCTTTTCCTATGTATTGATTCTTATTTTAATTTGTATATTATGAGAGCAGGGGTCCTGGTGTGGCACTGTAGGATAAGCACTGGTCTGTTAACTGCAAGGTTAGCCATTTCATACCCACCAGCCACTCTTTGTGAACCCTGTACAGGGCCGCTCTGAGTCAGAACAGACATGAAAGCACTTAACAAAAACAAGAACATTATAAAAGCAAATCATGGGCATCTCTGTCTTAAAGTAGTGCCTTATCTGTAAGTTTACATTGGGAGAAGAACAGCTTATATCAAGGACAAGTACAATGCAAAGAGGTAGCATTTCCGGAAGGGTGGAGAAGAAATCCAACAGTTTCTGGGAAACTGTTCACTTGGTCCTTTGCCTAGTCACTAGGCCATCCACCCCCACACCTCCCCACCTCCCCCCCTTTGTATTTACTTAGAAGCATTCAGAATATCAACAAAACAGCTGCATCTTTTTTTTTTTTTTTCATTTGCAATTACAGAATGGTATTCAGTTAACAGAACAATTATTTCGTATAAGCTGCATCAGACAACTGAAGATGAAAAACAAAAATTATCATCCCCATATATAACTAATTTGTGCTGTGTACCAGCAAGAACCTGCTTTAAATTTCCATGCCAATTTACAACCCCATACTGTACCAGGCAAGGTGAGTGGCTATTGAAAATAACCACCAGGACAGGGCTAGCTAAAGACACATTTTGTAGTGTGTTAACTACACAAAAAAAGACACTGTACAGTTTATAAACAAATCTTACACAGCCTTACATTTCAATTTTTTTTTTTTTTTTAAAGGGATTGGTTTTTTTCCGGGGGTTTAATTGTTTTTTGGCTTAAAAAGGAAAAAAAAAACAACTGAGCTAGAACCAACTTATTCATCATCATCATCTTCATCATCTTCATCCTCTTCTTCATTTTCCTTGTCTTCTTCATCTTCCTTCTTTTTCTTGCTTTTTATCATCCTTGACGATTCCTTTTTTGGCTGCATTGGGCTTTCCTTTAGCCCAGTAGGCAGCGATATTCTTTTCTCACTTCTCCTTCAGCTTAGCAGCCTTTTCATGAGGCTGACTGTCATGGGCAGCGGTGTTATGCCACATCTCTCCCAGTTTCTTTGCAACATCACCAATGGATAGGCTGGGATACTTGTCTTTGATTTTGGGGAGATACTCCAAACAAAACAAGCAGAAGGCCAAAGGAGGCCTCTTGGGTGCATTGGGATCCTTGAACTTCTCTTTTGTCTCCCCTTTAGGCTGGATATAGGTGTTCATTTCTCTTTCATAACGGGCCTTGTCCGTCTTTGCCATGTCTTCAAAATTTCCTTTCTTTTTAGTATATGAGGTCTTCCACCGCTCTGAGCACTTACTGGAAAATTCTGAGAAGTTAACTGAAGCTGCTTCTTGTGCTCCTCCTGGCAGGTTTGCACACACACACACACACAAAATGCATAGGGTGATATTTTGCCCCTCAGCTTCTTAGGATCTCCTTTGCCCATGTTTAGTTATTATTTTTCTCCATCTGTGAGGCACAGAGTACTCCCAGTGCATCTGGCTCTGCCTGGCCCGGTGCTGCCTCTATGCAGCTCAACGCACTGAAATCCACACCTCCCTTTTTTCAGGTTACTCCAGTATTCCAATAAATTGCCCAATTCCAAGGACTTTCAAAACCTTAAGTCAGTGTCTGGTTCTATATGCCTTAGGTATAAGTAACACAAGGGAATAGTCCTTACAGGAGTATCTTGGGTCCCATGGGTTATGCAAAACAAAAATGTTAATGCAACATTTGTGGTCAAACTTTACATGCATAAAAGTCAGAACAGTATTATTTATGGCTTGAACAACTGTTGCAAGATACTTACCTCCTTCTGATAGTTTGAGGATTATCATATAGGCGGTTAAACTTAATACTAGGCTCGTCTTTATTTGGGCTCCTGTAATCCCAGTTACATCTCACCATTCGCATTTGTTGTTTTTGGCACAGAAAATAAAAAAAGAAAGAGAACCATTGTTGATTGCACATTCAAATTAGTACAGCGTTCACACTGACTGGGGTGCGGTGATAGATGCAAATTAAGAAGTCTAGTTTGGTGATGGTTCAGGGTTTGAAGGGAAGGGCTGTAGGCTAATTATAGTGGTGGAGACGGTCCGACTCATAGCAACCCTGTACAGGGTTTCTGAGGCTGTAAATCTTTGGGAGCAGAAAGCCTCATCTTTCTCTCATGGAACAACTGGTAGTTTCGAACTGCTGTGCCTGAGGTTTGAGGCCCGGTTTATAACCTCTATGCAACCAGAGCTCCATAGGCTAATTATAAAGGGATCAAATGTTTCATTTTTCCATGCTATTAGTATATTTGCATGCATGTTTGCACAATATAGGCCTTTTAGAAAATGGTGGGAATTTTGGTTTTTATTTTTAATAATGGGAAGCCATGTAAAAAGTCTCTCAAGGTCATCAGATCTATCCCCCACCACGGCCTATTTAGAGTGCTGGAAGGGTCACAGGAACTGCCCATCCTTAACAGCCAGTCAGTTGAACCTGTATATGCAAAGCTTGTTCACATCTTGGACCTACAGAGAAGGTGGGATAAAGCCAATTAGACTGAGTCCAGGAAATAGATAGCAAATGAGAGGAAAGATTTTGGAAATGAGCCAGACTTGGAAGGAGTATGGGAATGGATGTAATCATAGAGAACACAGAAGAGCTTTTGTGAAGAAACCTAATTGCAGACTTGAGGGAGAAGAGCCTATCTAGTATGCATTGTCTGAGCACACTCATTCTCTCCTCCAGAACCTGCGCCCAAAGGGAAAAACTCCAGTGGCTGATGGAAGGGTGGGGTTGGGACCTGAAGACTTTCCTGAATATAGGATGGGGAAAGATGATTTCATTTCTTTTCCCAGCTAATTCATGTTGTTGTTGTTATTAAGTGCCATCTAGTTGGTTCCGACCCATAGCAACCCTGTATAGGGTGTCCGAGGAGCAGCTGGTGAGCTTGAACCATTGATCTTGCAGTTCAAACAACTTTGCAGTCCAGCACATTAACCTACAGTGCCACCCAGGACTCCATATAATTCATACATATATTTTATTTCATTTATTTTTAAAGTTATGGTAAACATATGAGAAAATATTTACCATTTTCACAATTTTACGTGTACTCTTCCATGACATCATATATATTTTCATTGTGCAGTTTTCTTTTGGTTGCACCATAAAGCGATTTAAGCTAAATACAGAGAGTGAATTAGATCTCTCAATAACCCTCCCAAACTCTCCAGCCTGAAGCATGAATTCTAATATATGTTAATGTTTATTTACGTAATTATTTTCCCACATACTAAATTCTAGAATATTCTTTTTTAACTTTTTATTGTGCTAAATTCTAGAATATGATATTATTTTCCATTTGAGAAAAGGGAAACTGAAAGCTGGAAAGCTTGAGTATTTTTTCTGCCACATGTATGCAGAATAGAATCTATTTTTCTGAGTTTTCTAGGTATTTGATTTTCTGTCATTAACTCTGAATCTTACCTCTTTGTGATATTTAAAGTTCTGCTTCTAATTGGCTAGGACAGGAGTCTCAGTGGTTTAGCAGTTAAGATGTAGTAATCCTATATGAAGAGTCCTGGTGTGGTGCTATAGAATAAAGCACTGGACTGCAACATCAGTTTGAACTGCAAGGTCTCTAGTTCAAACTCACCAGTTGCTCCTCAGAAACCCTATACAGGGTCGCTATGAGTCCGAACCACCAACTTGAAAGCACTTAAGAAAAATAATCACAACCCCACATGATGAGATCTACTATAATATAATCCCTTCCATGATGAAATCTATTATTAGCAGCTATTCAATTGAAAAGACGCTTCCGGGGGATGTGGCCTACAATCCCTTTTATTTTACAAGAGGTAAAGAAGAAAGAAGTGAGCAAGAAGGAGGTCTATTGCCACCAAGAAAGAAGAGCTGGGAGTGGCATACATCCTTTGGGCCTGGAGTCCTGCATTGTGAAGCACTTGTTGTTACATGCCATCGAGTCAGTACTGACTCACAGTAATCCTATGCACAACAGAATGAAACACTGCCTGGTTGCGCACCTCTCAATTATTGTTACATTTAAGCCCATCATTGTTGTTACTGTGCCAATTCATCTCTTTTGGGATCATCCTCTTTTTCTCTGACCCTCCATTTTACCAATCATGATATCCTTCTACAGACACTGGTCCTTCCTGATAATATGTCCAAAGTATGAGTGATGAAGTCTGGCCATCAGGGCTTCCAGGGAGCATTCTGGCTGTACTTCTTCCAACACAGATTGGTTTGTTCTTTTGTTCTGTGATACTTTTAATATTCTTCTCCAACACCTTATCTCAAATGCATCAATTCTTCTATGAACTTCCTTATTCTCTGTTCAACTTTCATTTTCATATGAAGTTATTGAATAATACCATGATTTGGGTCAGATGCACCTTAGTCCTCAAATTGATACCTTTGCTCTTCAACGTTTTAAAGAAGTCTTGCACAGCAGATTCACCTAATGCATTGTTATATTTCTTGACTGCTGCTTCCATGAGTGCTGATGGTTGCTTCCAGCACAATGAAACCTTTGACAATTTGACTCTTTTCTCCATTTATTGAGACGTTATTTATTGGTCCAGTGGTGAAGATTTTTGTTTTCTTTATGTTGAGGTACAACCCATAGCAAAGGTTGTGGAGTTTGATCTTCATCAGTAAGTATTTTTAGTCTTCTTTGCTTTCAGAAAGCAAGGTTGTATCATCTGCATGATCTCTTAGATCCAAGGAAAAATTTGCCAACACACACGGATATCTCCAAGGAATGTTGGGCCTACAGATGCTGCAAGGAAACAAGGGCCTTTCTCCAGAGCTGGTGTTCTAAATTTGGATTTCTAGCCTCATGTGAATAAGGAAGACCATAGAAGAATTGATGCTTTTGAGTTATGGTGTTGGAGGAGAATATTGAAAGTGCCATGGGCTGCCAAAAAAACCAATAGATCCATTTTGGAATAAGTGCAGCCAGAGTGCTCCTTAGAGACCAAGATGGCCAAAGTTTGTCTCTCTTACTTTAGACATATTGTCAGGAGAGACCCATTGCTAGAGAAGGTTATCATGTTTGGTAAGGTGGAGGGTCAGAGAGAGGAGGACCCCCAATGAGATGGATTGGCTAAGTGGCAGCATTGATGGACTCAAGTGTGGCAACAGTAATGAGGTTGGCCCAGGATCGGGCAGTGTTTCGTTTTGCTGTGCATAAGTTTGCTATGAGTTGGTACTGACTCAATGGCACCTAACAACAACAACAACAACAACAACAACTAGTTCTGTAAGATGTAGGAAGTGGGTGGTTGTCTAAGACAGTGAAAAGGCTGCTAAAAAGTGGGGTGGTTAGAAAAATGCTATACTTCTTGAGGGATAATCTTCAGGGTGTGTTTTAAAAAGAGGCTGCTTTTATATCCATGACATCAAAACCAAGTCAGCATTGACTTGTTGTTAAATGCCATCGAATCAGTTCTGACTCACAGTGGGTTAAACCACTACCTTGAGGTTAACCGTTCAGTGCTTATTCTCCAACACCACACCAGAACATTTAGTTATTTAGTCCCTTAAAAGAAAACAATATACCTGTTGCTATCAGAAAAGGAGTCTTAGCGTGGTGCTGTCCTACAAGCACTGGACTGCTAACCACAACAAGGCTGGTGTTTCAAACACACCAGCTGCTCCCTGAAAACCCTATGCAAGATTGCTATGAGTCAAAACCAACTCAATGGTGTTTATTAACAACAACAACATCCAAAAATTCACAATCATGAACCAACTGGAGGCTAATTTGAGACAGGATTCATTCCTGTGGATAGATTAACAAGAATACCTTATCTTCTTTTTCTGCACTCACAACTACAGTATTACAATATAGTATGTATTTGCCTCCTTGCTATGACTATTAGAAGGTGATGGGTTTTTGCTTCCCCTCAAAAAAAAAAGAAAAAGAAAAAGACAAACAACAACAACAAAAACAAAAATAAAAAATGAAGGGCTTCAAAAAGTTTGTGGAAAAAATTTCATTGTTTTAAAATTAATTTCCCACCAACTTTTTAAAGTCTGAACTCATACCCCCTTGTATGATTATTCATTTCTCAGTACTTCCCATTTCCCCCAGGTTCGTTCCAGCTCGGTTTAAGCAAGATTAAACAAGCATATAGCTGAAATCGAACTGGGTGCTATGGAAATGTTGAAAGAACGGACTTAAATCTTAGCTCCTCAGAACAGGCTAGATTCATCCCACAGCAAATGTTCCTCACAGCTGCTGCTCTTCCAGTAAACAGAAGAGAGAAAAAGAATTTAGTTATCTTTTGCTTGTTTAAACTGTCCCAACTGAGAGTCTGAGAGGCAAATAGGTAGTATGGTTAACATGTGGTGTGATTTTTTTTTTTCTTTTTTCAATTCCAGTTTTACTAGACTGGACTTGTTGCCTACTGGGGCCCTCTAGGTTATAAAGAGAAAAATAATTTTACTTATTTATAAAATCTTTTATTCCTTCTTGGGCACTTCTATGGTGGAATTGGAAGTGGAATTAGTCCCTTTGTCTAACTTAAACTCAGTACTGACAGCGTTTCCCTGTGCTATTGGCTATTGTCTTATAAGAGAACCATTGTTATATCTAGCTTATATATATGTTGATAAGATTCAAGAGAGTCTTATCAAGATAAGACTGATTCAAGACTGATTTGGGGAATCATTATTGCCCTTGAAGTCGTGCTTGTCTAAACCTCTGAAACATAATAGAGGTCCAGCTCTGCACTCAAGGTTTGCAGAGGCTCTAGGTAGAAGATACATTAATAACTGGTTATTTCCAGCTCTTCTTTTAGAAATGAGGAAGCCAAGCCATGTGCAGGCATCATGTTCTTCTAACATTTTCTTAGGAGGGATTTAGCTTTGTTTCTCTCCATGTGACTTAAATGGCTCAGGGAGTCCTAACAACAGCTGTGTCCAATTAGGAACTCCCCAGACACCATGGCTATCTTACTGGGCACACAGCCAGAGAAAGGTTGGTCTGTGGTGGTGTTAACTGTCCTTGAGTTGGACCCCAACTCATGGCAATCCTATGCACAATGAAGTGAAATGGTGCCCAGTCCTAAGCCATAATTGACAGAGGATTGAACCATTGGTTCAATCACTCATTGGCTGATTTTTGGAATTAGGTTACTAGACTGTTCTTCCTTAGCCCACCCTAGTATGGAAGCTGTGCTGAATCCTGACAGACAGGTGATTGCTCTGTATGAGATACTTTGGCTGGGAATCAAATCCAAATCTTTTTCTTGGAGGGTGAGAATTCTACCACTGAGCCACCTATGCCTCTCAGTTAAGAGGACATAATCAGGGCAAGATTGGCATAGATTACAGAAGAAGGTGACAAAACCACAGGATCAGAACTCATTATTTCTTCAAGGACTGTTTTTGGTGCCTTCATTGAGAATGGCCTCATGATTGAGAAATGAACATACATTGAAAACTGCTTCCATATCACATCATTCCCATGTATTTGGTAGTGGTCTAGCTCTGGTTACCAAACCCTATGTTCTAGTTGAATTTCCTAAGCAAAGAAATTTGATTTGTCTCTATAAGTGAGCCACCATCTTTCCCTACCATCAGTTGGGTGTACTGATCTTGTAAAATTCAAGAACAATCCAGGCTGACCAAGGAGGACCAGTGGTAATAAAGAGATACCCTGTGTCTGAGCTAGTAGGAGGCCCTTGGGAAGTATGCAAGTGGAGCTGATCTGGCCTCACTACTCAAAGTGTCCCCTATTGACCATCAGCATCTACGTAACTGGGAAGTTTTTACAAAACAGAATCTATATTTTTACAAGCTCTCCAGGCGATTCTTCTGTGCAGTAAACCTTGAGAGGTAGCTCTTGGTCCCAGCCCTGGAGATTCCAATTTGGGGCCTGGTTAGTGGCTTTGACAGTTCTCCAGGTGATTATAAAGTGCAGTGAGGGTGAGAATCACTGCACTAGAGTGCTAGGATTTGGCTATATGCCCAGATAAAAAAGATAAAACCACACCCAAATCAAATCATTGTGTTGATTCCAACTCATGGAGTTGGTCTAGCTTTTGGTTAGTTGTTGTTGTTGTTGTTAAGTGCTATTGAGTCAGTTCTGACCCTGTATAGGTTTTCCAGGAGAAGTTGTTAGATTTGAACTGTGAACTTTGTGGTTTGCAGTCCAGTAGTAGAGTGCAGACCATAGCACTGGACAAATGTCCATCTGATGAATGCAGAGCTGTTTGTTTCGTGTAGAAATCTCCACATAAGATTAAAGAAAGGACTTTTTAAAAATAATATAATGGAGAGAAGGCAAAACCAAAAAGACTTGGAGAAAGAAGGAAGGAATGATTGCTATAGACCACAATAATTAGGATTAAAAGTATCAATATATACAAAGCACTTAGAAGAATGGCTGACACATATCAATGACTTTACAAATGTGTGTATATATGCTGTTATTATTATTAGTCATGGAGAATGTGGGACTTGAAAAGAGAGAATACTGTAATATCAGTAAAGAAACATTGGTTACGCAATGGTTAAGTTCTTAACTGCTAACAGCAAGGTTGGAGGTTTGAATCCTTCCAGCTGCTCTTTGGAAGAAAAGACCCAGTGATTTGCTCCCATAAAGATTTCAGCCTAGGAAACAATGGGGCAATTGAACTCTGTCCTACAGGGTCATCATAAGTTAGAATGTACTTGATGGCATACAACAGATGTCCAACCTTTTACTTTTGTTATTTCATGTAATTCTTGCAACAGTTCCTTCAAGAAGGTATTGCTACCTCATTTGGTAGGCCAGTATCCAAGGGCCAAATTCTAACCCAGATCTAGCTGACTTCAAAGCACCATTTAACCTCAATTAGGATGAGGTTAAGGAGCTCTGGTAGTGGGCTGCTAACCAACAAGGACTCTACTAGCCACTCAGGAAAAAAATGAAGCTTTCTGTTCCCATAACGATCCACAGCCTCAGAAACCCTAAACAGGGTCGCCAGGAGTTGGGACTGACCACAAAGCACACTCCCCCAACCACCACCATCCCAAGATGAGGGTTATCATTGTAGGTTATGGGAATGCAAAAGAGGGAGGTAGAAAAGTAGAGGTCGAAAAAAAACTGAAGAAGTAGGTAGGCTCTTGATATATTCCAAATGGTACTGATTTAGGATTCTTAAGAAGCTTAAGTTGTACAAGAAGTTTTCAATCAGCTACTATCCTAGAGGTTGATACCAATCCAGTTGCTCCAGTAAACAAAGGCTTGGAGGACTGCTTCTGTAGTAATGATTATAACCATGAAAATTATAAGGAACAATTTTATACTGGACCACATAAGGGTCTCCATGAATCAGAATCTATTTGACCACAACAGGTTTGTTTGTTTGTTTTGCTTTCTCCCAATTCCCACACCCTCACCCAGACTGCTTCCCAAGGAACAATGAAAAGTCCTTGCCTTTGGAACAAAGCAATATTTGATCATTCTAGCAAAGTTTATTGCTGACTTAGCATGCCTGTGTCTAGCTAATGAACTTCATTACCATTAGCAAAGAAGGGTGGAAACGCTAGGATTTGCAAAGGAGTGCTGAGCCCAACACATTACCAAATTGTTAACATTAGAAGCTGGTGTAGATCAGATTGGCTATAAAAACACTAGCAACCACTAGGATTGTAGAGTTACAAAAGGATTTGCAGGAACAGACTCTGATAAGATGTAACTAGCATGGATTTGTGAGGGCAGGCCTAGCTTGCAAGAACTTGTTGGGTTTGTTTGACAGTTGTTTTTTTTTGAAGGGTTACTGTTAAAGGAGACAAAAGAAGAAGAAGAAAAAAACAAGCCTAGGATTATTACTTGAAATTTCAAAAAGCATTTGATAAAGTTGAATGTTAGAGTTTATTGCCCAAGCTAAGATATAATAGTAGGAGTTAGCAGCTTAATGTGAAGATAAAATGTTTCTCAAACTGGAAAAAACAAAGGATAGTAAAAGGTACATGATTTCTAGCTGAAAAAGGATTACTTTTGGTACTAGTTTGATCATTTCTCATTTAATAAGGAAACACAAACTGGCGGGTTTTGATGATGATTTTTTTCAGCTAGAAAAGAAATGGAACCAGACGCTGTAAGATAAGCACTCGACCATCTTGTGGTCAGTTTGAACCACAAGGTCAGCGGTTCAAATTCAGCAGCCACCACTTGGAAACCCTATATAGTATCACTATGGGTCACAACCGACTTGACAGCACTTAACAACAACAATGACCTAGAGTCCCTGGTTGGTACAAGCAGTTAATACACTTGGCTGCTAGGTGAAAGGCTAGAGGCTCAACAAAATACTGTTTCTTTATGGTGATGGAAGATTAGGCAAGTTACTGGTAAGGACTGAACAGCATGATTGATGTAATTGATATTATGAATTTCTGCATGTGAAGAATGTTGAATTGACAAATATTATATGAAGGGACTTCAAAAGGTTTCTGGAAAAATTCCACTATCTTTTAATTCCATTTTTCCAACTTTTAAAAGCCTCCTGGAATATGGGTATCTTTATAAAAATTAAAATCTGTTTTTAAAAAAAGAAGAGACACAAAGACAGAATGACATTCAAATAAGGATCTACAAGCCATGAATATCTACAGCTACCTGAAACAGGAAGAGACAAGTAAGAATCTTTACCTGGAGACTTTGGAGGGAATGTGGCTTGTTGACTTGGACTTACGTTATCCAGCACTGTGAAACACACACATGAACTCAAGTTTTTGTTAGGTGCCATTGAGTCAGTACGGACCCACAGCGACCTTTTGCACAGCAGAATGAAACACTGCCTGATCATGGGCCAACCTAAGTACTGTTGCCACTATTGAGTCCATCGAAGTTGCCACTTGTCCAATCCATCTCATTGGGGGTCCCCCTCTTTTTGTCCGACCTTCCACTTTACCAAATATGATATCCTTCACCAGTGACAGGTCCCTCCTGACAATATGTCCAAAGTATGAGAGACGAAGTTTCGCCATCTTGACCTCTAAGGAGCACTCTGGCTGCACTTCTTCCAAAACAAATCTATTGTTTCTTTTGGCAGCCCATGGCACTTTTAATATTCTCCTCCAACACCATATCTCAAAAGCATCAATTCTTCTATGGTCTTCCTTATTCATTGTCCAGATTTTGCATGCATATGAGGTTATTGAAAACACCATGGCTTGGGTCAGGTGCACTTTAGTCCTCAAGCTGACATCTTTGATCTTCAACACTTTCAAAAGGTCTTGTGCAGCAGATTTACCTAATGCAATACGTCAATTTATTTCTTCACTGCTGCTTCCATGAGTGTTAATAGTTGATCCAAGAAGAATGAAGTCCTTGACAACTTCAATTTTTCTCCATTGATAAGAATGTTATTTATTGGTCCAGTGGTGAGGACTTTTGTTTTCTTTACATTGAGATGTAATCCATACCAAAGGCTGTGCTCTTTGATCTTCATCAGTGAATGTTTTAAGTCTTCTTCACTTTCAGCAAGTAAGATTATGTCATCTGCATATTGCAGGTTGTTAATGAGTCTTCCTCCAATCCTGATGCCATGTTTTTCTTCATAGAACCCAGTTTCTCAGATTATTTGCTCAGCATACAGGTTGAATAAGTATGGGGAAAGAATACAACCTTGTTGCTCAAATTTAAAAAATTTAAACCATTCACTGTTGCCATGTTCTGTTCGAACAACTGCTTCTTGGTCCAGGTACAGATTCCTTATGAGCACAATTAAGTGTTCTGGAATACTCATACTTCACAATGTTGTTCATAGCTTGTCATGATCACACAATCAAAAGTTTTTGCATAGTCAATAAAGCACAGGTAAACATCTTTCTGATATTCTCTGCTTTCAGCCAAGATCCATCAGACATCAGCAATCATATGCCTCATTCCATGGCCTCTTCTGAATCCAGCTTGAACCTCTGGAAGTTCTCTGTCAGTGTATGCTTGCAGCCATTTCTTTATTACCTTTAGTAAAACTTCACTCACATGGGATATCAAAGAGATTGTCCGATAATTTCTGTATTCCGTTGGGTCACCTCTCTTTGGAATGGGCACAAATATGGATCTCTTGCAATCAGTCGGCCAGATAGTTGTCTTCCAAATTTCTTGGCATAGATGAATGACTGCTTCCTGTGCCACCTCTCTTTTTTTGAAAGATTTCAATTTTTATCCCATCAATTCCTGGTGCCTTGTTCTTTGACAATTCCTTTAATGCACCTTGGACCATCCCCTTCAGTATCATTGGCTCTTGATCATATGCTACCTCTTGAAATGGTTGAACATTAACCATTTCCTTTTGATACAGTGACTGTATATTCCTTCCATCTTCTCTTGATGCTTTCTGCATCATTCAGTAATTTGCCTAGAGAATCTTTCATTAATGAAAGTTGAGACTTGAAATTTTTCTTCAGTTCCTCCAGCTTGAGAAATGCTGAATGTGTTCTTCCTTTTGGTTTTCTGATTCCAGATCTTTGCATATTTTGTTGTAATATTTGGCTTTCTCTTCTCGAACTGATCTTTGAAATTTTTTGTTTGCTCTAGGACCTCCTCATTTCTTCCATTTGCTTTAGCATCTCTATGCTGGAGAGCAAGTTTTAGTGTCTCTTCTGACATCCATTTTGACCTTTCTTTCTTTCTTGTCTTCTCAATGACTATTTTTTCCTGTGTGATGTTCTTGATGTCATCCCACAACTCTTCTGTTCTTCAGTCTTTAGTGTTTAATGTATCAAATCGTTCTTCAGATGACCCCTAAATTTAGGAGGGATAAATTTAAGGTCACTCGAGGACTTGTTATTTTTTTCTTCAGCTTCAGTTTAAATTTGCATATGGGTAAATGATAGTCTGTTCCATAGTCAGCCCCTGGCCTTATTTTCAGTGATGATATGGAGCTTTTCCATCGTCTCTTTCCATAGATTTAGTCAATTTGATTTCTATGTATTCCATTTGGTGAGGTACATGTGTATAGTCGTCTCTTATGCTGTCTGAAGAAGGTATTTGGAATGAACAAATCATTGATTTTCCAGAATTCTATTGTGTTCTACAACATAATTTCTATCGCCAAGGCCATATTTTCCAACTATTAATCCTTCCTCTTTGCTCCCAACCTTTGCTTTCTAATCACCAGTAATGATCAATACATCTTGATTGCATAGTTGATCAATTTCCGATTAAAGAAGTTGGTAGAATCCTTCTATTTCATCCTCATTGGCTTTAGTGGTTGGTGTGTACTTTTGAATAACAGTGGTATAAACTGGTCTTCCCTGTAGGCGCATGGATATTACTCTATCACAGACAGCATAGTACCTCATGACTGATCTGGATATGTTCTTTTTGACAATGAATGCAACACCATACGACTTTAATTTGTCATTCCTGGCATAGTAAACCATGTGGTCATCAGATTCAAAATGGCCAATACCAGTCCATTTCAGCTCACTAATGCCTAAGATATTGATATTTATGCATTCCATTTCATTTTTGACAACTTCCATATTTCACACATTCTATGTTCAGATTTTCAGTGGATGTTTACAGTTGTTTCTCTTCATTTTGAGTTGTGCCCCATCAGGAAATGCAAATCACACAGGCTTTTCTCCCAGGCTTTGCTCCATTTGCATCATCACGGTCAACTCTAATTTGAGGAGACAACTCTCCCCTAGTCACATTTTGAGTGCCTTCCAACCTGAGGGACTCATATTCTGGCACTATATCTGACATTGTTTCTCTGCTATTCATAAGGTTTTTAGTGACTAAATATTCAGAAGTAGTTCATCACTCCTTCTTTCTAGTCTGTCTTTGCCTGGAAGCTCATATGAAACCTGTCCACTATGGGTGACCCTTCTGGCATTTACAATACTGGTGACATACCTTTCAGAATCACAGCAACTCACAAAACAAACTGACAGACGAGTGGTGGATGACCTTAAGAGGGGATATCAAAACATTCTTGCAAATGGAATATGGAACAGAAAGATAATAGAAAATTTCCACTAACTGTTTGAAGCCCTTATGTGTGTGTATGTGTGTGTGTGTGTGCATCTAACTATCTATGTTTATATCTCTATGGTACATCTGCAGAAGGTTTTTTTTACCCCCATTGTCATTGTCAAGTGCCGTAAAGTCAGTTCTGACTCATAGCACCCTTAAGTGGGGATTCTGAGGAGTGGCTGGTGAGTTTGAACTGCCTACAGTGAATAAGGAAGATTGTAGAAGAATTGATGCCTTTGAATTGTGGTGTTGGAGGAGAACACTAAAAGTGCCATGGACTGCCAAAAGAACCAATAGATCTGTTTTGGAAGAAGTG
>NW_006408675.1:3154081-3156883 GCF_000296735.1 Chrysochloris asiatica | reverse complement strand
CTAGAGAAGGATGTCATGCTGGATAATATGGAGGGTCAGAGAAAGAGAGGAAGACCCCCAATGAGATGGATCAGCCAGGTGACATCATTGATGGACTCAAGTGTGGCAGCAGTAGTGAGGTTGGCCCAGGATCGGACACTGTTTTGTTCTGCTGTGCATGGGATCGCTATGAGTTGGTTCCGACTCAATGGCACCTGACAACAACAACAACAACATGTGGTGAGCATTCCAGTACTTGTCCTACAGCACCACATATCCCTGTGTTGTTGTTGTTATTAAATGCTGTCTAGTCAGTTCCAACTCATAGCGATCCTGTATAGGTCTTCCAAGGAGCGGCTGGTGAGTTTGAACTGCCAACCTTGCGGTTCAAACTGACTTTATCGTCAACAGTTTATCCTACAGTGCCACACTAGGACTCCCACATATCCCTTGTTGTTGTTAAGTCCGTCCAGTTGATTATGACTCATAGGGACCCTGTGTAGGGTTTCCAAGGAGCCACTGGTGAGCTTGAATCACCGACCTTGCAGTTCAAACAACTTTATAGCCTGACACTTTAGCCCACAGCACCACACCAGGGCTCCATAAGTTTACTGCAGTGCTTTACACACATGTTGTTGTTGTTAAGTGCCATCAAGTTGATTCCAACCTATAGCAACCCTTTATAGGGTTTCCAAGGGAAAAGATTTTCATGTGTCGAAAGGGATTTGCTGTTCGGTGCCATGAGTTGGTTCTGACTCATAGTAACTCTATGCACATCAGAATTTATCACTTCCTGGTGCTGCACCATTCTTATAGTTGTTTTAGCTTCTCTTTCTCATTTAAGAGAAAGTCTTTTCGTTCTTTCTTGTCTTTTTAATGATCTTTGCTTTCTTCCTGTATGATGCTCTTGATGTCATCCAATAACTCCTCGGGTCTTCACTAATTAGTGTCTGATACATCAAATCTGTTCTTGAAACAATTTCTAAATTCAAGTAGAATATACCCAAAATCATATTTTGGTTCTTGTAGAATCAAACAACAATGTTTGAGCTTACTGCTGCTGCCAATATATCAGTCCATCTTGCTGAGGGTCTTACTCTTTTCCACTGAACATCCACATTACCAAGCATGATGTCTTTTTATGGGGACTGGTGTTTCCTGACAACATGTCCAAAGTACCACAGGCAAAAGTCTTGACTTCCATGCATAGAAGGTACATTCTTGTTGCACTTCTTCCAAGGTAGATTTGTTTGTTCTTCTGGCAGTCCGTGGTACTTGCAATATTCTTCACCAATACCACAATTTGAATGCATTGACTCTTCTATGATCTTCTTTATTGATTGTCCAATTTTCACATGCATACGAGGATAATGAAAATACCATGGCTTGGGTCAGGTGCACATTAGTCCTCAAAGTGACATATTTTCACTTTACCACTCCAAAGAGCTCTTTTGCAGTAGATTTGCCTAATGTAATACATTATCTGATTTCTTGACTGCTGCTTCCATGATCATTGATTGTGGATACAACCATTTGTAAGTTTAGTTGTGAGGATTTTCATTTTCTTTACATTAATGTACTGAAGGCTGTGGTCCTTGATCTTCAGCAGTATTTTAAGTCCTCTGTGATTCCAACAAGCAAGGTTACATCATCTACATATACTTTCTTGATTTTGAACCATTCAATATCCCTTGTTTTATTTGAACAGCTGCTTCTTGGTCTACGTACAGGTTCCCCATGAACAAAATGGAGTATTCTGGACTATCCATTCTTCCCAATGTTATGCTTAGTCTGTTATGGTTCACATAGTCAATAAAGCTCAAGTAAACATCCTTCTGGTATTCTCTTCCAAGAGTATACTGAATGGTTTAAAAAGTTGTGAATCAGAGTTATATCCTTTCACCATACTTATTCAATCTATAAACTGAGCAAATAATCCAAGAAAATGGATTGTATGAAGAAGAACATGGCATCATGATTCAAGGAATACTTATGAAGAACCTGCAATATGCAGATCATACAACCTTGCTTGCTGACATCCAAGATCCATCTGACATCAGCAGTGATATCTCTTGTTTAACGTCCTCTGAATCTGACTTGAATTTCTGGCAGTCTCTTGTGGATGTACTACTGCAACCATTTTTGAATTATTTTCAGCAAAATGTTGTCTGCATCCACTGTTAATGGTATTATTTGATGATTTCCACATTTTGTTTGGTGACTTTTCTTTGGAATGGACACAAATATGGATATCTTCCAATCAGTTAACCAGCTAGTCAGTTGTCTCCCCAATTTTTTGGCATAGATAAATAAGTGCCTACAGTGCCGCATCAGTTTGTTGAAAGGTATCAATTTGTATTCTGTCAGTTCCTGGAGCCTTGTTTTTAGCCAGTGCCTTCAGTGCATCTTGGACTTTTTCCTTCAACACCATCAATTCCTGATCATATGCTACCTGGTCAATGGTTGAACATCAACCAAATCTTTGTTGTAACAGTAAATTCTGTTATTTTATCTTAGTTTGATGCTTTCTGAATCATTCAATGTTTTGTCTATAGAATCCTTCAATATTGCAGCCTGAAGCTTGAATGTTTTCTTCAATTCTTTGGCTTGAGAAATGCTCAGCATATTCTCCTCTTCTGGTTTTCTGACGCCAAGTCTTTGCACATTTCATAATAATACTTGACGTTGTCTTCTTGAACTTTGAATTGTACTATTCAGTTATTTTATTCTTATCAATGGAGAAAAGATTGAAGTTGTCAAGGACTTCATTCTTCTTGGATCAACTATCAACACTCGCGGAAGTAGCAGTCAAGAGATCAGACG
>NW_006408675.1:3151175-3153506 GCF_000296735.1 Chrysochloris asiatica | reverse complement strand
CTTTAGCTTCTCTATGATCAAGAGTAAGTTTCAGAGTCTCTTCTGACATCCATTTTGATATTTTATTTCTTTCCTGTCATTTTAATGACATTTTGCTTTCTTCCTTTACTTGTCTGGTTGTCATTCATTAGTGTCTAATGCATCATATCTGTTTTTAGATGGTCTCTTAATTAAGGTAGAATATACTTAAACTCATATTTTTGCTCTTGTAAACTTGTTTGAATTTCTTCAGCTTTAGCTTGAACTTGTTGTTGTTGTTGTTGTTAGGTGCCATCTAGTGAATCTTGACTCATGCATGGCAGAATGAAACACTGCCTGATATTGCATCACCCCTAAAATTGTTGTGACATTTGAGATTGTTGCTGTTGCCACTGTGCTAATCCATGTCCTTGGGGCTCTTCTTCTATTTTGTTGACCCTACACTTTACCAAGCATGATGTCCTTCTCCAATGACTGTTCCTTCCTAATAACATGTCCAAAGTATGAGAGACTAAGTCTTATCATCTGGCTTATAAGGAGCATTCTGACTGTACTTCTTCCATGCAGATTTGTATGTTATTCTGGAAGCACATGGCACTTTTAATATTTTCCTCTAACCTGATAATTAAATTGCATCAATTCTTCTATGGGTTTCCTTTTTCATTGCCCCACTTTCACATGCACATGAGGTTGTTGAAAATATCATGGCTCGGGCCAGGCTAACCTTAGTGTTCAAATTAACATCTTTGTTCTTGATCATACAACCTTGCTTGCTGACATCCAAGATCCATTTGACATCAGCAATGATATCTCTTGTTTAACGTCCTCAGAATCTGACTTGAATTTCTGGCAGTCTCTTGTGAAAGACCTCTCTTAAGAGGTCTTTTGCAACAGATTTGCCTAATGTAATTTGTTTGATTTCTTGATTGTTGCTTCTATAAGGGTTGATTGTGGATCCAAGCAAAATGAAGTTTTGACAATTTCATTCCTTTCTCCATTTTTCATGATATTATTTATTTTTTCCATTGTGAGGATCTTTGTTGTCTTTACACTTAAGTACAATCCATACCCGAAGGCTGTAGTCTTTAATCTTCATAAGTAAGCATTTTAGGCCTTTTTGTTTCTGGTAAGCAAGATTGCACCATCTGACTAGCACAGATTTTTAATGAGTATTTTTCCAATCCTAATGCTACATTTCTCTTCACATAATCCATTTTCTCAAGTTATTTGCTCAACATACAGATTGAGTAAGTATGTTGAAATGATAAAACTCTGGCACACACCTTTCCTGATTTTAAACCATTCAGTATCTCCTTGTTCTCTTTAAACAACTGTCTCTAGTCTATGTGCATGTTCATCATGAACACAATGAAGTAGTCTGGAATACCAATTTTGCATAATGTTATTTATATCTTGTCTTGATCCACACAGTTGAAAGCCTTTTTCTATAGTCACTGAAGCACAAGTTAACATCTTCAGCCTCAACTTGCATATGAGCAATTAATGAGTAGTCCCACAATTGGCCCCTGACCTTTATTTGCATGATAATATTGAGCTTGTCCATTGTTTCTACTCATGGATGCAGTCAATTTGATTCATGTGCATTACATATAGTGATGACCACATGTGGAGTCACCACTTATGTTGCTGAAGAAAGGTATTTGCAACAACTAAGTCTCTGGTCTTGCAAAATTATCATATAATCTCCAGTATCATTTGTATCACAAAGGCCATATTTTAGAACTACTGATCCTTCTTCTTTGTTTCCAACATTTGCATTCCAATTACCAGTAATAATAAATACATCTTGTTTGAATGTTTGATCAATTTCAGCCTAAAAAATTAGGGAAAATATTCTTTACTTTCCTCATCATTGACTTAGTGGCTGGTGCGTATATTTGAATAATAGAGGTATAACCTGGTCTTCCTTATGTTGTTGTTGTTATATGCTGTGGAGTTGGTTCCAACTCATAGCAACCCTGTACAGGGTTTCCGAGGCTGCAAATCTTTATGGGAGTGGAAAGCCTCGTCTTTCTCCCATGGAACAGCTAGTAATTTTGAACTGCTGACCTTAAGGTTCGCAGCCCAATTTGTAACCGCTATGCTCCCAGAGCTCCTTCCATATAGGTATCTTCCTTATTGTTGTTGTTGTTGTCAGGTGCCATCAAGTCAGAACCGACTCATTGCAACCCCATGCACAGCAGAATGAAACAATGTCTGGTCCTGGGCCAATCTCACTACCGTTGCCACACTTGACACCATCAATGATGCCACCTGGCCAATCCATCTCGTTGGGGGTCTTCCTCTTTTTCTCTGCCCCTCCATCTTACCCAGCATGACATCCTTCTCCAG
>NW_006408675.1:3149153-3150435 GCF_000296735.1 Chrysochloris asiatica | reverse complement strand
AGATTTATCAGTACAATTAAGTGTTCTGGAATACTCATACTTCTCAATGTTGTCCATAGCTTGTCATGATCCACACAATCGAAAACCTTTGCGTAGTCAATAAAGCATAGGTAAACATCTTGATTTCTTGGTTGCTGCTTCCATGAGTGTTGATGGTAGATTTGAGCAAAATGAAATCTTTGACAACTTCAATCTTTTCTCTATTATATGGATGTTTTTTATTTGTTCAGTGGTGAGGATTTTTGTTTTCTTTACATTAAGATGCAATCCACACCAAAGGCTGTAGTATTTGATCTTCATCACTAAATATTTTAAGTCCTTTTCACTTTCAGCAAGCAAGGTTCTACTATCTGGATACTGCAGGCTGTTAATGAGTCTTCTTCTAATCCTGAAGCCATGGTTTTCTTCATATAATCCAGCTTTCAGATTATGTGTTCAGCACACAGATTGAATAGGTATGGTAAGAGAATACAACCCTGACACACACCTCCCCTAATTTAAAACCATTCAGTGTTACCTTGTTCTGTTCAAACAACTGCCTCTTGGTCAAGATACAGGTTCCTCATGAGCACAATTAAGTATTCCGGAATACTCATATTTCACAGTGTTGTCCACAGGTTGTCATGGTCCACACAATAGAAAGTCTTTGCATAGTCAATAAAGTACAGGTAAACATCTTTCTGATATTCTCTGCTTTCAGCCAAAATCCATCTGACATCAGCAATGATATTCCTCATCCCACTTCCTCTTCTGAATCTGGCTTGAACCTCTGGAAGTTCTCTGTCAATGTATTGTTGTGGCCATTTTTGCAATATTTATAGTAAAATTTTACCTGCGTTGGATATCAATGATACTGTCTCATGTATTCCACATTCTGTTGGGTGACCTCTCTTTGGAATGGGAACAAATACAGATCTCTTTTAAGTAAGTTGGCCAGGTAATTGTCTTCCAAATTTCTTGGCATAGATGAGTAAGTGTCTCCAATGCTACCTCACTTTGTTGAAAGATTCCAATTTTAATTCCATCAATTCCCGGTGCCTTGCTCTTTGTCAATGAATTCAGTGCACCTTGGAATCCTTCCTCAGGATCATGGTCTCTTGATCATATGTTACCTCTTGAAATGGTTGAACATAGACCATTTCTTTTTGGTACCATGACTCTGTGTATTCCTTCCATCTTCTTTTGGTATTTTGCTCATGTTGTTGTTGTTAGGTGCCATTGAGTCGGTACCGACTCATAGCGACCTTATACACAGCAGAATGAAACACTGCCCGATCCTGAG
>NW_006408675.1:3143887-3148628 GCF_000296735.1 Chrysochloris asiatica | reverse complement strand
TTTTTTTTCTTGAGCTGACCTTTGACATTTTCTGTCAGCTCTTGTACCTCCTCACTTCTTCCATTTGCCTTAGCATCAGAGTCTCTTCTGACATCCATTGGGCCAATTAGTAGTCATGATAAACCACTAGGAGAAAACAGTAGCCATGGAGTTAATTTAGCCACATGACAACCCTATGTATGTCAGAGTAGAAACTGTGCTCCAAAGTGTTTTCAATGGCTGTCACATTTTTGTCTTTTAGCAACATGTCTCTTGATAGACTTGAACCTCCCAAAGGCCACTTAACAGCTGTGTAAATTAACCATTTACACCACTCCACTCAGGGACTAAACTAAAGGAGCCCAAGGTCACTCAGTCCATAGTTGTCAAAGGAGACAATTATGTAATTAAGAACAGTGAGGGGCCCAATATCTGAGGGATGTTGGTGGGCGCTTGGAGGTATTATAGATAAAGTACTATGTGCATTTTGGGAGTAATTTCTGTGCAGTAACAAACAAAGTATGATTGTGTAATGATCTTCCTCACATAGATTGGGCACTCTTGGTAGGGCTCATTCCCAGATCTAGAATTTCCTTCCAGATGGTCCAAAGATCTCAGACCTGTTGGGCTCTGTAGTTTGCCCTGAAGGCTTTGCATAGTTCAGAGTACCTATTGTTAGATTGCAGTTCTGCTTCAAGGAATGTGAAAGTGCCTGGAGGTTATCACTTTACAACCCGGAGAGAGAAAGAGGATACCTTCATGTGCTGCTTTTAAGGGGAGGAGTTAGCCATGGCCCAGCAGTGAAACCTAGGCTCAGAGAGAAGGCTGTTCAGACAGGCAGAAACACTGATGGAGTGGAGCCCACAGATTATTAAGGTACTGATGACCAAACCCAATAACAATAATTTTACCTATATAACTATAATTTATTGACTACTGGTTCTGAGCCAGAAAATGTGTGAAGTTCTTTACAAGTGTGAACTCATTTAGATCTTAGAGTGACCCAATGAGTATTAAATAACCTGCCTGAAGTCACTCAGATTCAAACTCAAGTGTGCCTGATTCTAAGTCCAAATGAAAGGCTAGTGGTCAGTGTAAAGGGACAATGAGTGTACAATGGTCTGGCTTCTCAATGAAGAGAATCTGATTGCATGTTCCCATGACAAAATTCATTTTTCTTTTTTTTCCCATAGAAGGGACCCCACAGGTGTGGTGCTGTGGGATAATGCACTACACTGCAAGGTTGGTTTGAACTGCAAGGTCAACAGTTCAAATTCATTAGCCACTCCTAAGAAACCTTATACAGGGTCACTATGAGTCAAAAATGACTTGACAGAACTTAACAATATCAACAACTTAAAATTACACCACTTATCTATCAGTGTGTCATACTGTGGTGAATTGCATGCTGCTCTGATGCTGGAAGCTATGCAATGGGTATTTTAAATACCAGCAGGGTTACCCATGGTGAACAGGTGAGCTTCCAGATTAAGATGGACTAGGAAGAAGAAGGATGTTTAGTCACTGAAAACCTTATGGTACGGAAGGAAGAAACCCAAGCTTCACTGAAGGCATTAACAAAGAACAAGCCTTCAGGAATTGATGGAATGCAAATAGAAATCTTTCAACAAACTGATATTGCATTGAGGCATCTATGCCAACAAATTTGGAAGACAGCTGCCTGGCCAACTACTTGGAAGAGAGCCATATTTGTGCCATTTCAAAGAGAGGTGACCCAATGGAATGTGGTAATCATTGGACAATATCATTAATATCACATGCAAGTAAAATTTTACTGAACAAAATTTGAAAGTGGCTGCAATTGTACATTAATCTGGAAATGCCAGAGGTTAAATCTGGATTCATATGAGGATGTTGAAGAATGCATATCATTGCTGGCATCAAATGGATCTTGACTTAAACCAGAGAATACCAGAAAGATGTTTGTTGTGGTTGTTAAGTGCCATTGAGTCAGTTCTGACCCATAGCAACCCTGTATAGGGTTTCCAAGGAGTGGCTGGTGAGCTTGAGCCATCAACCTTGGTCAAACAACCCACAGTGCCATACCAGTACTAGCGACTATTCAAAGACTTTCGGTTATGTGGATCAAGAAAAGCTATGGATAACATTGTGAAGAATGGGTATTCTGGAACACTTAATCATCTTCATGAAGCACATATACAGAGACCAAGAGGCAGCCATTTGAATAGAACAAGGGAATACTGAGTGGTTTGAAGTCAGGAAAGGTGTGTGCCATGGCTATATCCTTTCACCATACCTATTCAATCTGTATGCTGAACCAATAATCTGAAAAGCTACATTATATGAAAAAGAATGTGTCATCAGGATTGGAAGAAAACTCATTAACAACTTGTGATATGCAGATAATGAAAACCTTGCTTGTTGAAAGTAAAGAGGACTTAAAATACTAATGAAGATCAAAGATCTCAATGTACAGAAAACAAAAATCCTCACAACTGGAACAAAAAATAACACCTTGGTAGATGGAGAAAAGATTGAAGTTGTCGAAGACTTCATTTTACTTGGAATCACTATCAACACTCACGAAAGCAGTAGTGAAGAGATCAAATGACTTATTGCTTTAGGAAATCTGCACAAGACCTTTTTAACGTGCTCAAGAGCAAAGGACTAAGGTCTGCTTGCCCAACCTATGGTATTTTCAGTAGCCTTATATGCATGAAAGTTGGACAATGAATAAGGAACACTGTACAGGAATTGATGCATTTGAGTTGTGGTGTTGGAGAAGAATATTGATAGTACCAAGCACTGCCAGACAAACAAGCAAATCTGTGTTGGAAGAAGTACAGTCAGACTTCTCCTTAGAATCCAGGATGGCCAGACTTCATCTTTCATGCTTCAGACATGTTATCAGGAGGGACCAGTCTCTGGAGAAGGGCATCGTGCTTGGTAAAGTGGAGGGTCAGTCAGTGTAAAAGAGGAAGGTTCCCAATAAGATTGGTTGGCACAGTGTCTGCAGCAAAGGGTTAAAGCATGACAACTGTAAGGATGACACAGGACAGGGCAGTGTTTCACTCTGTTGTACAGAGGGTCGCTATGAGCTGGAACGGACTAGATGGCACCTAACAACATCTTAAGACTATTCCTTCCTAAATTTCCCACAGGTCTCTTAACTCAAGAAAGTAATATTTAGTGAAACTTTTGAAAATCCAACTTTCTTGTGTGTTTCAGTGTGTGTATCTACTGACATGATTCCAATCATAATAAAGAGCCATGAACCACAGAATGATTTGAGTTTTCTGAAAAGCTTTTGTTGATACAGAAACTGATTTTATTTTCCTATTAAAAATGAAATTGAAAGGCTCCTTTAGCAGCTTGCTGCATGGACGACCACTACCTTGGTCCCACTCAATAGTCATATTGTTCTGAGCAAACAGTGCCAGCAATGACTACAAATGAATCCAATGAACAGACATGGCACTAATGGCATATTAAATTCTTTGACATTGTTGAGGTCACCACCACCTGCCATGAAATCAATCTTTCTTTTAATAAGAAAAGGCACAAAGGGTCCTAAGTTCTATTTGAGACCATTGTTAAGGGGGCAAAGAAGGAAAGGGTGAAAATGATTTATCTTTATGTGCATTAATTAGATTGAAATGTCCATGCATCTACTGTTATCAATACACTGTGCAGACAGAGAAGGGAGAGGCTTTGAGAGGGAAGAAGGAGATAAGATGAATTAGAAGTCACTGTGCAAGGTCATTTCAGTCACAGAGGGTGGTGAGATAACCCAAGAGCTTGATAACTCCATAGTCAGTGTTACTATCCTGGGACAAATGCCAGCAAGAGTCCCTGGGTGGTATAAACAGTTAGCACTGTCATCTGCTAACTGAAAGCTGGGAGGCTAGAGTCTGCCCAGAGATGCCGAAGAAAGAAGGCCTGCCCATCTGTTTTCCAAAAATTAGCCCATGGGGTCACTATGAGTCAAAGTTAACTTATTTAATTTATATTTTTATTTATTGTACTTCTAAATATGACTCCTGGTGTGGCACTGCAAGGATAAGCAGCAACTCAAATCCACCAGTTACTCTTCAGAAGGCTTATGAGTCAGAATTACTATGAGTTGGAACCAACTCAATGGTATTTAAAAACAACAAAGTATGATCATGCTTGGACAATGGTTTTCTTTAATATGTTAATTTTGACATACATAAGTAGGGTAGATTCTAAATCTAATCACTTCTGAGTAATAAAATGATCATAGTGAACACAGAGACACACAGAGAAGGCAAAGACCCACAAGACTGACAAAGATCGTTGGCAGCAACCAGAAGCTGAAATAGACAAGGAAGGCTCTCCCACTAGAATCATGCCCTGAATTCAGCCTTCTAGACTCCTGAAATAGAGAAAATAAAATTTTATCCTTTAAAATCACTCTCTAGGATATTTGTGGACTGACAATATTGTTGTTGTTGCTGTTGTAATGTGCTGTCAAGTCAGTTGTAACTCATAGCAACTCTATGCACAACAGAATGAAACACTGCCCTTTTCTACACCACGCTTAACAATTGCTTTTACACTTCAGCCCATTGCTGCTGCCACTGTGTCAGTCCATCTAGTTGGAGGTTAGCCACTTTTTTCATTGACCCTCAACATTACCAAATATAATGTCCTTCTCCAAGGACTTGTCCTGATAACATGTCTGAAGTATGAGAGATGAAATTCAAATGCATCAATTCTTCTATGGTCTTCCTTATTCGTTGTCCAACTTTCACATGTT
>NW_006408675.1:3139377-3141927 GCF_000296735.1 Chrysochloris asiatica | reverse complement strand
CTCTGCCTTGTTTTGGCTGATGATATTGAGCTTCTCCACAATCTCTTCCTACAGATGTAGTTGATTTTATTCCTTTGTATTCCACCTGGTAAGTTGTATGTGCATAATTTGCTTTTAAGTTGTTTAAAACGGTATTTGCAATGAATAAGTCATTGGTCTTGCAAAATTCCATCATGTGATATCCAGCATCATGTCTGTCACCAAGGCCATATTTTCTAGCTACTGATCCTTCCTTTTTGTTTCTAAGTTTCATATTCCAATCACCAGTAATTATCAGTATATTTTGATTACATATCAGATCAGTTTCTGACTGAAGAATTTTGTAGAACTCTTCATTTCATCATCACTGACTTTTGTGTTTAGTAGGTAAATTCAAATAATACTGGTATTAATTAATTGGTCTTCTTTGTAGGCATATGGATACTATCCTATAACAGACAACATTGTATTTCAAGATGGATTTTGAAATGTTCTTTTTGACGATGAATGCAACGCTATTCCTCTTGAATTTTTCATTACTGGCATATTAAGCTGTCAGATTTGAAGTGTCCAATATCAGTTCATTTCAGCTCACAAAAGCCTAGGATATCAATTTTTATGCATTTCATTTCATTTTTTGACAACTTCGAATTTTTATAGATTCATACTTCAAACAGTCTATGTTCTGATTACTAGTGGTTGACTGTGGTTGTTTCTCCTCATTTTGAGTTGTGCCCTATAATCAAATGAAGGTCCTAAAAGCTTTGCTCCATTCTTGTAGTAAGGGCAACTCTATGTTGAGGAGGCAGCTCTTTCCCAATCATATGTTGAGTGCCCTCCAACCTGAGGGTCTCACTTTCCGACACTATATCTGACAATGTTCCACTGCCACTCATAATTTTTTCAGTTTTGGGCATTATATTCGACAGTGTTCTGCAGCTAATCATAAGGTTTTCAGTGGCTAACCATTCAGAAGTAAGCTGTTTCTTCTTTTTCCTAGTTTGTGTTAGCCTGAAAGTTTTGCTGAAACCTGTCCACAATGAGTGGCCTTGCTGGCATTTAAAATACTGGTGGCATAGCTTCCAGCATCACAGCAACATGCAATCCACCACAGTATGACACACTGACAGATGAGTGCTGGATGACATTGCTACCTGGGTTCGATTCCTTCATGCACAGACATAACCTGCCTGTCGGTGAAAGATTTTCTATTGCTATGATACTGAACATATTACGGGAAAATTTTCAAAGAAAGGCCTACTGATCTACTTCTGAAAATCATCCAATGAAAAAATCTATGGATCACAATGATCCAGTCTGCAACCAGCCATGGAGATGGTACAAAACAGAGCTGTATTTGGCTCCACTGTGCATGAGTAACAACCAGATACCTTAGACCATCAACAGTGTTTTGGCTTTGATTGCATAAACATGACCCTAGAATTCAGCACTTTTGAGCCATTTTCATCTGAATTTGGCATTAATTCCAAGAACCCTGGGCTTTGCTGATTCTTTGGAAAGAATGTAGTCATTACCTCTAAGGCAGGTTAGTTAATTAAAAGCGCCCTGATGTGGTGTTATAGGACAAGCACTCTACCATACAGTCAGTTTGAACTGCAAGGTTGGTAGTTCAATCAAACCGGCCACTCCTTGGGATCCCTATACATGATCGCTGTGAGTCAGAACTGACTTGGTGGCACTTAACAACAACAATAAGAACAATGATCACAGAGTCCTGTTGTGGTGCTGTATGGTAAGCACTGGACTGCTAGCTGCAGGCTAATTGTTTAAGCCCACCAGCTGCTCCTTGGGAACCCTTAACAGGGTTGCTATGATTCAGAACCAACTCCATGATACTAAAACAACAATGATCACTTATAATGGTTCTAGACTTTGCTTGGTACTAGAGTTAGAAGAAAGAGAGGGGTTACAAAAGTATTACATCTGATCTTCTGTTCAAGGGTTTCATTGTTGTTGTTAAAGTGCCATTGAGTTGGTTCTGACTCATAGCAACCCTGTATGGGGTTTTCTGAGAAGCAACCGGTAAATTTGAACCACTGACCTTGCAGTCCAGCATTTATCTTACAGTGCCAAGGACTTTACATACAAGTAAAGAAAAAAACAACCAAACAAAATAGTTGCCACCAAGGCCCCTTCAACTCACCTAATGTATGTCAATGACTTAATTTTTGGAAGTAGAAAACCAGACATTTCTTTTGAGACACATTTAGGTGTACTTGGACATCACACCTTTTTACTTGGTGGCAACTTGTAAGTACCTATCTCTGGCTGAAGTAGTGTTTATTTGTTTCTCCACTGTAAACTTACTCTTTGTTTTCCCCCTTGCATCATGAAATTTTTAGAACAGAAAAAGATCAGTGATTTTCAGTTATGCACTTATAGAGTTTAGCATTCATCAGGAGTGGCTTTTAGAATTGTTGGGGATGAGCTGGTTGACCTGGAATCTTAAACCCAAACCTCTTACAGAGAAGCCCCACCACGTTCCGCTTTATAAATTAGGGTTATAAAAAAACTCATTTAGCCTAAGTTCTACTTTATAAGAAGGAGCCC
>NW_006408675.1:3133465-3139022 GCF_000296735.1 Chrysochloris asiatica | reverse complement strand
GATCATCACTTTATTAGACAAAAGTTAAATCTTGCTAATTATGTAGATCATTTAATCTTGAAGTAGTTAAGGCCTACAACTACAGTGGTTAGCAAGCTTGTCTGAGTAAGTCATGGAATGGGGATAAATAGAACAATAAGTGGAAATTCTAGGGTCCTGGAGAGGATGAGAGTCTCCATCAAAATTGCTGCCATGTGGGCAGTTTTCATAAGATGAAATGGTAATTCATAGGCAAAGTTTACTGATTTTTAAGCCATTATTTAGTGCCTCCTTACTTTATAGAAAAACCAAACATCTGGATGTGGTTCAGGAATAACTGGTTAAAAATGTCTAATTTAGAACAAACTCCCCCCTCCAAATGTCAAACCATTTGTCATCAAATACATACTGACTTCTGGCAACCTAATGTGTTACAGAGGAGAAGCACTTCACAAGGTTTTGCGCAATCTGCTCATTTTAGCTGTGGACAAATAAGACCCAGAGAGGTGAGGTGACCGGCTCAAGTCATATCACTAGCTTGTGAATGACTCAAGATTACAACTCAGTTTTCCAGATTCCTGAACTCAATTGTTTTTACTGCACTATATTGCCTTAATAGGTGTAACTCTTAGAAGTCAAAGAAAGATTCAAACTAAAGACAGACTGATAAGGGATCTTCTTATTCTTGTCAGACCCCTCTTTCTACAAGGTTTTAATGATTAACCATCAAGGATCTATATGGAAATTCTGAGACTGTGGTGGTTGCATCTCATATCTTTTCAGCTGGGTGTTTCTTTAGGATTTGTCCAGACAGATGAAATACATTAGTAATAGGGGCTATCTACAAAGGAGACAAAGTACAGGGCCTTGGCTTAGCTGGTCGTGGAGTGTCAAAAGAAAAATCCCCAGTGCTTAGGCTTGCAAACTGCTAAAGATCACATTTCAATGCTTATCGTTCCAGGGCCAACACAATCTTCATACTTTGTGATTGGGACTGCGAATCAGCAAAGGACAGCAAATTTTAGTTTCATTTCTTACCAGGAACTGATAAAGTCTCCCCAAGAAAATCATCCCTTGATGGCTGATAAAAATAGAATTGCAATTTATGTTTTCCTCTACTCCCTCTATCTTCAGGCTCTTAAGGTGTGTTTGCCTCATAATGGCTGGTTTAGATGGATTCCTGGTGTGCTGCATCACTGCTGATGACATTAATGGTCTCAGGCTCCCTGGATTTTGATTGATTGCTATAATCGGCAAAACTATTTCAGGATAATAGATTTATTATTATTAAGCCTATAACATGGTGTCAGGGTCAAAGCAAGCTGATGATGTGTGTTGTGATGCAAACATGGCCAAGAGGTGGATGCCATCATTTAAAACACACAAATGGCAGGACTGAACAATGCTCTATCTTGACCTCACAGCCCGAGTCAAGGCCTGATCCCAAAGGGGGAGTAGATTCAGGTTCCATTTGTGCTGAGGGAAGACAAAATTTGTACTGATCATTATTACCCACGATTTTTAATTATTTAAAGAAGCTTTGACAAAATTATCATTTCAGTTCATTCAGAAGTGGCTAGAGATTTCCTCCACTTTTCTGTAGGCTTCAGATATTGTCTAGCTCTCATAGTCCAGTCCTGTTGTTTTTGGAGACTGAGCAAAATATTGATGCTATTCCCTTCAATCTGAATGAAGCAGAAAAAAAAAGGCTAAGCTAGTGATTATATTCCTATTCATTTGATTGTCTCTTTCATCCCTTCAGTAACTTTCTAGCTCCAGTCTTAAGAGAAAGGAAATGGATCTTGTGTTCAAGAACCCAATGCTGGGTTCAAGAAAGATGTTCACAGAATCTGGTATAAATGGTTAACACACTGGGCTGCTGATTGAAATGCTGGTGGTTGGAGTCCACCCAGAGGTGCTCAGAAGAAAGACCTGATAATCAATCAACTCCTGGAAACCTAGTCATTGTAAATCTTACAGAGCACAGTTCTACTCAGATATGTATGGGGCCATTATCAGTTGGAATCACCTTGATAGTAACTGGGTGTTGTCATTTAAAGAAGGTAAGTATTGATTAAAATGGGAGTCCCTGGGGTTGCAAAGAGTTCATGCACTCAACTGCTAACTGATACTGGTCTATAATTTTCTTTTTCAGTGATGTCTTTGCCTGATTTTGGTATGAGGGTTATGTTTGCTTCATAACATGTATTTGGGAGTTTTCCATGCTTTTTTATGTTCTGAAACAGTTTGAGTAGAATGGTGTCAGTTCTTCTCTGAATGTTTGGTTGAATTCACCAATAAAACTATTTGGACCCAGAATTTATTTTATTGGGAGATTTTTAATAAACTGATCAATTTCTTCATTTGTTATTATTGTTTTTGTTAGGTGCCATCGAGTCAGTACTGATTCATAGCAACCCTATGTACAACAGAACGAAACACTGCCCGGTCCTGGGCCATCCTCACAATTTGTGACAGGCTTGAGCCCATTGATGCTGCCACTTTGCCAAGTTTGGCCATTCTGGCCTCCAAGGAGCACTCTGGCTGCACTTCTTCCAACACAGATCTGTTGGTTCTTTCGGCAGCTGATGGCACTTTCAATATTCTCGTCCATAATGCAAATGTATCAATTCTTCTACAGTTTTTCTTGTTCACTGTTCAGCTTTTGAATGCATATGAGGTTATTGAAAATAACATGGCTTGGGGTCAGGTCCCCTCAGGGCAAACCCCCTTCCAAGACTGATACTCAAGGGGAATACACGAGCAGGCATGTGGTCTTGCTGGTGACCACATTGGTCTACCAATAAGGGGAAGTGGGGGAAAAACAGCAATGAAGTTGTCAGCTAAATCCAACCACGTTTAACAGACTTCTGTCCACCTGGATTGAGACCTGGTTGGCCAGCAGTATGGCAAGACCTGGGGAATTCTGGACCAAAGTACAGGGACATGGTCACAGAGGACTAGAGTGGAGAGTGAAGCGTCCAGCTGATATGAAGTGAGGGGAGATGCCCAAGAACACCCATACTTGCAGATAACACCATTTGACTTGGCTTCAATGGCTGGATGATCAGAATTCAACTAGAGGAAGAAAGAAGAGGAAAAAAATAGTAATCTGCTACAATTTGATGAACTTGACCTATACTTAAGGATGTAGTAGCTCAAAAGAGGGAATAAATCTTTACAGTGAGGATCATTCCTACCCACTCGGTACACAGGGTTGACAGGGAAGGGCAATTTAGACATTGGCTACCCAAAATGGGGGACTACAAAGGCACGAAGTGATTGGCTTACAAATTTTCAAGAGGGAGCCTAGTTTCAGAGGGTATGGGGGAAGGTAGAATCTCCACTGAATGGTTTCCAACTTGTATGGACAAGGCTGAAAGAATAGCTACCCTATAATTATTCATTTCTTCCCCAGTTTAAAACAATCTGTTTTATCTTGAAGTCTACTTGACTTGTAATTTGGAAGTTTTGTAACTGCACTTTTCTCTCTTTTTGCTTTATGTTGTTGTTGTTGTTGTTATGTGCTGTGGAGTCGGTTCCTACTCATAGCAATCCTGTACAGGGTTTCTGAGGCTGTAAACCTTTACAGGTGAAGAAAGCCTCGTATTTCAATTTATCATATCTGCAGAGAAAACCATGGTTCAAGATGGCCAATGTCAGTTCATTTCATCTCACTAATGCCTAAGATAAGGAGGTCTTGTAACAGTGGCAGTGGTGGTTATGTGCCATGGAGTCGGTTCCGACTCATAGCGATCCTGTACAGGGTTTCCGAGGCGGTAAATCTTTATGGGACCAGAAAGCCTCATTTTTCTCCTGCGGAACAGTTGGTAGTTTCGAACTGCTGACCCTGAGGTTAACAGCCCCATTCGTTACCACTATGCTACCAGAGCTCCTTATATATGTATTGTTGTTGTTAAGTGCCGTCGAGTCGGTTCCGACCCATAGCGACCCTGTACAGGGTTTCCGAGGGTGTAAATCCTTACGGGAGTAAAAAGCCTCATCTTTCTCCCGCGGAGCGACTGGTAGTTTCGAACCGCTGACCTTAAGGTTCGCAGCTCGATTCGTAACCACTACGCTACCAGAGCTCCTTTATATATAGAAACATGTTATATTTAGTCCTTTAAAAGCGGCAAACAATTTTGTAATTGTTTAAGATCGAATGTAGGCCTTCATTCCTTGTTCTAGCTGGGCACTCTGCTGAGTTTGTAAAAATGGGTTCTCAAAGACATGGTCAATGCAAATGTAAAATAAATTTTTGAAAAAATATTTGCTTTGTAGTTGTCTTCATTATAAATTGAGATCTCTTGTTCCCTATTTTCAATTTTATCTAATTTTAGCCTTATCAATTTCAGTCTTATCTTATCATTTATCTATTTTGCTTAATTGCTCGTGTGTTTTCCTGAAATCTTCTTTGTTTACTTTGAACTTTCTGTCAATCATTTCAAGGATAAGTACTCAACCACAAAGTCAGTTTGAACCACTAAGCTGGCAGTTCAAACTCATCAGTCACTATTTGGGAACCTCTACAGGGCCATTATGAGTTGAACTGACTAAACAGCACTTAACAACAAAAGCAACAAATATCAATGTTTTACTTTGTATACTTTTATACTTGGACTGAATTCTGGGTTATGTTGCTGTATATGTAATCCCAGGTTTTCATCTGCTCTTGTTGGTTTTCATTCCAAAGGATTCTTTTTAGTGTTGTTTTTGTAAAGTTGGACTGGTTATTACACATTTCTTTAATTTCTGCTGATCTGGAAATGTTTTAATTTTGCTGTTGTATTTGAGGAACAGTTTTGCTAGGTGTATGATCCTTGGATAGTATTTTTTTTTTTTTCATTCAGAGTTTTATGTCTCTTCATTGCCTTCTTGCATGCATGGTTTCTGCTAAGAAATCACAGCTTCATCTTATTGGTTCTCCTCTGTAGGTAACTTTTTGTTTTTTGTGAGCTGCTCTCAGGATTATTTCCTTGTCTTTGATGTTGGATTATCATCTATCTGTTTCATTTGGTTTTCAGTATCTTTGTTGTAGAGGGCCTGTATTACTGTTCTGCCTTGTTCTCTATCTTGCTGCTTCATGCATTCTTTCTTAAAAAAAAGAAAAAATGTCAATTAGAGAGCTGAGTTATCAGGACAACCAGCCAACTCAAAAACTAGGGAAAGACAGAGTAACACAGGGAAAGGTGGGATGTGAGTAATTCTCAACCTACCAAAAGTAGATGCCCCTGACACTGGCAAGAAGATTTTAGGTAAAGCTAGTAATTGATTGGTCTTAGCCAAGTATGAGCTAATAAGACAATATAGAATACTTGAGACAACAGATAATACGCACTAATTTACAGATACTTCTTAGCGGACCTGAGGGGGCACTCACAAAAAGAGGCTGCTGAAATTCATAGGGAAGTACCTCTGATGGTGCAGGATGGAAGAGGGGAAGAGCAGACACTAAGGGGAAGCTGTCAAGCTTGCTCAGATTCTTTTTTTTTTTTTTTTTTTCCGCATCTCTTCTTTGGAACAAAAACCTTAAACTGTTGTGGGGGAGGGAGCGGCAAAAAAGCTCACAACCCATTGT
>NW_006408675.1:3130868-3133060 GCF_000296735.1 Chrysochloris asiatica | reverse complement strand
AAAAAAAAAAAAAAAAAAGAGTAGACAGAAAGAATACAGACCTGAGAAGAGCTCTGTCAACCAATCTGACCTAACAGACATCTGTAGAATATTCTAATTAACAATAGAATACATATTCTTTTCAACTGCATATGGAACATTCACCAAGATAGATCACCTTGGTGATAAAACAAATCGTAATGAATTTAAAAGACTAGAAATCAAAGTGTGTTCTCTGACGATAATAAAATTACACACATCACTAACAGAAACTGGTAAAACTAACACAAAAAAAACTTGGAAATTCAACAACATACTTCTAAGTAACCCATTGCTCCAAAAAGAAACTGGGAGTATAGTGGTTCGGTAGGATAAACACTGGACTGTTAACCACAAAGTTGGTGGTTTGAGCCCACCAGTCACTCTGAGAGACAAAGATGGGGCTTTCTGCTTCTGAAATAGATTTACAATCTAGTAAACCCTATATAGTGTTGCTATGAATCTAAAATTACTAGACAGCACTTAACAACACCAACAAAAAGTATCAAAGGAAATTAATATTTTTAACAGAAAAAAAGTAAAAGGATATTATTAAAATTTATGAGACACAGTGTGGCACTGTAGCATAGGCACTGGACTGTGAACTACAAGTTTAGTGGTTCAAACCCACAAGCTGTTCCTTGGAAACAGTATACAGGGTCACTGTGAGCCAGAAGCAATACCATAAAACTTAGCAGCAGCAGCCAAAGCAATATTTAGAGGAAAATTTATAGTATTAAGAATGCTTATAGAGTCCTGAAGTGGCACTACAGGGTAAGCACTGGACTGCTAACCACAAGGTCTATGTTTCAAACCTACCAGCCTCAATTTGGAAACTCTATACAGGATCACTATGAATTGGAGCTGACTCGATAACATTCAAATAACAACAACAACAAAATGCTTGTATTCAAAAAGAAGAAAGATCTCAGGTTGATAATCAAAAATTCTAACTAAAGAAGCTAGAAAAGGAAAAGCAACTTAAACCCAAATAAAGCAGAAGGCAAGAAATAATAAAGAGCAGAAATCAATGAAATTTAAAATAAAATGTAAAGAAGATTCATAAAGCTAAAAGCTATTTCTTTTAACAGATCAATGAAAATGGTGAAACTCTAGTCAGACTAATCAAGCATAAAAAAATAGCGAACACAAACTATTAAAATCAGGAGTGGATATTACTATAGACACATACACATTGAAAAGATAAGGGAATAATATAAAAATATTTATAGCTATAAAGTGTATCACATAGGTGAAATGGATAAACCCCTTGATAGTCCCAAACTATCAAAACTCATTTAAAATGTAGACAACCTGAATAGTAGTATATGTCAAAGAGAAATTTAATTTGAAATTTAAAATCCACCTCAAACAAGTCCAAATGGCATACTTCCTGACTTCTACCTGACTTCTTCCTGACTCCTGATATGATGTTATACACAATCATATCAATAAATACAAAACTATTTGACTAAATTTAATATTCATTTATGATAAAACCTGATAGCAAATTAAGAATAAAAGGGTACTTCCTTAGCAAGATAGAGGATATCTATAAAAAGTCTCCAGGTAATAGCATACTTAATAGTAGAGGGATATCCTGTCACAACTTCTACTCAACATTATACTGGATGTCCTAGTCAGTGACATAAGACAAAGAAAAGAAATAAAAGCACACCAATTGGAAGGAAAGAAATTAAGCTTCCATTTTCAATGGACCTAACTATCTATATAGAAAATTCCAGAGAATCTAAAAAAAATGGATCCTACTTAGGATACGGTCTATTATAAGTCAGTTCCAACGAAACTCAAATATCTCTTTTTTTAGTTTTCATTATTATTGTCTTTTATTATCAGTACCTTTGGAAATCTGATATTTGACTATCTGTGAGTGAACATCTGAGAATGACAATATCAGAAAATGATGTGCTGCAAAATTGTAGCAGTATGGATTATTAACAAGATGTATTAAAAATCTCTAAAAATATGATCGTAAATGCGATTCATCACAACTTGAATGCATTGTAAGTCAGAGACTATTATCAATGTATAACTGGGATTTGAAGATTTAAAGTTAATAACATTTACAAATCCACCAAACCAAACCCATGACAATTGAATTTAATCAATTCATAGTGACCCTATTGATGTTGTTGTTAAGTGCTATCAAGTTG
>NW_006408675.1:3126735-3129113 GCF_000296735.1 Chrysochloris asiatica | reverse complement strand
AGCCATGGTGTTTCCAATAACCTCATATGCATGTGAAATCTGGACAATGAATAAGGAAGACCATAGAAGAATTGATGCTTTTGAGATATGGTCTTGGAGGAGAATATTAAAAGTGCCATGGTCTGCCAAAAGAAGCAATAGATTTGTTTTGGAAGAAGTGCAGCCAGAGTGCTCCTTAGAGGCCAACATGGCCAAACTTGGTCTCTTTTACTTTGGACATATTGTCAGGAGGGAGCTGTCACTGGTGAAGGATATCATGTTTGATAAGGTGGACGGTCAGAGAAAAAGAAGAAGACCCCCAATGTGATGGATTGGCCAAGTGACAGCATCGAAGGACTCAAGTGTGGCAACAGTAGTGAGGTTGGCCAAGGACCGGGTAGTGTTTCATTCTGCTCTGCATAAGGTCGCTATGAGTTGGTACCGACTCGACATCACCTAACAAGAACAACAATGGGTGCAGCTAGTCTTACCCTTCTCATGAGGAGTTTCTGGTGGGTTCAAATCGCTGATCTTATGGTTAGCAGCCCAATGCATAATCCATGACACCATCAGAGATCCATACAAATGCATAAAGAAGAAAATACTTAGGTATAAATCTAATAATATATTAACATAATTTATAGAATGAAGGCTATAAATCACTGTTGAGAGACATTAGTAAAGACCTAAATAAATGGAGTTATGTATTCCATAGTCAGAATTTTGAAGACATATTGTTAAAACATAATTTCCCCCAAACATATGTATAAGTTCAATGTAATTCCATTAAAAACCCCAGCAAATTTTTTTTGTAGATATTAAGTTAATTCTAAAGTTTATATGGAGGACTAAAATAACTAAAATAGTCAAATTCTGAAAAAAAAAAAAAGTAAAATAGCAACTACCCACTTTTAAGACTTACAAGACTATTACAGTAATCAAGATATTGTAAAACTGACCAAAGGATAGACACAGATTAATGGAAGATAATAAAGAAAACAAAAAGAGGTCTACACAAATATAGCCAACTGTATTTTGACAAAGGTAGGAAGAGAATTCAATGTAGAAATGTTAATCCTTTTAACAAGTAGTGCTAGAACAATTGGATGGCCATCTGGGGTAAAAAATAAAGCAAAATCCTTTAATGCATAGCTCTAATACTTTATATAGGACCACCATGAGTCAGAATGGACTTGATGGCAATAAACAATAACAGCAGCAACAACATATCTCTCACCTTATAAAAATTAAAAATATATCATAAGCCTAAATATCAAATGTAGAATGATAAATTCTCTCAAGAAAAACATAGGAGAAAATCTTTACCACATGAGTTAGAAAATGAATTTCTAACTATTATACTAAAAGCATGATCCATTCAAGAATAAATTGATATATTGTTTTTTAGTGCCATCTAGTCAGTTCTGACTCATAGAGACCCTGTATAGGGTTTCTAAGGATCAGCTGGTGAATTTGACTCACTGACCTTGTGGTTAGCAGTCCAGTGTTTATCCTACAGCTCTACACTCGGACTCCAATTGATATACTAGAAGTATTAAAAAATTAAAATTGTTTGTTTTGCAGAAAAATACTGTTAAGAGAATGAAGAGAATAACTACAGCTTGGCAGAAAACCATTGTAACTCTTACACCTCGTAAAAGACATATCCAAAATATGTAAAAATTGCCAAAATTCAACAATTAATCTTCTCAATCTTAAACAGCATGTCAACAATTTGAAAAGGTACTTTACTGAAGAAGATACATGGATAGCAAATAAGGACATGAAAAATGTGTTCAATATCATTAGTCATTAGAAAAATGTAAATAGATGTGAATACCCATCTAATAAATAGTAGAAAGTAAAAATAAATAAATAAAAACATCAAGTGCTAGCTTAGCATGGATATGGCACAACTAGAAATTTCATGCATTTATGGTGGAAATATAAAATGGTATAACCACTTTGGAAAACAATTTAATAGCTTCTTATAAACATATACTTGTCTTATAACTGAGCCATCTGAGTCCTAGATATGTATCTAAAAGAACTGAAAGCTAATGTTCATGCAAAAACCTGTAAATGAATGTTTCCAGAAGCTTTATTTATAATCAATGAAAGCTAGAAACAACCTAAACTTCCTTTAACTAATGAGTGGATAAATACAAGGGTAAGTTAAAAAGTACTGCTGCAAAATCACTGAAATTTTTATTAAACAAAAATATCAACATGTGAAACTATAGCTTAGCAACATATCCTCCATCTAGGTTTATACACTTCTGAAGATGGTATTCCATCTCTCTTTGTGGCAAAGAACAAGGCACCAGGAATTGATGGAATAAAAATTGAAATCTTTCAGGAAAGTGAGGCAGCACAGGAGGCACTCACTCATCTCTGCC
>NW_006408675.1:3107338-3125280 GCF_000296735.1 Chrysochloris asiatica | reverse complement strand
GGACCACAGCGACATGTTTAGAATAAGCCCATGCATATATGAACTGAAACTATAATAGCAGTACTCTTTGCCTTACACTTGTACTAGTCAATAATTAAACAAACGAAAAAAGAAAGGACCAATCCATACATCACACAAATGAATCTGAAATGCATTTCACTAAAGAAGCTAGACCAAAAAATCTATTTATATAAGCTTCTGGAAAAGACAAAGCTATAGGACAAATCAAAGACTGTCAGGGAGGTAGAGAATGGGAGAATTGTTGACTACAAAGGGGCAGCATAAGGAAATTTTGGGTAACAATGGAGCTTTTCTGCATCTGGGTGTTGCAGATGATTAGGCACTGGATTACTAGCCAGAAGGTTGGCAGTTTGAATCCACTGAGAGGCACACAAGGGGTTGCCATGAGTCAATTAACTCAAAGGCAACAAATAACAACAGTAGATATATACTTCTCTGCATTTATCAAAACTCATAGAACTATATATTACAAAGAAAAAAAAATTTTTTAATTATTTAAAAATTCGTTTGAAAGTTCATAGCCTTGAACATCCTATGGAGCAGTTCTGCTCTGTACGTATGCCATTGCCATGAGTGCGAAATCGATTGGCTGGCTAACTAAGAACAATAATAGCAACCTGTTTATTAAGAAATGTTAGATGGACCCAACTTAGAAACATTTTCCAACGAATATGCATGTGTTGTTTAAAGTATAAAAATCAAGAAAGATGAAGATTTAAGAATTGTTCCATGGCGCTGTAGGATCAGCTCTGAACTGCAAACCATAAATAAGGTCAGCATTTCAAATCCACCAGCTGCTTCTCAGAAACCCTGTACAGGGTTGTTTTGAGTCAGAACTGACTCAATGGCACTTAACAACAACAACAGCAACAACAAAAGATATTTGAAAACCAAACATGATCCTGGATTGCATTTGAATTGAGAAAAAGATTACTGGAATAACTGGTGAAATTTGAATATGGACTATGGATTAGCTAATAGATGTTGTTGTTAAGCGCTGTCTAGTCAGTTCCAACTAACCCATGTAGGGTTTCCGAGGAGTGGCTGCTGAATTTGAACTGCTGACCTTGCAGTTCAAACCAACCTTGCGATCCAGCGCATTATCCTGTAACACCACACCAGGACTCCAGATAAGAGATAGTAGTATTATATTAATGTTATATTTTCTGATTTTGATCGATGTACAGTGATTATGGAAGGATTTTTTTGTCATAAGAAGTAAATGTTAAAATATTTATATTAAAAAGTCTCCTACTTATTATTAAATGGTTCAGAAAAATGTGCATATGTATTAAAAAGATACATATTTATGTACCCTTATTAGACAGCACACAGCCATTGCCACCACCTTACATATATTAGATTGTGTCAATGTTTAGTTTAAGCATTTTCCTCTCCAGGCCATTGAATCACTTCAGATTGAGTTTAAGAGATGGTATTTCTACATATTAAGAGAGAATAATAATAAATAAAATGGGGCAAAATGTAAAAAAAATTGTGAATCCATAAAAAGGAAACATAGTAGTTCCTTGTACTTTTCTTTCAGCTTGTTTATGTCTGAAATTATATCACAGTGCTCCCATTTAGGGTTACATGCGACATACTTATACTCAAAAACAATTTGTTGTTGTTTATCTGAAATTCAAATTTAATTGGGCATCCAGTAGTTTGATTTGCTAAATCTGACAATGTGACTTTGGTGCCAGCCTGCTCTGGCTACCATGAATTCTGGCCCTGGGGTGCTGAGGAGGCTATCCTGCAGGCATCATCCTGGCCAAGGCAGTGGGAGCCCAGTCCAGCTGCTGTCAGACACATGGGCAGTCCTTGCCGGGAAGCACTGCCGGGGCAGTCCTTGCTTGGCCAGGGTCCACTGCTGGTGAGCTGGTAAATTCCATGCTGCTCATTGCAAAACCAGGAAAAAGATGTAAATCCTGTTAGTCTTCTGTGGTGTGGCACAGACTAGAACAGTGATCTCAACAGGGGGCAATGGGAGCACTCACACACACACACACACACACACACACACACACACACACATCCCTCCAGGACGCATTGGGCAATGTTGGCTTTCATATTTTTGGTTATTACACTGACAGGAGTGTGCTACTGGCATTGAGTGTGTATGGCCAGGGATGCTGCTAAACATTCTACTGTGAGTAGGACAGACCCCTACATCAACGAATTATCTAGTCCAACATGTCAGTGGTGCTGAGGATTAGAAATCCTGAACCAGAGGCCTAACTCATGTCCTAGAAGGCCAGCCCTAAGTAAATTGGTGAACAGAGAAAAGTTTCATTCTTGTTTTTCTACCTTTTTACTTTCAGCAACTCTCAGTGTAAAAAGGGTCACATGCCCCTATGTGAGCTTTGGTTTCTTTACTGTGGAAAAGCTGTATCTGCTTGTAGGATAAACTCTGGACTGCTAACTGCAAGGTCATTGGTTCAAACCCACAAACTGCTCCTCAGAAGCCCTATATAGAGTAGCTATGAGTCAGAACCGACTCAGTGGCACTTAATAACAATAGCAACAGTGTCTGCCTACTGTACCCCAACATATATTATGGTATTAGTGACTTACTAATATGCTAACTTTTCAAAACATATTCCTATTCAAGAGGATGTAACTAATTTCTTATTGAATAGCCATTTCCCCATCTCCTTTCCTTACTAACAGAACCCCTAACTTTGTCCAGGAAAACAATGTGCTCAGTTAAAACTACATATTCCCTAAAACTTCTTCCCAGTTGAGAGGAATATGAGATAGAATAGGTAGGAAGTCTACTGGGTGAAGGTTTGGGGAAGGAGATTGCTTTCCTAATAAAAATAGATTTAAATGGTACTGAACTTTTTTGCTTTTTGTCCTTTCTCCTCCTCTTGTCTGGAATGCACATGTGATGGGCAGAGCAACAGCTGCAATCTTACAACCATAAGGACAAAAGTCACACTCAAAGGTAGTTGGGCACAAGCCTAAAAAGGGCATGGGGCCTTGGTGATTTCCTTGAGCTGGTGTGTCCTTCTGCACTGGTTATCATCAGACTTCTTGTTACATGAGAAAAATAAACTATTTGGTTACGTCACTAAAGTTGGATTTCTGTTACATGCACTCAAACTCAGTCTTAAGTGATTCAAAGACCTGGAGAGGAAAATGCTTAACCTAAACCTTGAAACTAACAATCACATTTTAGGGGCACAATAGCTCCTGATGAGTGATGGAATTTAGGGGTAGTGGATTTACCCAGCTCTCCTTAACTCACACAATCTAGGCTATTTGGCACATATATAAGTGCCCTAGTTCTTGACTAAGGAATAGATTAGATATGCACTTGGTGAACCACTAAAGATCCCAGTCATTGCCACAAATTGTGGATAAAATTGAAAACTGATACATGATCACAGGAAAGGACTTGGGCATTCCCCAGGCCCTGTAATAACTGACTAACCTTTAATAGGACCATATATCTTCACACAAGGGATAAGAGAATACACTTCATACAGTATTGACTTTTGAGAGAACAAGGCCTAGTATGGTCTTATGTCCACTTTACAACTGACACAAAGCATTTACTGTCACTTAGATGCTCAAGGTGAGGATTATGATAAAGAAAAGGACATTTTTTATATTAGTGGCTGTTTCCCAAAAGAGGAAAAGATCTGCAGTTACGCCTACCTTTTACAGAGCTTGTTTAGTTGTCTAGTCTCATTGGAATGTAACCTGTAATGAGGTACTATTTCACCCTTAATTTTGGAACTTACAGAGATAGTCTGTTATACCTAACTTGCAATTCCAGGTTCTTGTCAATGTATCCCAAATAGGACTAGGCTGAACCAATGAGAATTGTGTTGGCAGCAATGAAACCAATGGCTCCCGGCAATCTGTCTGCTCTCTGCCTTCTCCACAAGCAGAATCCTGCACTGGAACCAAAGCTGCCCCTAATTAGGATATCACTTTGGATGTACATCTCCCTCTTTATGCTTTAAGGTTCCTCATCTGCACAAATGCTGTTCATCTTACTGCCTACCCCATAGGGTCTTTGTGAGGATTGAATGGACCAATCCACATGAAGGTTGGAGCCCTGGCTTGAACACATCATGAGCACTTAGTGAATATTAGCTTACAGGGTTAGTGTTACTCCAATCAGAGTTTCAGAATATGGAATTTTTTTCTCTTCTGTGTTTAGGAAGACAAATTGCCCGTATTCTCCTGAGGGCAGCTTGGAGAATCAGACGTTGTGTTATTCTATTATCTGATTGTGTTGTTGAGCAATCTACAGAGAACATGCAACAATCCATTCTAGCTTTCCAAGAGCTAGAAAGTCACGCCCAGAAGCCACTGAAGCAGTTATTTCCTTTGGGGGTGGGAGAGAGTGTTGCTCTGTATTGGTGCATTTGAGGTGGGGAGACGTGACTCCATTAACCTCCTTGTCCATTGCCACGCCTCTCAGGTCTCAGGATCTTCCAGTAGTCCTGTGCCCTGAGGAGAGCCCTGAAGCTTAGAGTTACATGAAAAGCGTGGTGGCTCCAGGACTGGCAGTGGGGAGGAGCCAGACAAAGGAAGAATGAGGAGAGGTAGGGGAAAGAGGAGGGTGATCCTTCCCACCTCAGGTTTTCAGGTCTCCTTCAAATGCAGTCAGTTTGCACATGTGGTCAAATAGAAAATGCCTCAGGTTTTTGTTGATAAATGGAATGTGTGCATTTAAATTGGAGGACACTATGCCTGTAAACCATTAACAGAACTCCCAGCAAAGCAACAATGGTACAATATGCCATTGTTTGGGAGCCTTACCTGAATTATGCCTTTGTGTAATGTAAGCTGTGCAAACTGCCTTTGGGCTGGAAGCCACTGTAAGCAGACTGACTCTTACCTCAGGTTTTTGTCTAAAAGCCTTACCTAAAACACATAATAGCCCACGTTTACCTGACATAATTCTCCTAAAGATGGGTGTGTATGGAGGGAAAGGGAAGAGGGTAAATGAACCAAAGTACAATATGAATGTAAAATTCTCACTAGTAAAATTTGTAAGGGAATAGGACTATACCTCTTCATAAAATGCATGCAGTTGAAATCAGATATAGAAGGAAACTAACCAAGCACTGCCTTTCATGAGAAAGCGCTCTTCACACAGTTAGACTGTGTGGTATTTTGGGGAGGACATTCGTTATCCTGGCAAGCACCGTATTAGACAATAAACAGCTTCAAAGAGAGGAGAGGCTGTCCTGAACACCAACATATCTGGTCCCTCTCCTACATTTCTGCAAGTGTCCCCAAGCAATCCGCAAACATTACCTCATTATTTAAGCAAGTTTACTTACTGCCCGTTGAAGTGGTAAAGAATGACGGGAAAGAACCGACAAGATTCCCTGATCTGAGTGTGACCTCAAGTCTTCTCACAAGTCTGAATAGTATCCTGTTGAAATATTTCCAGACATGGCACTAAGGGATAATCTCCAGTTCAAAAGCAATGGACACACCTGGTATTCTCCCTCAGGCTCCTTTGCTTAATTCTACCCTCAGCATAATCTCACATACTGGTCTAACTCAGTCCTCCTTTTCCTTAAAGCTTACATCTTTATGAAAATTTAGAAGGTAGTTTCAGACTTTTTTGATAACAGTTCTTTTTTGAAGGTCATAAATAGGACAAATTACTTGTTCATCAATAGGCTACTAGCATGAAGCCGAGTATCACATCTTTCCACTGAAGTCAAGTTCTTAATCACGGTGCCATCAGGGCACCTATATTTAATGTATGGGTAATTATATACTAAATAGTGACAAAGCACTTGGGTGTAAGAGAAAGCTGTGACACTCTGTTTCTGTAAAGATTACAGTCTTGGAAACTCTATTAAGCAGTTCTCCTAGAACCTGTAGGATTTCTATGAATGGAAATTAACTGGATGGTACATAACAACAACATATTAAGTACAACAGGATATTACCATGAAAAACAATGCAGTTATTTAAATGAATAAGGCTGGTGTGGTACTGTAGGATCAACACTGGACTGTGAACCACAAAGCCCAAAGTTCAAACCCACCAGCTGCTCCTAGGAAACTCTATACTGGGTGGCTGTGAGTGGAACCAAGTTAACAACAACAATAACATGCGGCATGCATTGGCATGATTTCTGGAGGAAATTGAACAGTGGTCTCTAAAAAGGTACTTCTATGTCCTAAACCCTGTAACATGTGAATTGATATTAATTGGAAACAGAGTCTTTGCAGATATAGTTAAGGCTTCAAAATGAGATAATTTTTGATTATTTAGGTGGCACACCCTAAAGCCAATGATAGATGTCCTTATAAAAGACTGAGGAAGTAAACAATCACAGAGAAGAAGGAAGGTCTTGTGAAGACAGAAGCAGAAACTGTAATCACACTGCCACAAGCCAAGGAACACCTAAAGCCAGCAGAAGCTAGGAGAGGAAAAGAACAGAATCTCCCCTAGAACCTCTGGAGGAATCCCCGCCAACACCTTGACTTTTGACTGCTTGGATTTCTGCCCTGCAGACCTATGAAAAAGTACATTTCTGTTGAATTAAATTACCCAGTTGGTGGTAATTTGTTACGGCTGTCCTAGGAAACTAACAAAACCTCCAAGATAGATTTTAGAGGAACACAACAGCAACAACAAAACAAAGGACAAAGCAAGGTACAATGTATGTTCTACTCCTGGTGTGGCATTGTAGGATAAGCACTGGACTGTTAACCGAAAAGATGGCAGTTGAAACCACCAGTTGATTCTTGGAAACATGATGCAAGGCCGCTATGAGTCGGAATGGACTTGATGGCACCTATCTGTAACATCTAGCAAGGGTGAGAGGTTCAAAAACAGGCACTTAAAAAAACCTCAGTAGAGGTTTTTAGCTCTATTAGTCAGAAAACTGAACTCCCCCAATTAAGTTTCTGGAGGTACCCCACTCCACAAGCAAGCCTCTGGCACAAAGGCATTTATTTTTCTTACTCTGAGAGTCAGGTAGCCCACTGCTCTGTCTCCCACTCTTGATGCTGCCACCATTGTTTCTCTGCCACTCTTCTGCCTCTCCTCTGCTATTACAGCTCTCTGTTCCCAGGTTGAGGAGGTTCAGCACACAGGGATTTCAAGGTCCAAAGGATATATCCCACTGCTGGCTCTTCTTTCTGTCATTATTAGATTCCCCATCCTGCTTCTGAGATGGCTCATTTTAAACCTAGTGGGATGGCACATTGACCAATCCCCTCTTCAGATTTTCATAAACTTTATTTGCATGGTCCCACCAGTTATTTTTGGAGTCATGGTGTGGCACTGTTCAAACTCACCAATTGCTCTTTAAAAAGCATACAGAGTCTCTATGTATTGGAATTGACTCAATGGTACTTAACAACCCAGTTATTTGGTGGGAGTTAAAAAGACTATGACTAGAAGAACCATATCAAGTAATTCACTGCACCACACTTACAAAGTCTACTATCATTTATACTGTGTGTGTGTACATATATACATCATGAGAATGTTATTAGTAAATACCTTAGGAGCCAACCTGGAGGTGGTTATACAATTGTCAAAGCATCAGCAACCTTATCAAAGACTTTGATTCCAGCAATCACCCTATATGGGTACATCCCCTTTTGCCAGGTATATTTTTGAAATTCAATGGAGTATCTCAAAATATCCTCTAAGAAGCAACACTTCTTAACCTGTACACCAAATTACTCTGACTATACAGTCTATCAAACTACAGTAGAAACCTATACCTACAGTTTAGAGACATAGTTATTTTCCAAGCTATCTGTCAATCCTAACCTATATCCAGGTAATCAGGAGTTCAAAAGCAGCAGACAAAATATATATGGGGAAGGAAGCTCTTGTGGGCTAAACAGAAATCAATAGAGTCTGTAAATGGGTTTAAAAAATATACCAGGAGGATCCATTTTAGATTTTAAAGTCTTCGGTATTCAACATTGATAGTATTATCTGTTAGATGCTATCTCAAGATTGGGTTTCTAACCAGCAGACCACGTTAAGTCCATCATCCCTGCATTAGGAGTACCCCACAGATACCACAAGTTAGGCAGTTCAAACCCACCAGGTACTCCTTGGAAACCATATACATGGTTGTTGTGAGTTGGAATTGGCTCAATGGCACTTAACTGCAACAATGGGCACTATAGGTTCTGTTTCATGCAATCTACAAAAGAAATGAGACTGTTGTAACTTTGATAGTTCAAACATGAGTTTAATCTTCCAGGACAGTAGTTCGGTGAGATGGGTCATCAACCTGTGAACTTGAGTTTCCATTGCCCTCAAAAAGTCCACTTGAGAAAACTGCAGGCATGTGTTCCATGGATTGATCTATAAGACTGGGGGCCTCAGAAGATTCACTTCAGGCAAAGGATGATCTGGTAGAGAATTTGACCTGAGCCACAAAAATTGTCATAATATTCACGATGTAAGTTCTCTTTCTTCTATAGCACTTAGCTTTCAGAAGGCTAGTATGGCATTCTTTTTCTAACTGTGTTTTAAGTATTTGAGTGAGTTTGTGGGGGTATGTGGGGGTGATAATGGAGGTTCTCTTTGAAGCTGACACTCAAAAGTAGGTGCTGACTCTTTTTCATTCTTCCCTTGACTATAAAGATTAATTACAAAATGGCAGAATGAATCTGGGAGATAGCACAACCCATTCAGTTTAACAAATGTTTATTGGGGGTGTGGTCCTATAGGATAAGCACTGAACCACAAGGTAAGCAGTTGAAACCCACCAGCTACTCCTTGGAAACCCTATACAGGGTTGCTATGAGTTGGTACTAAGGACTCCCTGGGTGGTACAAATGGTTAAGCACTCAACTACTAGCTAAACAGTTGGTGGCTGGAACCAACCCAGACTTAGGAGACAGACTTAGCAATATGTTTCTGAAAACGCATAGCCTTGAAATCCGTATGGCGCAGTCTACTCTAGACACATGGAGTCATCATGAGCTGGAATCTCTTCAGCGGTAAACAACAATAACAACTATATGTATCAGGCGCTGGGGATAAAAAGTTGATATTAGCTGAAATATAGATTTGAGGTATTTTAAATCTTTCAATGGCTGAGCATAATCAAGAATAGAAAAACCCCTCAATACATTAAAAATAAGAATATTTCAGAACTTTTTTTTCAAAAATGAATTTAAAAATATAATGTGTATATAAAAATGTGAGATAAATATTTATAAATAGACATAGGCAGATGTCTACTAATAATACTAATTTATTATTTGTTTTTGTTAAGTGCCCTTGAGTTGATTCTAATCCATAGCTCCCATCTAATGACATAGCACATAAAATAGTCTATTAATTCATAGAGATTGTTTTTCTTACTCATAATTCATGAAATAATTTTATTCAAACTTTTTATATACACTTTTGATATCACTGTCTTTGCTACCATATAAGCCATTTTTTGAGTCTTATACAATTTCTGGAAGATATCTTCAGGTCTAAGTTGTTTGAGATAAATGCATGATACTGGCAGTAGAAATTTTATCCCAAGCCACAAATGCACGTTTCTGTAACATTAGAGGAATATATCCCTCATTTATTTTATAAGTATATCTATTGCTTACTGTTCGACTTTTTATAGCCATGTTTTAAAAGACTTATTTTCAGCGACTTAAATCATTCCCAAAATAATTATTTAGCTTATAAAAAAAAACCCACCCTTTACCTCTGTATAAGAACTAAGGTGTCCTTAACTCAAACCATGGTATTTTCCATCTCCTCTTGTGCATGTCAAAACTGGACAATAAATAAGGAAGACTGGAGAAAATTGATTCATTTGAATTATAGTGTTGGCAAAGATGATTGAGTATACCATGAACTGCCAAAAGGACCAACAAATATATACTGGAACAAGTATAGCAGGATTGCTCCTTGGAAGTAAGGATGACAAGACTTTGTGTCCATACTTTGGATATACTATCAGGAGTGATCAGTCCCTAGAGAAGGACTTCATGCTTGGTAAACTGGAGGACTGACAAAAAAAAGAAACTCTCTCAATGTCAATCAATGGATTGACACAGTGACTTAACAATGGGCTCAAACACATTCATTGACAGGATGGTGCAGTGTTTTGTTCTGTTTTATGTAGGGTTGTTATGAGTCAGAACCAACTCAATGGTACCTAACAACAACAACAACAACAACAACAACAACCTCTGTTAACACTGATTTCATTGGATGACTTCAATAGACATCACCAAACTAGTAAATATTGAATTTATTTCAGGTTAATATGTCATACACAAGTAGTACTTGTTGTTCAAAATTAAGTAATTGAAATATTGCCCTCTTATGTGAGACACTCAAATGGAGGATTACCCCATCTTTTATGACGAACTTTTTAGGGAAAAAATAAATAATTCTTATATTAAGGCATGGAGTCCTGGTGTGGTGCTGTAGGATAAACACTGAACTGCTAACTGCAAGGTCCCTGGTTCAAACACATCAGTCACTCCTTGGAAACCCTAGAGAGGGTCACTATGTGTCAGAACCAACTTGATGGCAACTAAGAGCAGCAACATATTCAGGCACATCTACTAAAGAACAACTTTAAATTATATTTGGCATACATGCTATGTCGTCAATTTACATTGTTCTTGAAACTAAAAAATTCTTCTTCGTAGGATACATATGACAGAATTTTCCAAAGATGACTGTACTAACATATCCCATCCTGCTTTCTCTTATGATGTAATATTGACACTCCTCAACTGAGAAGTAAATGATTATGTTTCCTTCCTTTGAATCTGGGCAGGCCAGCGACTATGGTTAAAATGATGTTATGTTATTTATAAGGTTAAGTCATAAAGATGTCAGAGTTTCCACTTGGCTTTTTTGGGACACTTACCCTAGAACCCAGCCTCCATGCGATGAGGAAACTAGGCAGCCATCTGGAAGGTCACATATAGGTGTACTGTCTGGAAACCCCAGTGGAAGTCTCACCTACAGGGTTAATCCCAGAAATAAGAGTTTGTATGATTCTAGCTCACGGGCTTACAGCCACTGAGTCTTATACTCTGAACTCTGCTTGGTAGAGCAACTCTAAGTTGCAGATTTGGGAGCAAATTAAATGTTATAGTTTTATTTAAACTATTAAGTTTTGAGGTAGTTTGTTATGCAGCAATATATTATCAGAAAAATACAGATTTATATTATTTTCAGCCTGCATATACAGAATTTACGAAACTTAAATGCCAGACATTTTTATCATTATCTTTTAATGTTCATCCTTTTTTGTTTTAAGATGAAAGCTTGCAATTTTTGAAAACTTGTGATTCTGCCATCTAGTATCTTACTTCTCTCAGCTTATGTTTTCTGAAGATGTTACTCATTTAGAAAATGTTAGGTATTCATATCTTATTGGAAGAAATATAAATTGGGGCATTTTTTTGGAAAGCAATTTGAACCCTTTCAAAAAAGGGTCAAAATGCTTTTGAAATGTCTAATTCTTGTTGCTGTTGTTAAGTGTAGGTGAGTCAATTCTGGCCCATAGCGACCCTGTATAGGGTTTCCGAGGAGCAGCTGGTGAGCTTGAATCGCTGACCTTGCAGTTCAAACAGCTTTGCAGTCTGGTGCATTAACCCACGGTGCCACACCATGTGCCTAAAATTTCACTTCTAGGAATTTATCTTGAGAATATAACAAAAATGTACAAATAATAGTTCTAAAAATGGTGATCAGTGCACTGCTTATATATTTAAGACACTACAAATCACCTCATATGGATGCGAAAGCTGGACAGTGAATAAGGAAGATCATAGAAGAATTGATGCCTTTGAGTTGTGGTGTTGGAGAATACTGAAATTGCCATGGACTGCCAAAAGAACCAATAGATCTATTTTGGAAGAACTGCAGCCAGAGTGCTCCTTGGAGGCCAAGATGGCTAAGCTTCGTCTCTCATACTTTGGACTTATTGTCCAGAGGAAACAGTCGCTGGAGAAGGATGTCATGCTGGGTAAGGTGGAGGGTCAGAGAAAAAGAGGAAGACCCCCCAACGAGATGGATTGGCCAGGTGGCATCATTGATGGACTCAAGTGTGACAGCAGTAGTGAGGTTGGCCCAGGATCGGACGTTGTTTCATACTGCTGTGCATGGGGTCGCTATGAGTCAGTTCCAACTCGATGGCACCTGACAACAACAACAACAACAACAACAAAAAATCATCTAAAAAAAATAACATTACTGTTGATGTGTACCATTGAGTCGATTCCAAGTATATGACAGTAGAACTACTCCAGAGTATTTCCAAGGTTGTAATCTTCATAGGAGCAAATTGCCAGGTCTTTTCTCCTGTGGAATGTGACACTTTGATTAGCAGAGGAACACTTAACCATGGCGTTCACCAGGACTCTTTAACCATTGACTTAGACTTGGCTGATAAATTATTGAATATTTTTAAGACATAAAAGACAGAGATTTGATAGCATGAAAATGGGTTGAAAATATATTGTTCAGTGGAAAAAAAAAAAAAAAACGTTTAAAGAAAAATATATCATTACACCTGCTACAAAGCTACTGAGTAGTAAAACAAATAAAAAGTGAAATGAAAAATTCCTAGAAACAAATGAAAATAAAAACACAACATACCAAAACGTTTGGGAAACAGCAAAAGCAGAGCTAGAGGACAATTTATTGTAATAAAGGCACATATCCAAAAAGAAGAAAAAAAAATCAGTACATTAATACAGCATATACAATAATTAGAAAAAGACCAGCAAAGTAAACCTACAGTCACCAGAAGAAAAGAAATAATAAAGATTAGAGCAGAAGTAAATGAGAGAGAAAACAGAAAAACAATAGAAATAATCAACAAGACAAGAAGCTGACTCTTTGAAAAGATTAACAATATTGACAAATCATTGGCAAATCTAACAAAAGAGGGAGAAGACACAAATAACATGCACACAAAACCATATGGGAGATGTCACAACAGAAAAAATGGAAATACAAAGAATAACAAGAGAACTATGAAGAGTTGTAATCCAACAATTTCAAAAATCTAGAAGTGAATACATTTTTAGAAAAACACAACCTAACTAAACATACAAAGTGAAGTACAAAATTTGAACAGATCTAAAACAAAAGAAGAAATTGATCAGGTCATCAAAAACTCACATCCAAAAATAGTCCAGTCCCAGATGGCTTTACTGGTGAATTTTACCAACTATCCAGGGATGCAAGGATGATTGATTATTAGAAAAACAATCATCGTAATCCACCATATAAATAAAAAAGGAGAAAAACCACATGATTGTATCAACTGATGTGTAAAGGCATTTGACAAAATCCAACACCCATTCTTGATAAAAACACTCAACAAAGTAGGAATTGAAGGGAAATTTCTCAACATAATTTAAAGCATATATACAAAACCAATAGCCAACATCACTCTCAATGGAGATAAACTGAAAGCATTCCTTTTGAGAACAGGAACCAGGCAAGGATGTCCTATATCATCACTCCTATTCATTATTGCATTGGAAGTATTGGCCAGAGTTATAAGACAAGAAAAGGAGATGAAAGGCATCTAAATTGGCAAAGAAAAAGTAAAACTCTCTCTATTTGCAGATGATATGATAGAAAACCCCAAACACTCAGCAAAAAACTACTGGAACCCATTGGAAGATTCAACTAAGTGGCAGGGTACAAGATCAACATACAAAAATCAGTTGGATTTCTCTATACTAATAAAGACAGCTCTGAAAAGGAAATTAAGAAAACAATGTCATTTATGATAGTCACCATAAAGATGAAATATTTAAGAATAAATCAACCAGGGAAACAAAAGACTTATACAAAGAAAATGACAAAACAGCACTACCAAAAAAAAAAAGAAATTTACAAAAATGGAAGAATACAATGCTCATGGATAGTAAGACTTAACATTATGAAAACAGCAATACTACCCAAAGCAATCTACAAGATATAATGCAATCCCAATCCAGATTCCAACAATATTCTTTGAAGAGATGGGAAAATGATCATGAAGTTTATATGGAAGAGAAAGTGACCTTGGATAAACAAAACACTGCTTAAGAAGAAGAATAAAGTTGGAGACCTCTCACTCACTGATTTCAAAGTTTACTAAATGGCCACAGTGGTCAAAATAGCCTGGCATTAGCACAATGAAAAATACATAAATCAATGTAACAGAACTGAAAACTCAGAAGCAAATCCATCTACATACATTCAGCTGACCTTTGGCCAAGATACATTAATTGGGGAAGAGATAGTCTCTTCAACAAATGGTGCTGGCAAAACTGGAAATCAGTTTGCAAAATAATGTAACAAGACCCATATCTCACACCCTCTACGAAAAAGGAACTCAACATGGATCAAAGATCTAAATAAAATCCCAGGATTACAAAGATCATCAATGAAAGAACAGGGACAAATTAAGGACTCTAATACACAGCTTACATAGACTATCAAACATGGAAAAAAAAAACACAAAACAGAAATAAAAATATATGACTGAGACATACTGAAAATTAGAAACCTATGTGAATCAAAAGATTTCACCAAAAAAGTAAAAAGAGTCCACAGATTGGAATTTTTTTTTTTTTTTTTGCAACGACATGCCACATAAGGGACTCATCCCTAAAATTCATAGGAAACTACAACACCTATGCAAGAAAAAGACAAATAACCCAATTCAAAAATGGGCACAAAACATGAACAGACATTTTACCAAGGAAGACATTCAGGCAGCCAACAAACATATGAAGAAACGTTCACAATCGTTTGCCATTGTTGTTGTTAAGTGCCATCAAGTCAGTTTGACTCCTAGTGGTCCTGTATAGAATTTCCAAGGAGTGGCTAGTGAGTTTGAACCGCTAACCTTGTGGTTCAAATGGGCCTTGAGGTCAAGTGCTTATCCTACAGTACCACGTCAGGGCTTCATTAACCATTATTGTTGCTGTTGTTGAATTCCATTGAGTTGGTGATGATTCATACTGATCCTGTATAGGGTTTCTGAGGAGCGGCTGGTGAGCTTGAACTGTTGACCTGGTGGTTCAAACTGACCTTGCATTAACTTACAGTGCCACACCAGGACGCCCCATAAGCCATTGCTATTGTTGTTGTTAGGTGCCATCGAGTCGGTACTGACTCATAGTGACCTTATGCATAGCAGAATGAAACTGCCCGATCCTGGGCCAACCTCACTATCGTTGCCACGTTTGAGCCCATTGATGCTGCCACTTTGCCAATCCATCTCGCTGTGGGTCTTCCTGTTTTTCTCTGACCCTACACTTTACCAAACATGATATCCTTCTCCAGTAACTGGTCCTTGCTGACAATATGTCCAAAGTATGAGAGACAAACTTTGGCCATCCTGGCGTCTAAGGAGTACTCTGGCTGCACTTCTTCCAACATGGATCTGTTTGTTCTTTTGGCAGTCCATGGCACTTTCAATATTCTCCTCCAACACCATAACTCAAAAGCATCTATGCTCTTCCTTATTCACTGTCCAGCTTTCACATATATATGAGGTTATTATAGAGATGTAAATGAAAACAACAAGGAGATGTCATCTCACACCAGCAGTAATAGCAAAGTTCAAAAAAATAGAGGACAAATGCTGGTGAGGGTGTCAAGATACTGGGACCCTCCTTCATTGCTGGTAGGACTATAAAATGGTACAATCACTCTGGAAAATGGTATGGTGCTTCCTTAGAAAGTTAGAAGTAGAAATACCATATGATACAGCAATTCTTCCACTTGGTATATATTCACAAAAAATATGAGTCAGAATGCCAGTAGATATATGCACACCAATGTTCGTCACAGCTCTATTCACAATAGCAAGAAGATGGAGACAGCCTAAGTACCCATCAATGGAAGAATGGGTAAACAAACTTTGATACATACAAACAATGGAATACTATGCCATCTTGAAGAATAATAATGAAGCTGCAAAACGCCTCATAATATGGATGAAACTTGAGGAATAATTCTGAGTGAAATTAGGCACGAAAGGACAAACATTGCATAAGACCATTATTGTAAAAGTTTAAGAAAAGATTTCCATACTTAATGAATAATTCTCTGATGGTTACCAGAGGTGGGAAGGAGGGGACAGTAACTCACAGGTTAGGGGATAGATGCATGGTAGCTCAGTTAATGAGGGCAGTAAAAAGGAGGGGGAGGGCAATGTACAAGAAGGGCGAGGGACTAGATGAACGAGGATGATAGGGAAAGTCTTAAGGAGGTATGCATGGTCTAAATGGGATAGAGGTAGATTGTGATGCATGCACAGCATTGGAACAACAGGGGTCTCTTAGATAAGGATCAAGAAATAGTCTGAATGGATAAAGGGGTTGATAATGTTAAGGTGCTTGACTGTTTTGTGGATATTGGTTTCTCCCCTACTATTGTAACATGGACATTTAAGTAGAATAGAAAGGAATATTGGGAATATGATCACAGAAAGCTTGTGAGCCAATCTTTTTTGCCTATAACTGATTGGATTAGTTAAAAGAGTGCTAGAATTTGCCCAGGAAAATAGGCTTCTTGTTAAGTCTTTGTGGAGTAAGGGATCTTAGGTGTAATTCTGAGCCCCACTCAGAACCTCTGGAGATGGGGTAGTCCCACTTGAAAAGACATGCAGACCAACCAGGAATGGCTATAGGAGCAGAAGATACTTGTTGAAAGAAAGACCGATGGGGTGGTGGGATGGGGAGGGACAGACAAGCAGACGGTTTGACTGTGGCAATACTAAGCAAACTGTTTGCCTTGGAGCTATCAAGGCAAGAAAAGTCAGCCCATCAGGATAAGCCCCTTTTTAAGACTGAAACTCAAAGGGAACACACGAGGAGTCTTGTATGTGTACTGGTTACTGCCTTGGTCAATTTGTGAGTGGAAGTGGGGGAAATGCAGCATGAAGACATGGACTGAGTCTTACCATGTTCCATAGATACCTGATGACCTTGAGATGAGAGAGAGAAGAGGAAGGGTTGGCTGGTTTGAAGTTTAGGGAGATGTGTGAACGCCTGAACCCATGGGCACTGACCTAGTCCCTGGGGGCTTGAGTTAAGAGTGAAGCGACCAGCTAGTCTGAAGTTGGGGGAGGTGTACGAGAATGCCCAAACTTGCAGATAGTACCCATCTGACCTAGCTTGGATGGCTTGCTGACCAGAATTTGATCAGATGAAGATAAAGAAGTTTGATACAGGGAGCAAGTATAAATTGCTCAATTTGATGTACTGGACTTATTGATGATGTTGTTGTTAAGTGCTGTCAAGTCAGTTCCGACCCATAGCAACCCTATATAGGATTTCCAAGGAACAACTGGTGAGCTTGAACTGCTGACCTTGTAGTTGCCCAAAATTCTAACTGAAAGGGAAGGATTCTTCATATCAAGGATCAAGCTTGTCTCCTCAGTGCACTGGGTTGATAAAGACACACAACTTAAACTTTGCTCATCAAAATTGGGGGACTATAAAAGCATGAAATAGCTGGTTTAAAAGCTTTCATGAGGGTGATTTGTGTCAGAATGAGGGAGGTAAGACAGAATTCTTTCTGAAATAGTTTTCCTCTTGTTTAGATGGGTCTGGTGAAAGGGGAAGGGAGATGATGGGACTAGGATTTTGTGATTCTAGTGTGAGTAAACTGTTATCAGGATTATGGACGATGGTCACAACTGTAAATGTAGAAGTGTAATTAAAAGGAGGGAGCAGTTAATTTGTCATTTCAGGAACAGAGGACCCTACGACCGTCAAACAGGAAGAGCGTGAGTAGAGAGTGGATCCTAACCAGAAGAGTAGCAACAACAGAGACGGTGGTAGAGGCGATGGCATAGAGAAAGCAGTAGAGAACTAAAGACCCAAGGACTAAGAAAGGCAGTGTGCCTGTGGGCAGGAGGCTGACTTGCAAAATGTGACCTTTAGACATTTAAATGAACATAT
>NW_006408675.1:3098726-3103579 GCF_000296735.1 Chrysochloris asiatica | reverse complement strand
TAGAATTCTTCTATTTCATCCTCACTGGCTTTAGTAGTTGGGGTGTAAATTTGAATAATAGTGGTATTAACTGGTCTCCTCTGTAGGCGTGGATATTATCCTATCACAGACAGTGTTTTATCTCATGACTGATCTGGATATCTTCTTTTTGACAATGAATGCAGCACCATTCCTCTTTAATTTGTCATTCTCGGCATAGTAAACCATGTGGTTGTCAGATTCAAAATGGCCAATACCAGTCCATTTCAGCTCACTAATGCCTAAGATATTTATGTTTATGCGTTCCATTGCATTTTTGACAATTTCTGATTATCCTAGATTCATACTTCGTGCATTCCACGTTCTGATTGTTAATGGATGTTTACAGCTGTTTCTCTTCATTTTGAATTGTGCCCCATTAGCAAATGAAGGTCCCAAAGGGCTTCACTCCCAGAGGTTTTGCTTCATTTGTGTCATCACAATCAACTGTACTTTGAGGTAGCTCTTCCCCAGTCACATTTTGAACGCCTTCCAACCAGAGGAACTCATTTTCTGGCACGATATCTGACAGTGTTTCTCTGCTATTCATAAGGTTTACAGTGACTAAATATTCAGAAGTAACTCGTCTCTCCTTCTTCCTAGTTTGTCTTCATCTGGAAGCTCATCTGAAACCTGTCCACCATGGGTGACCCTGCTTGTATGTAAAATACCCGTGGCATAGCTTCCAGAAGCACAGCAACTCACAAGCCACCACAGTATGACAAACTGACTGATGAGTGCTAAAATATACAGCTGGATTATGTCATCCTAGCAGTATCTTCTCCTACCTTCTGTTACACAGATTAAGCAAGGCAGAAACATTGTTCAGGTGGAGTTGCAAACTATGGCTAGAGGAAATATTAGGTAATTCACTACACTATAACAGGGTTATAGGTTTTATGGTTTTCTTTCTTTTGCTTATCTCTATTTTCTACTTATTGCTAAGAAAATTAAAGTAAGTTTAAGTTATAAAAAGAAAAGAATTGTTATATAAAACTCTCTTGAGAAAAATTGGAGAAATTGAGAAAGAGGGATTCTTTTAGGACTAAGTTTTTCCTGAGCCTCTGAAGTCACTTAACAAATCATACTAGTTTAGTTAATCGTTCTTTGATTTAGAATAGTATTTTGCTTGATGGACATTGTGGTCTACATATGTTGGGAATGAGAAAAACATGTGAAGCCTGTTCTTTTCCCTCAGTCTTTTAAACTGTATTTATAATTTATAGTTTGTGGGATGGCCCTAAAAGGCTCAAAGACAATGTCACCTTCATCAACATTTCTGGCATTTCTGGGAGTGAACCTTTTTGGTACCATTCCATAGCCTTAGGTGTTTACGATGTCACAGTCCTGAAACTCATCACAATGACTCACTTGCTTGGGTCCTTCACCTGACTGTGAGCAACCCCAGTGTTCAGCAGAACACTGTATTCCACTAATGTGCTGAATAATAATAAAATGTGTTTTCATTGATGAAAATGTTGAACCAGGTGGGGCTTAGTATTGAGCCTGTGGGTTATAAAACACCTTCCTCCATTTTACAGCTATTCTTTTAATCAGCAGGTGTTGAGCAAGATTTGTAGCTAAATAATGGGCATTATTTCAAAGTTTTAAAATGTTGTAAAATTGCAGGCTATTATCATCATGGTGCTATCGACCCGCACTTCATCTAGTCCAACATTTTCCAAACTGCCGGATTGAGCTGATTAATAGGTTGTGAAATCAATAGAGAGGGTTGTTATCAGACTTAAAACAAAATTGAACAGAAAATATCAGAGGGCTTCTTGTGATAATTGAAGTATTGTTCCAGGAAACTTTTGTTTCCGTTATATATAGGTATGGATATATTCTGGCTCATGGTGTAAAATGTACTGCTGACTGTGGTTGCATTAAAAAAAAAAAAGAATGTCATTGATGTAGCACATATTTTTCACAGTAGACAGATGTCTTGATGAAATTAAGATAAATCTAGGGACAGCATCGCAGAGGTGGGACCCGTTCAGTTGATCAGAAGGTGCACCTGCCCCATGCTTGGTTTAATGCTTTGCTGTCACAATCATGAAGTCCATAATAATTTTATCTTTGAACATTCACGGGAACAGAGGAGATGCATCAGTCAGAAGCACACACCACACACACACACACATAGTTGTAGTTCAGTAGCATCTGTGACTGAGTATAACAAGCATCTAGTTCTGAGCAGTGTCCAGTGTTTTGAGTACTCCTTGAGGATGTCCAACACACCACTGAGCCCTGATAGAATGGTCATAACACAACCTAGACCCAGTTCATACATAGTTGCAATGACGGCAGCTTACGTAGCTGCAGAAGCACTATTCACAGTAACTGAAAGGTGGAAACAACCCAAATATTCTTCAGTAGATGAATGCCTAAACAAAATGTAGTAATACATACATTGGGTTACAAGTATTAGTCAGCCATAAAGAGAAATGAAGTGTGACAACATGGCTGAATCTTGAAAACATTATACTGAGTGAAATAAGTCAATCACAAAAGGGCAAATACAGTATGATTTCACAAATATGAAGTACTGAAAATAGGCAAAAATATAGAGATCAGAGTGGAACAGTGGTTACCACTCTTAAAGGATAGAGGCAAACATTTGTCTAGCATCTTTACTTATGGGGCTAAACAGTGTAAATTGGTCGTAGTTCCATATGATTGATATAATTGGATTCAATGAATTGTACAAGTGACAAATGAAGAAGTGGCAAATGTTGTGATATCTACATGTTTTGCAACAATAGCAAATGTAAAGGTAGCTGAAAAAGGTCACATCCATAGAAGAAAAAATAATATTTTAATTTTTTTACAGTATATATGAGATAACTGCATATTGAAAATCCATTTTAAATACACAAGACTTTCATATGCTGTTTGGCGTTGAACCAAGGAGTCAGTAACCAATGGACATTACCACTATATTTGGATTAGAAACTCAGAGCTTAAGTTTCAAAAAGGAAGCTTCAAAAAGTTCCAAGAAAAATAGAATTAAAGGATAATGGAATTTTTCCATGAAATTTTGCCATTTACTCACGTGTATTTGCAATAAGATTATCTTCCTCTCGCTAGGATTTAAACTTCAGATTTCCTCAAGAATTTCTTGCTTTCTTTCCTTAGTATTTTCTCTATAACAAAGCATCACCCTTCTTAACTTTAATGTTAAAAAAAAAATCATGATACACTGGCTTTTAAATCCTTTATTCTCATAGTGCATACATTCCAATAGAGAGGTGATAGATAATAAACAAACAAATTGCAATCCAATGGACCAATAAATGCTGTTGTTGTTGTTAGGTGCCGTTAAGTTAGTTCCAACTCACGTACTCTATGCACAACAGAATGAAACACTGCCTTGTCATGCACCATTCTCACAATGGTTGTTATGTTTGAGCCTATTACTGCTGACACTGTGTCAGTCCTTCTCTTTGTGAGTCTTCCTCATTTTTACTGACACACCACTTTACCAAACAGGATGTCCTTCTTTAGGGACTTGTCCCTCTTGATAACCTGTCTGAAGTATGAGAGGCATAGGACGATTTTAAATAAAACCCAACCCACTGCTATTTAGTTGATTCCAACCCAATCACCCAATAGAATAGAGTATGGCTGTTCCTTAAAGGTTTCTGAGACTAAATATTGATGGGGACAGACAGTTTTATCTTTTTCCTGGGGAGCTGCTAGTAGGTTTGAATTGTCTACCTTATGATTAACAGTCCAATGCATAATCCACTATGCCAACAGGGCTCTTTATAGGATGATTTTGTTGTTGTTAAGTGCCGTCATGTCAATTCCAACCCATAGGGACCCTGTATAGGGTTTCCAAAGAACAGCTGGTGAGATTGAACCACTGACCTTGCAGTTCAAACAATTTTGCAGTCTGATGCATTAGCCCACAGAGCCACACCAGGATGATTTTGTTGTTGTTGTTATGTGCTGTGGAGGATGATTTTAGATAATGATAAATTATAAATAGTGATATGTATATATTCATACAATTTCTCTCTGTCAATATAGAAGCTCTCTTTTTATATATAGGAGCTCTGGTAGTGTAGTGGTTATGAGTGGGGCTGCTAATCCAAAAGTCAGCAGCTCGAAATTACCAACTTTTCCATAGGAGAAACATGAGGCTTCACAGCCTTGGAAACCACTACCACCATATATATAGTTGGTTGGTTGCTTATGTGCCATGGAATTGGTTCCAACTCATAGCGATCCTGTATAGATAGGGTTTGAGTCTGTAAATCTGTATGGGAGCAGAAAGCCTCATCTTTCTCCCATGGAACAGCTGGTAATTTTGAACTGCTGACCTTAGATTAGCAGCCTGACTCGTAACCACTATGCTACAGAGAAAGATAAATTATATAATTTATCTATAATTTTAAATAAATAGGGTAAGCATAAGACTCCTAACTGAAAGGTCAGCACTTCTAACTCACCAGGTTCTCCATTGGAGAAAGATGTGGCAGTTAGCTTCCACAAAGATTTACAGGTTCTGAAAGATTTACCCAATGGAGCAGTTCTATGTCGTACAGAGTTGCTATGAGTTGGAATAGAATCTACAGCAGTATGTTGATCATATACATATGTATGTGTATTTATGCAGTCTTGATGTGATACTGTAGGACCACAAGGTCAATTTGAACCACAAGGCCAGCTGTTCAAACTCACCAGTTGCTCCTCAGAAACCCTAAACACCCTTTCTATAACTCAGAAGTGACTCGACTGCACTTAACAACAACAACATAGCCACTCCTTGGAAACCCTATAAAGGGTTGCTATGAGTTGGAAGCAACTCAACGGCACTTCAACAACAA
>NW_006408675.1:3095341-3098531 GCF_000296735.1 Chrysochloris asiatica | reverse complement strand
CCATAGTGACCCTGTATTGGGTTTCCAAGGAGTGGCTGGTGACCTTGACCCACCATTCTTGCAGTTCAAACCAACTTTGCAGTCCAGTGCATTAACTCACAGTACCACACCAGGACTCTGCATATATGTATGTATATTACTATATATAATTTATGTATTTACATATCACTATTTATGTAACTTTCATTCTCTGAAATTATTCCATTCCTTTGATTGTTTATTGCCTGTTTTTCCCACACAGATGATTACTTACAAAAGAAGATGAACTTTCCTATCTTGTTCCCATCTGCATTCTTAGAGCCTAGAAGACACAGAGTGGGAGCATAAAAACAACAACAACAAATGAATTAACTACGGTACTAAGGTCCTTCTAGCCATATGGCCCACTATCTCTTCACTGACAGAGATGTGGATGTTGTAGCTTCACCTGTTTCACAGCCTTACTTTGAGTACTCCGAAAACAGAGTCCTGGTATGGCGCTGTAGGATAAGCATTGGACTGTTGACCTCAAGGTTGGTGGTTCAAACCCACCAGCCTTACCTTGGAAATCCTATACAGGGTTGCTATGAGTTGTAAAGAACTTGACAGCACTTAACAACAACCTCTCAACACACATGAAATTGCTATGTTACAAAATGTTCTGACTGTTCCAAGGATCTAGAAACAACTGGAGAGCAGATACTAGGCTCATAGAAATAGAAAACTATCAATGCACTAGGTAATATCTTTGCCTGGAGTTTGGAAATACTTTTCAGAAATCTTATAAAGAAGCGAAGTTCAGAATTTTCATCAATTTCATGAATATTTAGCAAGATTTTCTTTGCTACCTTTTTGACTATACCTATTGATGGGCCCATTGCTGTTGTTTTTAAGTGCTGTCGAGTTGGTTCTGACTCATAGATAGCCTGTATAGGGTTTCCAAGGAGTGGCTGGTGGGTTAGAACGTCAGACCTTTGGGTTAACCATCCAGTGCTTATCCAACACTCCATGGATGAGCTTCTAGGTGATTCAAATTGTTAACACAATGAGCTGCTAATCAAGATATGGGAAGTTTGGGTCTACCCAGAAGTGCCTTGGAGGAAATGTCTGGCAGCCTACTTTTGAAAAACACCAATCATTGAAAACCCTTTTGAATATTCCTTCTACTCAGCACACTTGGCCTCACCATGAGTTGGAAATTACTTAACGGTAATGGGTGTATAGATGAAACCTATATTGAGGTATATTGAGGAAGTAACCCTGTCTAATACAAGCCATGGTATTTTCAATAACCTCATATGGATGCGAAAGCTGGACAATGAATGAGGAAGATTGTAGAAGAATTGATGCCTTTGAGTTGTGGTGTTGGAGGAGAATACTAAAAGTGCCATGGACTGCCAAAAGAACCAATAGATCTGTTTTGGAAGAAGTGCAGCCAGAGTGCTCCTTGGAGGCCAGGATGGCTAAGCTTCGTCTCTCATACTTTGGACATATTGTCAGGAGGGAACAGTTGCTGGAGAAGGATGTCATGCTGGGTAAGATGGAGGGTCAGAGAAAAAGAGGAAGACCCCCAACGAGATGGATCAGCCAGGTGGCATCATTGATGGCGTCAAGTGTGGCAGCGGTAATGAGGTTGGCCCAGAATTGGACATTGTTTCGTTCTGCTGTGCATGGGGTCACTATGCGTCGGTTCTGACTGGATGGCACCTGACAACAACAACAACCCTCTCTAAAAGGGTGTTATCTACATTTCTTAAGGGGTGATATAAATTCAGGTAAACAATCAGAAGGAGGAGGGTGGCATTATTGACTTCTAAAACATGTTTTTCACACATTCTTACTGTTGTTAAGTGCCATCGAATTGGTTCCAACTCATGGCTGGCAGGATCGAACTGCAGACCTTGTAGTTCACAATCTGGTGCTTATCGTATGGAGGCTATTGTGCTTTCCTAACACATTCTAGTGGGCTACAATTTGAGAAAATTGAGTTGCAAGACCACAGAAAACTAGGTCCAAGTTGTCTGATTTGGGATGGTCTTCAAGGCCATCTGGCTCCAGAACCTCTCCTGCATCACAAAGGCCACCATAAAGTTGTTGAGTGACATCAGTGAGGAGTTCCAGACAGAGACCCAGACAAGTATATCACTAACCCCATAACTCATGATTCTACCCTGATATATATTATATGGATAATGTTTTAGGGGTTTTATTACTATTAACCTCTGTCACCATTTTATTCAAGAGGCTTTTGTCCTAAATCAACTTTTGAAAGCACTATGAATATAATTGCACAAAGCTCTATGAAAAAAAAAAAAACATAAAAATGCTGGTCTTGGCTTGCTATTAAAATTTATATTATTCTTTGTTTTTATTTTTTATTTTTATGTGTGTGCTACTATATCAATGGTGTTGCATTCATTGTCAAAAAGAACATATCCAGATCAGTCATGAGGTACAATGCTGTATATGATAGGATAATATCCATGTGCCTACATGGAAGCCCAGTTAATACCACTATTATTCAAATTTATGCACCAACCACTAAAGCCAGTGAGGATAAACTAGAAGAATTCCACCAACTTCTTCAATTTGAAATCGATCAAACATGCAATCAAGATGTATTGATCATTACTGGTGATTGGAATGCAAATGTTGGGAGCAAAGAGGAAACACCAGTAGTTGGAAAATATGGCCTTGGTGATAAAAATGATGCTGGAGAACGCAAGATAGAATTCTGAAAAACCAATGATTTGTTCATTTCAAATACCTTCTTTGGACAGCATAACAGACAACAATACACATCAACCTCATGAGATGGAACACATAGAAATCAAATTAACTACATCTGCTGAAAGAGACGATGGAAAAGTTCCATATCATCAGTGAAAACAAGGCCAGGGGAAGACTATGGAACTGACCATCAATTACTCATATGCAAATTAAAACTGACACTGAAGAAAATGAAAACAAGTCCACGAGAGCCAAAATATGACCTTGAATATATCCCATCTGAATTTAGAGATCATCTGAAAAACAGATGTGATACATTAAACACTAAAGACCAAAGTCCAGAAGAATTGTGGGATGACATCAAGAACATCATACATGAAGAAGCAAAAAGTCATTGAGAAGACAAGAAAGAAGGAAAAGGTCAAAATGGATGTCAGAAGAGACACTGAAACTTGGTCTCCAGCATAGAGATGCTAAAGCA
>NW_006408675.1:3076627-3094806 GCF_000296735.1 Chrysochloris asiatica | reverse complement strand
GACCCAATGGAATTCAGAAATCATTGGACAATCTCTTTGATATCCCATACGAGTAAAGTTTTGCTCAAGGTAACACAGAATCATACATTGACAGAGAACATCCAGAGGTTCAAGCTGGATTCAGAAGAGGCCGTGTAATGAGGGATATCATTGCTGATGTCTGATGGATCTTGGCTGAAAGCAGAGAATATCTGAAAGATGTTTACCTGTGTTTTATTGACTACACAAAGGATTATGACAAGCTATGGACAACATTGCAAAGTATGAGTATTCCGGAATACTTAATTGTGCTTATTAGGAATCTGTACCTGGACTAAGAAGCAGTTGTTCCAACAGAACATGGGAACACTGAATGGTTTAAAATTAAGAAAGGTGTAGGACAAGTTTGTAATCTTTCACCATACTTATTCAACATTTTATGCTGAGCAAATAATCTGAGAAGCTGGGTTCTATGAAGAAAAATGTGGCATCAGGATTGGAGGAAGACTCATTAATAATCTGCGATATGCAGATGATACAACCTTGCTTGCTGAAAGTGAAGAGGACTTAAAACATTTACTAATGAAGATCAAAGAGTACAACCTTCGATATGGATCTCAATGTAAAGAAAACAAAAATCCTCACCAATGGACCAGTAAGCAACATTCTTATCAATGAAGAAAAGATTGAAGTTGTCAAGGACTTCATTCTTGGATCAACTATCAACACTCGTGGAAGCAGTAGTCAAGAGATCAGACGATGTATTGCATTGGACAAATTTGCTGCACTGACTTTTTGGCTCATATCCAGTGCTTATCCTACAGTACCAAACCAGGGGATCATTTTATGGTCCCTTTAAAAAAATACTTGGGATATTCAGTGTTGAGACATGTTCTGTCATCGCACTTAAATAAAACAAGCTATAACTATATACACACACATAAATGAGAGAGCATCAAAAAGTTCATGGAAGTTTTCCGCAGACATTTTGAAACTCTCTTGAGTACATACAACTCTAGAATCCAAAGAAATGTGTAAGCTATAAAATGCTACAAAACTGATAAGCTCAAATGAATAAAAGTAACTTTATAAAGGAGCTCTGGTAGCGTAGTGGTTACGAATCGGGCTGTGAACCTTAAGGCCAGCAGTTTGAAACTACCAGCCGCTCCGCGGGAGAAAGATGAGGCGTTCTGCTCCCGTAAAGATTTACAGCCTCAGAAACCCTGTACAGCGTCGCTATGGGTCGGAACTGACTCAACGGCACTTAACAACAACAACAACAACAAAATGGATAATTTTGTTTCAGTAGAAACTAAATCATCTAGTTGGGTTTAATGATAAAAAGATGCATTAGCGTGTGTTATGCCTCATTTTCTGACTTGATTCTTCTGATTTTGATAACCTATTCTTCAAGTCATTCATTATTACTATTAAAAAAAAAATTAACTTGCTTTTAACCAGCAACTTATTAGCTTGATGAGCCATTTGAAAATGTGTACCTGAAAGCAACGCTGTGAGGAAAAACATTACATTTGAATTGATAAAAAGTTTTCCACTGTATCTTTATACTCCCTGTCCTGTCTACGTATATACTAATTCATGTGCAGTAGTACAACGATAAAATCCTACTAATCTGGTGTTGTAGGATAAGCATTGGACTGCAATGTCGGTTTGAACTGCTAAGCTGGTGGTTCAAATCCACCAACCACTTCTAGGAGACCCTAAACAGGGTTGCTATGAGTTGTAACTGACTCAACAACACTAGACAACAACAATGGTACTTACTGTTATGACAGAGGTCTTTTTGAGCTTGGTATGCCTAGGTTGCCATTTGTAGAGAGGATTCAATGTTCCTACTACAATTCTCTATTTGAATTGTGAATACTTCTTCCCCACAGCATGTCATGATGTTTCATGGTCTTTAGTAGGAGGACAGTAGCATAGTGGATTACAAGCAGAGTTGCTAACTGCAAGATGAGCTGTTGGAATCTAACAGTCTCTCTGAGGGAGAAAAGAGAGGCTCTCTGCTTCCATAAAGATTTACAGTCTTGGAAATCCAATACAGGTTCATTATGAGTCAGCTTTGACTTTGTGGCACACAATCACCATCACCACAAGGGATGGAAACACAAGCCCAAATTCAGACATACAAAGTGAGAGTATCAGTGTTCAGTTACCAGTGTATTATCTATGATCCAGAATTGTTTATTGTGGGTATGAAAACACAGAACTAAACTTGTCATAGAAATCCTAGACTTCATGTGTGAGAAACAACTTCTTGGCTGGTAATTTTGCCTAAGACTACCAGAACATGTTAATAAATGTCCTATATAATAAAACAACTTTTTTTAAAAAAGATTTTATTATGAATTGAGTGATAGTTTACATGGTAGAACATCAGTTTTACATTTATGGTCTCATTGTAATGATTACAATCTCTTTTGTTCATTATTATTTGCTTCTAGTCCCTCTTTTTTGGTGTGCGGTGGGTGGAGGTGGGAATGTACACAAAAAACTCAGGAATATATAATCATTTAAACAACCAAAGAGCACATTCTGCAAGCCTGCCTCCTGGCAGCTAGCACACAGCCTTTCTCTTTCCATGAGTCTAGAGTCCTCAGTTGCTCTATCTCTCCATGTTCTCATTTCTGCTTCCATCTCTGGTATCACTGCTTCACTGGATAGGATCTCACATTCTGCTCATGCTCTACTTCCTTGATGGTCCCAGGGTCCTCTGCTGCTGGACTATAAGATTAACTTCTCCCCTCTTTTTGTTACAAAATGTCTACCTTTACAGTTGTAGCAGTCACAATTAGTCATGATAACAATTACTCACTATTGAATCATAAGAATCTTATCCCCATCTCATTTCACCAGACCTGTCTAGATAAGATGAAAACTATTCAGTGGGGATTGTACCTTTCTCTGCACATTCTGAAACTAAACTCCCTCTTGAAAACTTATAAGCCAGTCATTTCATGCCTTTATAACTCCTCCCTCCCCATTTTAGATAGCCAATGTTTAGTTTGCTGGTCCCTATCAACCCTATATACAGAGGGGATAGGGTTGATACTTGATGTGAAGACTCCTTCCCTCCGTTGGTATTTAAAGCTACTACATCCATAAGTATAGGTCAAGCTCATCAAATTGTAGCAATTTGCACTTGTTTCCATTATCAAAAAAAATTTTTTTTTATCTTCCTCTAGTAGAGTTCTGATCATCAAGCCATTGAATCTAGGTTGAATGAGTACAATCTACAAGTTTGGGTGTTCTTGTGTGTCACCTCTTACTTCATATCAGCTGGATGCTTCACTCTCAGCTCTAGCCCTCCATGGCTATGTCCTTATCCATGGGCTCAGGAGTCCCTGAGTCTCACCATTCTTCGGATCAACCAGCCCTATCTCCTCTCTCTCATCTCCAGGTCAACCAGAATCTATGGAACGTGGTCAAACTCAGCCCATATCTTCATTGTTGCCTTTCCCCCTCTCCCACTCACCAGTAGACCAACATGTTCGCCAGTAAGCTTGCATGCCCATTCCTGTGTTTCCTTTGAGTTTCAGTCTTGGAGAGGGGTTTGTCCTGAAGGGATTTGATTGCTTGCTTTGATGGCTCCCCAGCGAACAGCTTGTTTGTTCTTGTAGTAGCTAGGCAGACTGCCTTTTTTTGCTTTGAATTCTTTATTGGGAAGCCAGTGCTGTAACCTGCTAGTCACTAGGTGGTGCAGATGACTAAATACTTTGCTACTAACTGAACAATTGGTGGTTTAAGTCCATCCAGAGGTTCCTCAGAAGAAAGACCCTCTGATCTATTTCCAAACCAGGACAGCCAATGAAGACCCTATGAAGATAGCTCTACTCTGAAATTCATGGGGTCACCAAGAGTCGGAATTAACTCAGTGGCAACTGGCCAGCTGCACTGTTGTAGTAACTTTAACATTGGCAAATATATTTTAAGCAAAATTCCTACAAAAAGCTATACAATCATATATTACCATAGAAACAGGAAACCATAAAGATCTTGAAAGCCACATATTGTCTTGACTTTACAAATGATGAAATTGAAGCTCAACCCCATTACCAACCAATTGATTCTGACCCATAGTGACTGTCCCATAGAGTTTCTAGGGCTGTAACTCTTTATGAAAACAGACTGCAAAATCTTTGTCCCATAGAGAGGCTGGTGGGTTCATCAACCCCCCTTTTTATTTTAAGTTTTTATTGTGAATTGGGTGATAGTTTACATAGGAGAACATCAGCTTTACAGTCATCCTATGGTATTTCATTTCATTGCCATGATTACAATCCCCTCCATGCATTACCATTCAACAGCATTTGCTTCCATTCCCTCTGGTTTTTTTGTTTTTGGATGTACACTGAAGCACTCAGGAATATACAACCATTTAAACAACCAAAAGGCACACCCTGCAAGCCCACCCCCGAGCTGTCAGCACACAGCCCCTCTCCCTCCCTGAGTCCAGGGTCCCCAGCCACTCCATCTTTCCACATTTTCATCTCTGCCTCCATTTTTGGTGGCCCTACTTCTCTGAGTAGCTTCCCACACTCTGCTCTTCTCCTTTAATGGTCTCAGGGTATTCTGCTCCTGGACTGCAAGATCAACCACTCCCCTCCGTTTGTTACAAAATGTCTCCCTTTACATTTGCAACACTCACAATCAGTCCTGATAGCAACTATTTACTATTGAACCACAAGAGTCTTATCACCTTCCACCAGCCCCATCCAGACAGGTTGGAAACCACTCAGTGGAGATTCTACCTTCCCCCGCACTCTCTGAAACGAGGCTCCTTCTTGAAAACTTGTAAGCCAGTCACCTCGTGTCTTTGTACCCCCCCTATTTTGGGTAGTCACTGTCTAACTTGTCCATCCCTGTCAACCCTGTGTACTTTGGGGGTGGGAATGATTCTCGCTGTAAAGATTTGTTCCCTTTTTTGAGCTACTACAACCATAAGTATAGGTCAAGTTCATCAAATTGTAGTGGATTATTCTTTTTTCCCTCTTCTTTCTTCCTCTAAGTTGAGTTCTGATCACCTAGCCATTGAAGCCAGGTCAACTGGGTACTATCTGTATGAACTGGGCACTCCACTCTCTGCTCTAGTCCTCTGTGGCCATGTCCCTGTCCCTAGGTCCACGATTCCCCAGGTCTTGCCATACTGCTGGCCAACCAGGTCTCAATCAAGGTGGATAGAAGTCTGTTGAATATGGTCATACATATCTCACAACTTCATTGCTGTTTTTCCCCCACTTCCTCTTATTGGTAGATCAATGTGATCTCTAGCAAGACCATATGCCTGCTCATGTATTCCCCTTGAGTATCAGTCTTCGAAGGGGGTTTGCCCTGAGGTGACCCTACAACTGACCCCAATGGCTCTCCACCGAACTACTTGCTTGTTGTAGTAGTCGATCAAACTGCCATTATTTATTTATTTTAATTTTTCCTGCTGGTCTTTCTTTCAAGAAGTATCTTCTGTTCCTCTAGCAGCTCCAGGATGGTCTGCTTCTCCTTTCAAGTGGAAATTTCCCACCTCAGAAAATTCTGGATGGGGATCCGGATTCCACCTATGGTCTTATGCAATGCAAAGGCTCCACACAAAGTCTCCTTCCCTGGGCAAGTTCTAGCCCCATTTTAGGTATTCTAATCAGTTATAGGCTAAAGACAGACTTACAAGTTTTCTATGGTGATGTTTCTGGCTATTCTTTTATCTCCCCCTCAAGTGTCTATTTTACAGTAGTAGGCAAGGAAAACCAAGACTCAAAAGACAGCCAAGCATCTTAACATTATTTCCTCTCTTTTACTCATTCAAACCATGCCTTAATCCCTGTATCCCAGAGCCCTGTTGTTCCATGGTTGAGCATACATCACTATTTACCTCTGTCCCACTTAGTCCTTGCAAAAATATGCCTACAAGTTCCCCCATCCACCTTGTTCTTCCATTCCCCTCCCACTCTGAGTGTATTGCCTACCTCCCACCCCCAGCACCCAAACTATCTTGTGTTTATTCCCTGTCTTGCACTCCATCTTTTCCTTCTTTACACCCTGGTAACCAACAAAGATTTTTTTTTTTCCCTTTTAGTGTGGGTGCTTTTTTACAGTAATGGTCCTATGTAATATTTCTTCTTTTGTGACTGACAAATTTCACTCAGCATAATTCCTCAAGGTTCATCCACATTATGCGGTGGCATTTAGCTTCCTTGTTATTCTTCAAGGTAGCATAATATTCCATTGTGTGTATGTACCAAAGTTTGTTTATCCATTCTTCCATTTATGGGCACTTATGTTGTGTGCATCTTTTTGCTATTGTAAATAGTGCTGCTATGAACATTGGTGTGCATATATCTACTCATGTTATGGCTTGTATTTTTTGTGGATAAATACCAAGTAGACAAATTGCTGGATCATAAGGTATTTCTGTTTTCAACTTTCTGAGGAAGTGCCGTACTGTTTTCCAGAGTGGTTGGACCATTTTGCAATCCCACCAACAATGTAGGAGGGTCCCAAACTCTTCACATACTCACCAGCATTGATTGTCCTCTACTTTTTTGATCTTTGCTGTTATTGCTGGTGTGAGATGATATCTCATTGTTCCTTTGATTTGCATCTCTCTGGTGTGGCACTGTGGGTTGATATACCAGACTGTAAAGCCATTTGAACTGCAAGGTCAGCAGTTCAAGCTCACCAGCTACTCCTTGGAAACCCTATACAGGGTTGTTATGGATTGAAATTGAGTCCATGGCACTTAACAACAACAATGGCTAGTGATCATGAACATTTCTTCGTATGTTTGCTGGCTGCCTGGATTTTGTCCTGGGTGAAGTATTTGTTCATGTTTTGTGACCATTTTTTAATTGGGCAGAATACCATTTTTGTTTTGGATTTTTCCTGCTGGTCTTTCTTTCAAGAAGTTTTCTTCTGTTGCTCTGACTTTTCTAGGCTGGTCTGCTCATCTTTTCTAGTGGGAATGTCCCACCTCAGAATGTTCTGGATAGGGCTCACAATTCCACCTAAGGTCCTATACACTACAAAGCCTCCACAAGTAGCTTATTACACTAGGCAAGTTCTAGAATCCCTTTTAGGTATTCCAATCAATTATAGGCTGAAGACAGGCTTACAAGCTTTCTGTAATCATGCTTCTTGATATTCCTTTCTATTCCACTCAAGTGTCTATTTTATAATAGTAGGCAAGAGAAACCAATATACATAAGACAGTCAAGCATCTTAAAATTACTTCCCCTCTTTTATCCATTCAGACTATGCCTCGAACCCTGTATCACAGAGCCCTGTTGTTCCAAGGTTGAGCATTGTTGTTGTTATGTGCTGTGGAGTTGGTTCTGACTCATAGCGACTCTGTTCAGGGTTTCCAAGGCTGTAAATCTTTACGGGAGCAGAAAGCCTCATCTTTCTCTCATGCAATAGCTGGTAGTTTAGAACTGCTGACCTTGAGATTGGCAGCATGACTTGCAATCACTATGCTACCAGAGCTCCTTGAGATTGAGCATACATCACTAATAAAATAACTTTTTGAGATTTAGAAATGTAGTGCAGATGAAAACTCATTCCTAATAGTGTAATTGTAGAAGGATGAGACTTACAAAGGCATCTAATAACTGAAAGGAAAAGATTAGTTGGCCTGGTAGGGCATTTTTGTTGTTGTTGTTTAAAAGAACCCCTAATTTATATTTGTTTGTTTGTTTTTAACATTAACTAAAAATTTTGAAACTGATTTAAAAAAAAAATCCAAATTTCTTTGCTTGATGTATCTGAAAATCCACATTCATAGAATTTTTCTACGTTTTAACTTTGTGTTTCTGGTCAAGTTCATCATTGTCTACTCTTAGCCTTTTTTTTTTTTTTTTTCATACTTCTGTCTTTCTTGTCTAATACAGAAAGAAATAGGAAAGGAACAAAATGAAGCAAAAATATTTTATATCCCCATTGAAGAGTTAACATAAAACCAGAAATATTTTTTGTGAATTTGACAATAGAGACCATCATCGAAGGAAAATGTTTGCCTACAACAGCACAAAAAAAATCTTATGTACCATATTTCACCTGGTGACCAGAGACAAAGTTCTAGCTTGTGCCTGTGACCACACATACAAACCCACAAACCCACATACACACACCTTCTTCACAGATTGTTGTAATCTAAGTGTCAAAGTCTCCTGCTGATGTTCAACCACTTCAAGAGGAAGCATATGATCAAGAGCCAAAGATACTGAAGGAAGAAGTCCAAGGTGTATTAAGTGACTTGACAAAGAACAAGGAACCAGGAACTGATGGAATAAAAATTGAAATCTTTCAAGAAAGTGATGCGGCACAGGAGGCACTCACTCATCTAACCCAAAAAATTTGAAAGACAACTATCTGGCCAACTGATTGGAAAAGATCAGTATTTGTGCCCATTCCAAAGAAAGGTGACCCAACAGAATGCGGAAATCATTGGACAGTATCTTTGATATCCCATGAGAGTAAACTAAAGGTAATACAGGAACGGCTGCAAACATACATTGACAGAGAACTTCCAGAGGTTCAAGGCGGATACAGAAGAGGCTGTGGAATGAGGGATATCATTGCTGATGTCCAATGTATCTTGGCTGAAAGCAGAGAACACCAGAAATATGTTTACTTGTGCTTTATTGACTACACAAAAACTTTCAACTGTGTGGATCATGACAAGCTATGGACATCTTTGCAAAGTCTGAGTATTCCAGAACACTTAATTTTGCTCATGAGGAATCTGTACATGGAGCAAGAGGCAGTTGTTCGAACAAAATGGGAACACTGAATGTTTTAAAATTAAGAAAGTTGTGTGACAAAGTTGTATTCTTTCACCATACTTACTAAACCTGTATGCTGAGCAAATAATCCAAAAGCTGGGTTCTATGAAGAAAAACATGGCATCAGAATTGGAGAAAGTCTCATTAACAACCTGAGATATGCAGATGATACAACCTTGCTTGCTGAAAATGAAGAGGTCTTAAAATACTTACTGATGAAGATCAAAGAGCACAGCCTTCAGTATGGATTGCATCTCAGTGTAAAGAAAACAAAAATCCTCACCACTGGACCAATAAACAGCATTCTTATCAATGGAGAAAAGATTGAAGTTGTCAAGGACTTCATTCTTCTTGGATCAACTATCAACACTCACAGAAGCAGCAGTAAAGAGATCAAATGACATATTGCATTAGGCAAATCTGCTGCATAAGATCTTTTTAAAGTGTTGCAGAGCAAAGATGTCAGCTTGAGGACTAAGGTGAGCCTGACTCAAGCCATGGTATTTTCAATTACCTGGTATGCATCAGAAAGCTGGGCAGTGAATAAGGAAGACCATAGAAGAATTGATGCTTTTGAGTTATGGTGTTGGAAGAGAATACTGAAAGTGCCATGGGTTGCCAAAAGAACCAACAGATTTGTGTTGGAAGTGCAGCCAAAGTGCTCCTTGTAGGTAAGGATGACCAAGCCTCGTCTCTCATACTTTGGACATATTATCAGAAGGGAACAGTCACTGGAAAAGGATATCATGTTTGATAAGGTCGAGGGTCAAAGAAAAAGAGGAAGACCTCCAGCGAGTTGGATTGGCAAAGTAGCATCTTCAATCGGCACAAGCGTGGCAACACTTGTGAGGTTGGCCCAGGACCGGGCAGTGTTTCATTCTGTTATCCATAGAGTCGCTATGAGTTGGTGCAGACTCGATGGCACCTAACATCAACAACAATAGCAACATTTAAATGAAACACCAATTATAGAATGGTGAGCAGAACTGGGCTTCAAATCTACATAGAACTGGCTGAAAGGAGCATTCTGGTTGTACTTCTTCCATCATAGAACTGTTTGGTGGGCTAAAATGTGGTAGCCATACCCATGATTATGGGAGGGACATTCAATTTTCCATTATTCATCTGTCTGTGGTATGATGATGGTTTGCATGTTGCTATGATGCTAGAAGCTATGCCACCAGTATTTCAAACACCAGCATGTTCACCTTGGTAGACAGATTGCAGGGGAACTTTCAGACTAAGACATAGTAGGAAGAATAGTCAGGTGTCTTTCTGAAAATTCACCTGTTAAAACCTTATCAATTGCAATGACCATGGTTCAAAGTAAGGCTAGAAGGTGAGCCTTCTAGTTTAGGAGGTATCAGTGGACTCAAAGCTGTTGGTGATAATGAGAATGACAAGAGACTGGGCAGTGTTTTGTTCTCTTGTACACAGGGCCCCATGAATCAGAGCTAACTCAACAGCAGTCAATAACAACAATCCAATCTTTGAAAGTAAGACAGGACTGACTGGCTGTAAAGCACGTTAAGAAAGTATGTGGATGTGTCTTACACTAGCTCAGCTCATTTTCAATAAAGCTGACAGCCTGCCCTACCCCACCCTCACCTTTGACCTCCTGTACAGTTCCATATGAAGGCAAGTCCAGGGCAACTGCACTCAGTCCTTTAATGCCCCTACTGTAAAAATAACTGCCAGCTGCTCCAATAGTGATAGAGACCATAGGAACAAGCCTGACCCCACACTCCAAGTACCGAGAGGGAAGGGCAGCCCACTCAAGCTAGCATCTGACGCCTGAAGATTCCTACTTCTTCTCTGAGTGTGGCAGCTGCAGCTGGAAGAAAAGGATAAACATCAGACTCTCAGTCCCACATACTTGATAAGCACATAGGAATTGCAGAAGAGGAGGCAGTCATTCCTGGGTTCCCAGGCCTTGCTAAAAAAGAGTAAAAATGAGAGGAGTTCAGAGCTTAATAAGGTCATGGAAAGCCCCCACCTCTGGAGATGTTGGGATGAAGCTGAAGCAGCCTTCTATCTCTCCCAACTCAAGATCAGGAAGAGACAGCTGGTGTGACCTGAACATGATAGCACAAATTAAAGCTAAACCTAGAGGCAGAAACGGTAGCCCATTGATGCCAAATAAATGTGGAAACATCACATTGCTGCTAAGAAGAACAGGGCAGGAAGAGGCAGCAAAAAAGTCATTGTCCAAACAATCCAAACAAAATACAGGTTTTCAAAGTTTGAAGTTATTTCAAAGTACAGCCATTTAGACATTAAGTCAATCTTGATTCATGGCGACTCCTTGTGTATAGAGTGGAACTATGTTCACAGGGTTTTCAAAGACTAATTTTTCAGAAGTATATAGTTAGGTCTTTATTCCAATATACCTCTTGGTGGATTACAGTCAGCAACCTATTAGTTAGCTACCACTTCATCAATTGTACTACCCAGGGACTCTGTAGTTTAAGGTAAAAGGGGCTTATTTAGAGAACCTCATCCAAGTCTAGGCTTCATCTTGTTCTTAATGGGGCTCAGATGTGTTCATCCCTTTAGAGGTGTCACACCTGTTTGTTCCAGTGCCTCTTTTGCATATGGGAAGCTTCATCTGTTTTAATTCTCCAGGCATTTGGGCTAAGATAAACATTTTCTATATAGGCAAAGCTTCACATTTTTCAACTTGCCAGTTACTACCTCATTGACTTGCACACTGCTTCTGTGAAAGTGACCAGAGCTTCTTTGTCTGGTAGGAGGAGGAGTGACCTAGGTAAGTAGAGGTAGATATACGGCCACCCAATGAGGTGCTGGCAGAGAGCCGGAGCCAGAGTGCCTGTGTTGGCTTGATAAGCCTAAACCACCATCCTATCACTGAAGCTGGGAAGGACTGGGACTGGAGAGGCAGGGGATGATGCTGATGATGCAAAAGACTGTTAGCCTTGACTCATCCAGTCGGATTATCTAAGACTTGCTTTTCTTGTGACACTCTTGCTGATTCTCTTGGTCAAATTAAGTTTTAAAGCAATAAGTCTCTGGAAAGGATTCTTGTGCATTCTTTCTGACAAATATATTGGAAAAAGCCACCATTTAATGTTATACAATCTTAGATCTTCTGCTCTGATTGGAATAATCTCTGTTCACTTCTCATCCTAAATTAAACTCTCTTGAATTTTCTGAAATCAAATCAAGGAATATTTATTGATAACATATCATAGGTACCATGAGTATAATAAGATGAGTAGGACACAGTAGCTGTAGTCAAGAAACTCATATTTTGTTTGAGGAGGTCACACACAGAGAAATAGCAAATAGTCAAAGACAACAACTGAAAAGATATAATCAAAGTTTGTTGTTGTTGGTAGGTGTTAAGTTCACCTTGAATCATAGGGACCCTACTATGTACAACAGGATGAACAATGTCCAGTCCTGCACCACCTTCATACTCATTGTTATATTTGAGCCCATTATTACAGTAACTGTGTGAGGGTCTTCCTCATTTTCACTGACCCTCTACTAAGCATTATGGTCTTCTCCAGGGACGAGTCCCTCCTGATGACATATTCAAAGTACATGAGACAAATTCTTGTCCTCCTTGCTCCTAAGGATCATTTTTGCTGTACTTCTAAGGCAGACTTGTTTATTCTTCTGACAGTCCATGATATATTCAATATACTTCACCAACATCATAATTTAAAGGCACTGATTCTGCTTTGGTCTTTGTTGTTCACTGTCTAGCTTTCACATGCATATGAGACAATTGACAATACCATGATGTGTCAGGAGCACCTTAGTCCTCAACTGATAGCCTTTCTAACACTTTAAAGAGGTCTTTTGTGGCAGATTTTCCCAGTGCAATGCATCATTTGATTCCATGACTGATGCTTCCATGGGTGTTGATTGTGGATCCAAGTAAAATGAAATCGTTGACAACTTCAATCTCTTTTCCATTTATAATAATGCTTATTGACCCAATTGTGAGGATTTTTGTTTCCTTTATATTGAATTATAGTTCATATGGAAGGCTGTAGTCTTTGATCTTGATCAGCAAATGTTTTAAGTCCTCTTCACTTTCAGCAAACAAGATTGTGTGATCTGCATAGCTCAGGTTTTTAATGTATCTGCCTCCAATTCTGATGCCATGTTCTCCTTCATATAATCCAGGTTTTCAGATTATTTGCATACAGATTAAATAAGTATAGTTGAAAGAATAGAATCCTAATGGATACCTTTTCTGATTTTAAATCAAGGTTTAGTTTGTTACCATTTTTCCAAATGAATGAACAGGACTCATGTATTATATTAGGTAAGGGAGAGGAACATTTAGCCTAGGGTGAAAAGAAGACTACAGACTTTAGAACCATCCAGGAATATGACAAACTTGAAGTGTGGATAACGTCTGAGTAAACAGAGAATGAGGGGAGATTTAGAGGTCAGTGACCCAGACAGACAGAGCAAACCAATCAGAATGCCAGGCATATTCAGAAGAAATCAGTTCATCAGGAGCAATTGTTCATGTAGGAGAATGGCAGAACATAACTGTCACATAAGGGATCTTTGAATCTGTGTTTTCCAGGCTCTGTTCTAGATAAAAGAGTTTGAAATGTGCTTTGAAGGCAGAGGAGACCTTTGGTGGCATTCCATCAAAGATGTGCATATTAAGAGAGGATAATAGAAGATGTGATATATTAGAAAGACAGTGGGATAGATGGATGGAAGACAGGAATCTTGGAAAAGGGTATTCAATTATAAGATTGATTTTCAAGCTTGGCTGAAAATTAGAATCACCTAGTATGGAGTCCTGGTGTGGCGCTGTGGGCTAATGTGCTGACTGCAAAGTCGGATTGAACCACAAGGTTGGTGATTCGAACTCAACAGCTGCTCCTCAAAAACCCTATGCAGGGTCATTATGACTTGGAACTGACTCAATGGCACTTAACAACAACAGTATGGGGGACTGAATGATGTCAACTTCTACCCCTAAGACACTATGAATATATCCATGGTCTAATTGTTCCCAGGACCTGTTACCTTTCTTGACAAAGGAGAACTTACAGGAGTAATTGAAGATTTCGAGATAGGAAGAGCTTCCTGGATTATCCAGATGGGCCCTAAATATAATCACTAATGTCCTCACAAGAAGGAGTCAGAGGGAGATTTGATTTCAGAAGTGGAAGAAAGCAGTGTGGCTATGGAAGAAGGGGAAGAAAGGGTGATATGGTGCCACAAACCAAGAAAAGAGAACAGTCTCTAGAAGATAGAAAAGTCAAGGAAATAGTTTCTTCCATAGAGCCTGCAGAGAAAATGACACTTTGGTTTGGGTTCAATGAAACCCATCACAGACTTTTGGTCTCCAGAACTGTAAGACAATAAACCTGTGTTGTTTAACCATGGAGTGTGTGGTAATTTGTTACAGCAGACACAAGAAGGTAATACACCTGGGGAGGATTTACAAACTATTGCTCCAGAGGGTGACCCAGGCACCTGTATATCTCAGGTGTGCAGCTCATTTGAGGGCTTCTGATTTAGGAAGAAGAGCAGTCCAGGTATGAGGGAATAACTAAAGCAGGAGCAATGGGACAGAAAAGAAGAAAGAATGAATAGATATCATGAAAAATCAAACACTGAAATCCAGTGAATACTTGGCTATTTCACTTCTGGAAACAAGAGAGTCAATCAAAATGTATAAGACTTAGAACTACTACGTAGGTATATGAAAGCCATTAGTAGCAATGAGGAAGAAGAGAAGGTGAACCACTTGAGAGGTGTGCAATGAAGCTGGTATTTAAGTGTTTGAATTGGATTGTTAGGTCCCCAATGTTGTAAATGGCTTGCACTTGATGGTCATCCTAAAGGTTTGCAGTTTGAACCCATCCAGTGGCATTGTGAAAAAAGATCTGATGATCTGCTTCAGAAAGATTATCATCAAGAAAACTACAGTTCTACTCTGTAACATGTGGGTTTGTCATCAGTCAGAATAGACTTGAAGGCAACAGGTGTGTTCCTTGGTTTTGTTTTTTCTTTGTAATGGGATTGTCCAGTAGAGTTGTGCAGTGTGAGGTGAGCTCTTGGGAGAAAGCATAACTGGAGATAACATTTAAGCACAAGCAACAGGGAAGGAAGATGAAGCTATGAGTGTGAATGACAGTTCTCAGGGAGTTTTAAATTGAAAAATGAGAGACAGAATGTGACTACTATTGTTCCATTCAGTGGTACATAGAGAGAATCGGGTGATAACAGCGAGGAGACAGGAAGAATAGTAACAGGGGCAGAAGGAGATTCTAAATTACACTATAAAAGCCTTTGTGTGTCTGAGGGATGGGGAACAGATTTAGAGAATGAAGGGGCGGGGGAATCAACAAATCACAAATTGCAGAGAAGGTAAAAAGAAGATGACTAAGAAGTGATGACAGTTTAGAGACCATCAATGACTTAGAAAAGAGCAGTTTCGATAATTTAGAAGAGGTGGAGGTCAGTGGGTAGAAATCAGATTATTGGGTGACAGGGCAAAGTAGTGGTAAGGATAAAGAAGCAACATTAGAGATTAACTTTTGGAGGTTCAACAATGAAAGCAAGTTGAGTAATGGAGACAGACATCATAAAGAAAAAGACTTTGTAAATTGCCTATTTTCATGTCTGACCCATATTAAGTGGCAACATTGATAGAGGTTTAGAAGCAGAGATGTAAAAGAGTTCTGGAACACTACTTTCCTATAAATAGGGTTGCCAGATAAAATATAGAACATACAGTTAAATTTGAATTTCAAAATAGAAATAAGTTTTTAGTATAGTATGTCCCAAATATGCCCACCACTCATCTGCCAGTTTGTCATACTGTGGTGGCTTATGTGTTGATGTGATGCTAAGAGATATGCCACCCATATTTTAAATGCCAGAACAGTCACCTAGATGGATAGGTTTTAGAATAGCTTCTAGACTGAAACAGACTGGGAAGGAGAGGCAGACTACTTCTGAATGGTTAACCATTGAAAACTTAGAAATAGAAATGGATTATTGTTAGATATAGTGCTAGAAGATGTGCCCCTCAGATTGGAAGGGACTCAAAATACATCTGAGAAAGAGATGCCTCTTCAAAGTAGAGTTGATCTTAATGACATGAATGGAGGAAAACTTTTGAAACTTTCTTTTGCTGATATGGCACAATCTCAAAATGGGAAAAAAACTGGCTCAAAGATCTATTAACAGTCAAAATGTGGACTGTATGAAGTAAGAATCTAAGAAAATTGGAAGTCATAAAAAATGAAAAGAAACACACAAAAATTGATATCGTAGGCATTAGTGACCTGAAATGGACTGACATTAACCATTTTGAATCAGATAATCATATATGGTTTACTATTCTGGGAATGTCCATTTGAAGATGAATGGTATCACATTCATCATGAAAAAGAGCACATCAAGATCTATCTTGAAGCACAATGCTGTTTATGATAGGGCAATGCCTATATACTTACAAAGAAGACCAGTTAATACAACAATTATTTAAATTTAAGCACCAAGTTCTAAAGCCAATATGATGAAATTGAAAAATTCTACCAATTTTTCAGTGTGAAATTGATCAAACATGAAACAGATACATTTGATAATTACTGGTGATTGGAATGCTAAAATTGGAAACAATGGAAGGATAAGAAGTTAGAAAATATGACCCTGCTGATAGAAATGATGGTGGAGATCACATGAGAGAATTTTGCAAATACATTGTTTTAGCAACATACATGTGGACCTCACCAGATGGAATACACAGGAATTAAGTTGACATCTATGGGAGGAGAGGAGTCCTGGTGTGATATTGTATAATAAGCACTGGACTTCTAACCAAAAGATTGGTTGTTGATAAGTGCTGTGGAGTTGGTTCCGACCCATAGCAACTCAGTACAGGGTTCGGAGGCTATAAATCTTTACGGGAGCAGAATGCCTCATCTTTCTCCCATGGAATGGCAGGTAGTTTTGAAATACTGACTGAGTATTCTGAGCCAATGAGGTTCTGAGCCAATTCGTAACCACTACTATGAATAGCAGAGAAACACTGTCAGATATAGTGGCAGAAAATGAGCCCCTAAGGTTGGAAGGCATTCAAAATGCGACAGGGGAAGAGCTGTCTCCTCAAAATAAAGTTGACTGTGATGACGTGAATGGAGTTAAGCCTGCAGGACCTTCATTTGCTGATGGGGCACAACTCAAAATGAATAAAAACAGTATATACATCCATTGAAAATCAGAACATGGAATGTACAAAGTTTGAATCTGGGAAAATTAGAAGTTGTCAAAAATGAAATGGAACACATAAACATCAATATCTTAGGCATTAGTGAGCTAAAATGGACTGGTATTGGCCATTTTGAATCTGATAATGACATGGTTTACTATGCCAGACATGACAAATTGAAGAGGAATGGTGTTGCACTCATTGTCAAAAAGAACATATCCAGATCAGTCATGAGGTACAATGCTGTCTGTGATAGGATAATATCTATGCCCCTACAGGGAAGCCCAGTTAATACCACTATTGTTCAAATTTATGCACCAACCACTAAAGCCAGTGAGGATAAAATAGAAGAATTCTACCAACTTCTTCAATCTGAAATTGATCAAACATGCAATCAGGATGTATTGATCATTACTGGTAATTGGAATGCAAAGGTTAGGAGCAAAAAGGAAGGATCAGTGGTTGGAAAATATGGCCTTGGTGATAGAAATGATGCTGGAGAACGCATGATAGAATTCTGCAAAACCAATGATTTGTTCATTTCAAATACCTTCTTTAAACAGCATAAGAGATGACTATACACATGAACCTCACCAGATGGAATACATAGAAATCAAATTGACTACATCTGTGGAAAGAGAAGATGAAAATGTTCCATATCATCAGTGAAAACAAGGCCAGGGCAGACTGCAGAACAGACCATCAGTTACTCATATGCAAATTCAAAGTGAAGCTGAAGAAAATGAAAACAAGTCCACAAGAGCCAATATATGACTTTCAATATATCCCATTTGAATTTAGAGACCATCTGAAGAACAGATTTGATACATTAAACACTAAAGACCGAAGACCAGAAGAATTGTGGGTGACATCAAGAATAGCATACATAGAGAAAGCAAAAAGTCATTAAGAAGACAAGAGAGAAGGAAAAGGTCAAAATGGATGTCAGAAGAGACACTGAGACTTATTCTCCAGTGTAGAGATGCTAAGGCAAATGGAAGAAATGAGGAGGTCCAAGAGCTAAACAGAAATTTTCAAAGATCAGTTTGAGAAGATAAAGCCAAATAGTACAACAAATGTGCAAAGATCAGAAACCCAAAAAGGAAGAACATGCTCAGCATTTCTCAAGTTGGGGGAAATGAAGAACAAATTCAAGCCTCGACTTTGTTATTGAAAGATTCTCT
>NW_006408675.1:3073895-3075489 GCF_000296735.1 Chrysochloris asiatica | reverse complement strand
TTGAGGACTAAGGTGAGCCTGACCCAAGCCATGGTGTTTTCAATAACCTCATATGTATGCGAAAGCTGGACAGTGAATAAGGAAGACCATAGAAGAATTAATGCTTTTGAGTTATGGTGTTGGAGGAGAATATTGAAAGTGCCATGGGCTGCCAAAAGAACCAATAGATGCGTTTTGGATGAAGTGCATCCAGAGTGCCCCTTGGAGGCCAAGATGGTCAAACTTTGTCTCTCGTATTTTGGACATATTGTCAGGAGGGAGCAGTTGCTGGAGAAGGATATCATGTTTGGTAAGTTGGAGGGTCAGAGAAAAAGAGGAAGACCCCCAACGAGGTGGATTGGCCAAATGGCAGCATTGATTGACTCAAGCATGACAAGAGTAGTGAGGTTGGCCCAGGATCGGGCAGTGTTTCGTTCTGTTGTGCATATAGTTGCTGTGTGTTGGTACCAACTCGATGGCACCTAACAACAAGAACAACCTATTAGCTGCTCTTCAGAAATCCTATATAGGGTCACTATGACTAGGAACCAACTTGACAACACTTAATATCAACAAAATATGGGATGAGATGATTGTTTTTGTTGTTGTTAAGTGTCGCTGAGTCGATTCAGACTCATAACGACCCTGTGTAGAATTTCTGATGAGCAGCTGGTGTATTTGAACTGCCCACATTGAGGTTTGCAGTCCAATGCTGATTCTACAGTGTCACACCAGAAGTCCAAGACGAGATGATGAAGTTCTGTCTCATCAACCAAAATAAGGTCAGGGTCCAACTATGGAACACACCATCCATTGCTTATGCAAGTTCATGTTGAAGTTGAATACAATTGAAACAAAGCCACAAGAGCAAAAATATGACCTTGGATATGTCCCAGTTCAATTTAGAGATCATTTCAAGAACAGATTTGATGCATTAGACTTGAATGACCAAACACCACAAGAACAATTGAATGATACCAGCAGGTCATTAAACAGATAGGAAAAAACAGGAAAGACCAAAATAAATGTCAGAATAGACTATGAAACTAGCTCTTAAGCATTGTAAAGCTAAAATAATTGGAAGAAATAATGAAAAACTGAACAGAAAAATTTAAAGGGAAGATTGAGTAGACAAAGTCAATTATTATAATGTAACGTGCAAAGTCCTAGAGTTAGAAAATCAAAAAGGGAGAATAAGCTCAGCATGTTCCAAGAACTGAAGAAAAAAAATCAAGCCTCAACTGGCAATATCGAGCAGCTGGTGGATTTGAACCGTTGACCACAAGGTTAGCAGCCCAACACATAATCCACTACACTATTTTGAGAAAGGGGGTCATTATTTTGCTTACCACACTGTTTATCTGAAATTAAAATTTAAGTAGTTATTCTGTATGTAGTGCTGTTATTTAACTTTGATAATGATGGCAACCTACAAATAAAACTCTTTTGGATTAATTTTAAGAAAAGATGCTAATTTCCCCTGTTCCTAGAACTCAACTATAATTTGTATTATTTCCTATTCTACCATTCCTTTCCATACATCATACTGTGTTCGATGAGTGTATTTATGTTTCAGATTTTATGGGAAAGATTTGTAGCTATTTTTTAAAAAAAA
>NW_006408675.1:3072186-3073735 GCF_000296735.1 Chrysochloris asiatica | reverse complement strand
AAATTATAAAATAGTAATTAATAATGGGACTCCTGGTGTAGCACTGTGGGTTAATGCAGTGGATTGCAAGGTTGGTTTGAATTGCAAGGTCAGCAGATCAAGTTCACCAACTGCTCTTTGGAAACCCTATACAGGGTCACTATGGGTTGGAACTGACTCGACAGAACTTAAGAAAAACCACAATTAATATTAAAAAATCAGAAACCATTCTGTGTATTTCAGGAAGGAAATACATTTCATACAGGAAGTTAAATGTATACAAAAGTCCTGAAAGAGGTGGAAAACTGAAGATTCAGAAAAGTCAAAACTTTCAGATTTGCTGTTAGCCTTTAGAAACTGCTGCTGATCTCATGTCTTCCAGCATTGACATGGGTGATTCACAGGGAAACACTGGGAGCCAATAAAAAAACCTCATATCATCCGAACCTCACATATCTGCCTGCTCCTGCCAGAGAAACAATTGATTATGTGGTTTATGCCTTTCTTCTATCTGCCAAATCTCATGCAAGCGCCTCTGTTGTTGTTGTTAAGTGCCATTGAGTCAGTTCTGACTTATAATGACCCTGTATTAGGATTTCTGAGGAACTGCTGGTAACTTAGACCTTGTGATTCAACAGGACCTTGCAGTCCAGTGCTTATCTTACTATCATCATATGGAACTCTGATGGTAAGGGACTCTGGGAAATATAGTTCCCAGGTTTATAGCTCTAGCAATACTTGGAGTCCTGGTGTGATGCTGTGGGTTAATGCGCTGGACTGCAAAGTCAGTTTGAACCACAAGGTTGGCGGTTCAAGCTCACCGGTCGCTCCTTGGAAACCCAATACAGGGTTGCTGAGTTGGACCGACTCGACAGCACTTAACAACAATACAGGGTTTGTATAGCAGACAGTTTGGTATATATACAGCTAATAAAAGCAAACAAACAAAAACAAAGCCCCAAACCCCAAAGGTTTGAATGGAGATTTGTTTTGCCAGTGAAGGACGCAAAACAATCACTAGGGCATAGAATACTTGTTGTAAAATTCTGAAATCCTTACATTGTTTTGTACCCATCTGCAACTTCATCTTTCTAAACAAGACTTTACTAATATGTTTTGTCATCAGGTGGTATAGAACTGGGCTTTCACTCACTGTATTCTCTTGGCCATTAGAATTGTATTTGTTTAGCCTAAAGTGGCTACATTTAAAAAGAGGAACCTTGGTAATACAGTTTAGTTTCCTGAACTGTAAGCTACAATTGATTTATTATTTATTGCTGTGAAACAAGCCACACTTTAAATTTAGTGGCCTGGAACAACAATGGTTCACTATTCCTCACAATTCTGCGGGTTAGGAATTCAGGCAGAGTTCAGCTGGGCTATTCTGCTCCTGAGGTATTGGCTTTGTCACCCAGGTGCATACAAGGATCCATTGGTTCCCCTCCATATGACCTCTCCAGTCTCAGGTAGTCAGATTCGTTATGTTGTGATTGACTTCCAACAAGAAAGAAGTGGAACCTGCTAGTACTTCTATAGCTTGAGTTTGGAAGTCCCAGAATGACATTTTTAC
>NW_006408675.1:3069959-3071724 GCF_000296735.1 Chrysochloris asiatica | reverse complement strand
TTCCTCCCTGTGTTTCTTATTTGTATTCCACCTACCTTCCCATGCCTTTCAACTTTGTTCTTAGGAAAATGTTATCCTTTTGATTTTGAATGGTTGCCCATTCCATGGTGAGCAGACCTTACTAATGCTGTTCTCACTATATACCTATCTACTGCTTTGCTGAAAATTGGGCCATGAAGGTGTGTTCCTTTCCAGACCTGAAGAGTGGTCAAAGGCCACAGTCTCAGCTTCCTCCAGTCTCTTCTGACCAATAACCCTGTCGACTCTATCTTTTGAAGGATAGGACAGCATGTATATACAGAGAGGAAAAGAACTAATTGGTGGTTAGCTCTGAAGATTATCTACTACAGTGATTTATGCTTTATACTGTTTTTACTGTATTCTCCCAGTCACTAACTTTGATATCTATTACTTTAATCTATGCTCATCTCAAATATTATGAGCATACTGTCTTGATCTTAATTTTAATCTTTGATTCTTCTAATTCACCTGTCATTTCTGAACATTTTTGTTTATGTGGCCTATTAATAAGAATTTGAGCAATATGTATCTATAAAATTATATATCATTTGACTTCTATATCTTCTATAAATAGGAGGTTATGTGACTTGGATGTTGTATAAACACCATATTGTGCATCTATGGGTATTTAGATACCCTCAAGCTCCTCAAAAGGAGGAAGGAGGGGACTTGAGAAAAATGTAAGTTAATGCACTGACTACATGGTTAGTTTGAACTGCACGGTCAACAGTTCAAACTCACCAGCCTTTTTAAAGTGTTGAAGAACAAAGATGTCAGCTTGAGGACTAAGGTGCGCTTGACCCAAGCCATGGTATTTTCAGTAACCTCATATGCACAGTTGACAATTCAAACTCACTCCTTGGAAATCCTAAACAGGGTCATTATGAGTCAGAATCGACTTGACAGCATTTAACAACAACAACATAGGTGGCAAGTGTTTGCCCTTTCATCTTTGTATTTCCAGAGTTCTAACACAGGACATGGAAAATAGTAGGTGCTCAATACTGTTTGATGGCCTCTTACATTGAACTATCTCAGTATATATTGTATTGTTTTTAGTTTGTGAGGTGAAAAATTTACAACTTTATTTGAAAGAATTTATTTTGTAAAAAATCCTGAGCGGCACAACAGGTACTCTTTAATTATGTTGTTGTTGTTGTTGTTAGGTGCCATTGAATCAGTACCGACTTATAGTGACCTTATGTACAGCAGAACGAAACACTGCCCGGTCATGGGCCAACCTCACAATTGTTGCCACGCTTGAGTCCATTGATGATGCCACTTTGCCAATCCATCTCACTGGAGGTCTTCCTCTTTTTCTCTGACCCTCCACCCTACTAAACATGATATCCTTCTCCAATAACTGGTCCCTTCTGAACATTATGCCCGAAGTATGAGAGATGAAGTCTGGCCATCCTGGCATCCAAGTGGCATTCTGGTTGTACTTCTTCCAACACAGATTAGTTTGTTCTTTTGGCAGCCCATGGCACTTTCAATGTTCTCCTCCAACACCACAACTCAAAAGCATCAATTCTATGGTTTTCCTTATTCACTGTCCAGCTTTCACATGCATACGAGGTTATTAAAAATATCATGGCTTGGGTCAAGTGTACCTTAGTGTTAAAGCTGACATCTTTGCTCTTCAACACTTTAAAAAGGGCTTGTGCAGTAGATTTGCCTAATGCAATATGTCATTTGATTTCTTGACTGTTGCTTCCATTAGTGTTAATAGATGAACCAAGAA
>NW_006408675.1:3047956-3068124 GCF_000296735.1 Chrysochloris asiatica | reverse complement strand
CCCATCAGCTGCTCCTCATAAACCCTATTAAATGGGGTTTCTATGAGTCAAAACCAACCCAGAGACACTTAACAACAATGTAGGACTTCTGGTGTGGAGCTGTAGGATCAGAACTGGATTTCGAATCAGAGTATTGGTAATTCAAACCTACCAGCTCTTCCTCAGCAACCCTATGCATGGTGGCTGTGAGTTGAACTTGATTCACAGCACTTAACAACAACATCCTTTAAGGTACAAATTTATTTCCTAGTCCTTAAAAAATATGTTGGGGTATTAAAACAGACTTTAGGAAGGTGGCAAGGGTGAAAGGATGTTAAGTGATCCATTATGATGTTTCCTTCATGTGTTGGCCAGAATTAGCCCCAAACAGGCTCTGAACAGAAGGAAAAAAGGGCAAGAAATTTCTCCACTTGACTTTTCCATCAAGCTTGTCACTACGTTCAGAACCCTGATGTCCTAGCTGCCTGCAGGCTCTGATAGTTTAGGCAGGAGCACGAAAGAAGCTGATAACAGGGCAAGAGTCCCAGGAGGCTGTGGACTGCCCATGGCCTCTCTAGAGCCAGTTCTTGTGCTGCTAGCTGCCAGATATGACAGGTGCTTCAGGGGTTTCAGTGAAGGCCATCTCTGTCATGTCTAATTCAATGCAGTTTCTGTTTCCTCTCAGCTTCAAAATGGAAACTGGACTGTTTACATGGCACAGACCCATGGAACTTTCTTACTATTTCAAAATAGTTCACATGTCAGTTTGTCATATTGTGCTAGTTGTGTGTTGCTTTGGTGCTGAGAGCTATGCCATCAGTACTTCCAAAACCAGTTGCGCCACCCATAGTGACAGGTTTCAGAGGAGCTTCCAGTGTAAGACAGATTAGGAAGAAAGGCCTGGTAATCTACTTCTGAAAATTAGTTGATTCAAATACAATGCAGCAGAAAAGATATTGTCCAAATGGACTCCAACATGCCTAAGGATCATAAAGATGGCACACGAATTAAATAACATTTCCATCAGTTATATCAAAGGTTGAGTCGACTCAACAGCCATGAACAATAACAATTTCAAAATAAGCACAGAAATAGCGTGTCAGGCAAATGCTGAGAAGCATGAAATATGTGCAGGAGTGTGTGGGTGGGGGTTGGAGGGAAACTGGGTTTGGACTTGATGCTGTTTATTCCTATCAGTTCAGGGCACTGCTTTTGTTTTCACCAAGGCATTTTCCCCCAAAATGCAGTATCTAGAGCCAAATGGCCCAGGAATCTCTGCACCTTTATACAAACAAGCCCTTAGGTACAACTAGGCCTTCTTATGTGAAGAAGTAGGACCCCCGGTCCTGTGGAAGGTTGGCTCTGTTTACTGGAGAGGAATGCAACTCTGAGGCAGTAAAATCATTGTCCTTACTAAGAAGAACCTCTGGATGTTGCTAAGTCATTTTCAGGCCTGCCTACCAGTCCTTTACAGAGGAATAATTCCAGATAGGAGATGCTGCCTTTGGATTTTTTGAGCTGAAGTGTGTGTTCTCTAAGCCGGTCTCTCCTTCAAAGTCTTTGGACCTCAGCGTCTTATCTGTGAAATGAAGAAATTGGGTGGTATGGTGTCTAATTCCTCTTGTTTCTCTGATATTTTATGACCCAGTGATCTTCCAATTATGGGGTCTTAGGGAGGGTGGATAGAGGACACCAGAGACTTAGAAAGTCCAAAAGAATGGGCAATTTAAAAATTATTATTTTTTGCCTAGGGATGTCTTTCCTGTATTAGAACGAACATGCATATGCTAAATAATGAAGTCACACAATAAAGAATTGACTTCGGAGATATCCTAGTGGGACTATCCTGCTCCCTGAAGCCCTGAACATGTTTTTCGTCATTATTCCAAAGGAATATAAATAAAGGAGCTCTGGTAGCATAGTGGTTACAAATCTGGCTGTGAATCTTAAGGTTCAAAACTACCAGCTGTTCCATGGGACAAAGATGAGGCTTTCTGCTCCTGTAAAGATTTACAGCCTCGGAAACCCTGTACAGGGTCGCTATGAGTCGGAACCGACTCCACGGCACAGAACCACCAACACCAAGTATAGGCTGCCCTCCCATCTCCACCCCTAACTTGTCTTTCTGGTTTATCTATGTAGTTAGCATTTTCCCCTGGGAGGTGGGTGGGTAATAATGAAGTTATGCTTGGTTTAAAGACTTTCTCTTCTTCAGAAAGGTTCGACAGTAAACATAAAGGATGATAATATCAATTAGACATTTAAATAACCAAGATAGGCGTTACCTAAAATAATAGCTTTTGTTTGTCTGGTCCTTACCAGTGTGTATGTGGTCTCTCATTTTGTTCTTCTCCAATCATGCACAGATAAGAGAGATAATATTATCCCCATTTTACAAATGTAAATACTAGCTCAGTAAGATCACTGGGTTGCCAAAGTTTCATGGCTATTTAAAGGCAGAATGAGGATTAGAAGTCTAGTCCTATGAATTTTAGCCTTCTATTCAGAGAGCTGGGGTCCTGGTGTGGCACTGTAGGATAAGCCTGGAGCACAAGGTCTATTTGAACCACAAGTTGGTAGTTCAAACCCACCCGCTGCTCCTAGGAAACCCTGTACAGAGACACTATGAGTTGGAACCTACGAGTTGGAACCTATTCAACATAATTTAACAACAACATTCAGAGAGCTAGAGTCCTGTATGGCACTGTAGGATAAGTACTGGAACACGTGGTCAATTTGAATCCCAAGTTGCTGGTCGAATCCATCAGCAGCTCCTAGGAAGTCCTGTACAGGGATGCTTATTTGAGGGCACTTAACACCACCACCATTCAGAGAGCTATTTAAAATATGGTTCATCTTTCTGGAGGAAGTGGCTTTTACTTCCTATGATCCCTTTATTTTGGATTGAGATGGTAGGAGAATGGTAAAAGGGGATAGAGATCACCTCAGAGGTTTAACTCTTTTTAAAACAATTTGACTCTTGACCTGACTCAGAAGATGCTACTGTTTCTAGGGTTTGCCCAGAAACCTATGATAACCAAATAAATATGTAGCTTTCTAAATATGTTCAGGCAGAAGTGATCATGTGACCCAAAGGTCAACTTTCCATCATCCAAGATTATCAAGCTGTGTCATGTGTGGGTTATGAAGTTCAGTGGGACGTCCCTGAACAGAAGTATCATCTTGGACATCTTCTGTTTTGGATTGTGTTCATTTTTATATATAAGGGTCTCTGGTAGCGTAGTGGTTATAAGCTGGGCTGCTAACCTCAAGGTCAGCAGTTCAAAACTACCAGCTGTTCCATGGGAAAAAAGATGAGGCTTTCTGTACCCATAAAGATTCACAGCCTCAGAAACCCTATGCAAGGTTGCTATGATTCAGAACAGATTTCAGAGCACATAACCACCACCACCACCAACAGTATAGATAAAAATATTGAAGTTCTTGTGACCTATTAATGGAACCTCTTTATGTTTAAAGTGAAACAGAATAATGAGGACATTTTAATTAATTTAAATATTTCAGAAAATATTTAGATGGTCTGATTAATATTATTTCAATATTTTAGGAAAATGTATCAGTTGTGATTTTGCACAATTCCCTAGTGGCTCAATGGGAGAAACCCATTTTGATATGTTTCAAAATTCAGTTAAAAATACTGCTGACCAGTTTTATTTGGGGCTTACGCCAAGATTTTTCTTCTGAGTTTTGTTAAGACCCTTGCAATGTTTATGAATATTCAGAGTCTGAAGCAGATCTGTTAAAACAACAGCAACAACAACAAAAATCCCTCAGGAATACTGAAAAAAAAAAAAAAATCAGAAGCTAACCAATAGGTTTTTTATGTTCAATATTTAAATAAGACGAACTGAAATGATTTTTTTAGTCTACTTTATATTGAAAAATTATAGATCTTCCATATTTAAACTTTTCTACAGCATTTCATAGACAATTTTTTAAACACACTAAGTGTACTCCTTTCATCCGCTGGAAACTTCTGTCCTGATGTGAACTTTAAATAAACATGGCAGAAACAGTTTTCAGTTCTGTAATATGGAGGGATTGGTTGCCTGGGGAGGTTTTCAGGGAGGTCACATTGAAAAGTTTGAAATTACGAAGAAGATAGAAGCAAAGCTTTTCCTGTCATTTGAAGACATCTTCCTGAGCAGTGGAGTACAGATGGGGCTCTAGTGGGAGGTTGTGTCAGGGGGGTGCTTGTTGTTGTTGTTAGGTGTCATCGAGTTGGTTCCAACCCATAGCAACCCTATGAACAACAGAACACTGTGCACAACAGAAACACTACTTGGTCCTGCATCATTCTCACAATTGTTATATTTGAGCCCATTGTTGGTGACACTGTATTAATCATCTCATTGGGCGTTTCCCTCTTTTTCATTGGCCCTCCAATTTACCAAGCATGGTGTTCTTCTTCAGGGACTGGTCCCTGCTGATAACATGTTCAAAGTATAAGAGACAAAGGCATGCCATCCTGGCTCCTAAGGAACTATATGACTGTACTTCTTCCAACACTGATTTGTTTGTTCTTCTGGCAGTCCACAGTGCTTTAAATATTTTATTCTCCCACACCATAATTCAAGTGCATCAATTCATCTACAGTCTTCTTATTCATTGTCCAACTTTCATATGCATATGAGGAAATTGAAAATACCTTCAAAGTCACAACTTTGCTTTTTTAAAACTTGAAAGAGGTCTTTTGTAGCATATTTGCCTAATGCAATCTTCCACTCTATCTCTTGATTACTGCTTCCATGAGTGTTGATTGTGGGTCCAAGAAAAATAAAGTCCGACAACTGCAATCTTTTCTTTATTTATCATGACGCTATTTATTGGTCCAGTTTTAAGGATTTTTCATTTTCTTTGCACTGAGGTGCAATCCATACTGAAGGTTGTAGTCTTTAATCATCATCAGTAAGTATTTTAAGTCCTCTTCACTTCCAGCAAGCAAGGTTGTACCATCTGCATATCGAAGATTGTTAATGTGTCTTCCTCCATTCCTGATGGCACATTCTTCTTCATATAATCCAGCTTCTAGGATTATTTTCTGAATAAACAAATTGAATAAGCATAGTCAAAGGATACAACCCTAGCACATGCCTTCCCTATTTTAAATCTTTCAGTATTACTTTTTTCTATTCAAACAACTGCTTCTTAGTCTATACATAGGTTCCACATGAACACAATTAAGTGTTCTGGAAAACACATTCTTTACAATGTTCTCCATAGTTTGTCATGATGCACATAGTCAAAAACCTTTACATAATCAATAAAGCACAAGTAAGCATCTTATGGTAGTCTCTGTTTTTTAGCCAAGATCCATCTGACATCAATAATGATGTTCTCTTCTAAGTTTCAGACAGCTTCCTGTCAATGTAATGTTGTACAAACTTTTCTTCAGTAAAAGGTATTAAAACAAAAACAGTTCAGCAAAAAAGGGTAAATAGTTAATGTTTGGCACAATTATCTGGAGATGTTACTTTTCTGAAAACAGTGGGATTGCTTTGAGTTCTTTTAGGGCTACTGGTGTTTTTAATGTCTTTCTAATTTAGCAGTTCTAATGTAACATTTCTAAACCATGAAAAAATTGAACCAAATATCAGAAAATGAACACTTTCCTTTTGTTTTTGTCTTTCTCTCTCACTCTCTCTGTCTCTCACACACACACCTCTAATGGGAATCTTCCGATCTTTTTACCTTCACCACAGTAGAGCTGGTTGTGTTGATATTTTCAATCACCCATACTCCATTTTTGTTAAACATTATTCAACATAGTTATTGGTATATATTCATTAAACAAACAAAAATCCCATTGCCATTAAGATAACGCTGCCTCCATTTGTTAGGGGGCCTATTAAAGTTGCAGATTTAAAAATAAGATGGATTTCAAAGGCTTCTTTATGCCTTTTTCCTCATCTGAAGAAATGAGGATAGTAACAGGACCTCCTTCAGAAGAGGTTGAGAGATGCCAGTAAAGCACTTGGTAACGGTTCAATATTCTTTGGATGAGATCATCATGCATACAGATAAACATCTTTCATTATTTACACTTGGACATTTCTACAGTGCTAGGATCAGGAGACCCTGATATCTATACCCTGGGACAGATTTGAGAAGAGATGGGCAGAGAACTCAGTGGTCAAGTTAACAGTAAGCTGCTAAAGCCCTTTGGGGATTCTTCCAGTCTCCTTCAGCTTGCTACAACTGCAGAATTGTAGATGTTTTCCCTTTCATATCAAGAAATAAAGTGGTACTCCAAATCTCCATTTCTTCTCTGCTAATGTCCCAAGCTCCATACTAGCCCAGCCCAGTGTGTGAAAGGGTAACTTAAGCTTTCTCCTTCATTTTCATGTCAATTCCAATGTTGCATTCGAGTTGTTGTTGTTATGTACCATGGAGTCAGTTCTGACTCATAGAGACCTTGTATAGGGTTCCCGAAGCTGTAAATCTTTACGGGAGCAGAAAGCCTCATTTTTCTCCTGTGGAACAGCTGGTAGTTTCAAACTGCTGACCTTAAGGTTCACAGCCCAATTTGTAACCACTACACTACCAGTTGCATTCAAGTAGAAGACAACCCCCCCCCCAAAACAAAAAACAAAAAACTGGCTTTTCTCTTTATTTTTATTGAGGTGAAGGAGAGCAACTGAGGGTTAAGGTTTGGATCCAGCAACAGAGCACAATCGATCAGCCTTTCTTTATGAAGGTGCCCTGTATCTGCACCATCTTGCTTGATGAGGTGAGTCACAGGCCCCTTCCTTCCTTCTTCCTGTCACTGGAGAAAGTAAGTGACTGGTAGGAGTCTAGGCATGCTATGTGTGTTTACAATCTGAGGAGAAATTTCTCATCTCTGCCTTGTTCTCTTTACACACACCCTCTGAGAAGGTGCCTTTGTTTTATGGCCTCCTGAAACTTCATTCAGGAGATTTCTTCCTATTGTTTCAGGAACTGCTTTTTCTTTTTGTTGTTGTTGTTTTTCCCCATTAAGCTCTGAAAAGGCTCTAGCCTAAAGTTTTTGTTTTATGATGTATGCTTTCATGCTCTTTTCAAATAGGAAAAAAGAGGAACTGAATGGCTGTTCACTCTCAGGAACTCAAACCATGCCAGACAGACATAGAATTAGGATTCCTGAACTTGGTCTATGATTTGTCCAAAAGATTATCCAACCTGCAGGCTTTGCCAGGACTTTCCTGAGATGCCAGCCAGCTGGGCATAATCCGGCACATAAAAAGTGACACAATAGCACCTCACAACAACAACGTATTAGAATTACAATGAAAAAGCATCAACACTAATGAAAGCTACCTTCCCCTAATTCAAACATCCACTTGGACAAAAAAATCTATTCTTATCTTGGGCAACAGAGGAGAAGGGTGGGATTGCATTTTACCAGCTGCTAGCTGCATGATGGTAAACTCAGGACTTCATCTCCCTGTGCCTCAATATCCTCATCTAGAAAAGGGATACAAAAAATGTACAAACTCTAAAATTCATGGTTTTCACCTGTCAGTTTCATATACTGTGGCAGCTTGCATGTTACTGTGATGCTGGAAGTTATATCACCAGCATTTGAAACTTTAGTAGGTTCACCCATGGTTAAAAGGTGTCAGCAGAGTATCCAGACTAAGACAGACTAGGAAGAAAGGCCTGGATATCATGAAGATGATACAGGATGAGGCAACAATTCATTTTGTTACATGTAAGCTTTTCACTAAGTCAATGTCAGCTCAAGAGGAACCAACAACAGGGTTCATGAAAGAGAGATCTGGTGATCAAACATTCATTCTATTATACGTAAGCTCTCCATGAGTCAGAATCAACTCAAGAGGAACCAGTAACAGGGTTCATGAGAGAAAGGCCTGTTAATCTGACAATTCATTCTGTTTATACGTAAACTCTCTATGAGTCAGAATCGACTCAGCCTGAACCAACAACAACAGGGTTTGGGGAAGAAAGGCCTGGTGATCTAACAATTCATTCTGTTATGTGTAAGGTCTCCATGACTTGGAGTCAACCCAAGAGCAACCAAAAACAGCAGGATCAGGGAACAAAAGCCTGATAATCGACTTCTGCAAGATCACAGCCATTGAAAACTCCATGAAGCAAAGTTATACTCTGATACTTATGGGATAAAAATGAGTCAAGGTCAAGTCAACTGTCAACCAGTCTGGTCAAGAGTTCATGAGAGGTCAATTGCCTGGCAATAGTAAACAATCTGACAAAATAGGCTATTAATCATCCAAATAGGGAGAAGGATTTTCAAAATTCAAATTTAGGGCAATATTTAAGTTATGTAAAGAAATCCAATTCATACTCCCCTCTCCTGGTCCTTCTCCTTGTCTTCTGCCTCCTTCTCCCATCTGGTTTATAAGATTTAACTCCTCAGCAGCTTGCCCACCCATGTGCATGGAGATCTTTCTTGCCTCTGTCTCCTGCCACATCTCTTGTTTACACTGCTCATTCTTTCTTTTCATGCCACTGCATTTTCCTCTAAATCTAATCCAGAACTCTTTTTGTACCACCACAAAGGTAAAAGCATCCCTAGGCACTCACAGAAGACCAATTGATGCTTGTTGAAGGATGCCGAATGCATGGTCTAAACAAGCCTACTTTCTTAGAAACTTTGGACTTTAGAGAAAACCATCTTATGATCACCCACATGGAACCTCAGGCTGGGGACTGTGGTTTACAGATCCCTGAGCACGGGATTGCAAAATCAGGGAAGCAATCGTGTGCTGCGTGCAAAGGCATTCCAATAATAGTTTCAGATGGAGAGGACGGCTGCCTGCCGTGACTCACGTCCTCAGATCATGTCTCCAAGGCAGAGATGGTGTGGGCGGGATGCATCCTCTGCAGAGGGGGGGATTTACCTGCTGGGGTCAGGACACAGGGCTGGGAGCCCAGACTTGGAGCTGGGCAGTGCAGGAGGGCAGCCATTGACTCACACAGGAAGGCAAGGAGGCCATGAGCGAATTTGAAAGAAGCAAGTTGCCTATGTCAGGGAAGTCCTTAGAGAAACAAGATGTCTGATCAGCTGATGACAAGCTCCGAAAATTCTACATGTGCCGTTGCCTTTGCTCCCTCTGAAATTTATCAAGGTGAGCAACTGATAAGCATAGCATTTCCCCAAAGTGAGACACAGTCAACCAGGGCTGGGAATCAGTTCATTCTGGATTGGTCCCTGCTGAAAATTTTCATTTCTTCTCTCCTCTTATAAGCCCCTCTCCCACCAGATGTACTGAACCAGAATCTATATTTTATCAATAATCACCTGGAGAGTTCACTAAAATATAGATTTTGATTCTGTATATCTGGGATGGAAATGCAAATTCTCAGTTGGGGCTCCAACCCAAATAAACCAATTTGAAGTTCTGCAGCCGCTCCTCACAGTGTGGGCTCCCACAAACAGGACCATGCAGTGTCTCCAAGGCCTGCCCAATGGCTCCAAATTCAAACTCAAATTCATGGTGGTGGTGGTGTTAGGTGCCATCTAGTCAGTTCTGACTCATAGTAACCCTATGTAGAACCAAAAAAAACACTGCATAGTTCTGCGCCATACTCATAACTGTGGCTATGCGTGAGCCCATTGATGCTACCACTGTGCCAATCCATCTCATTGGGCGGGGGTTGCTTTTATTCACTGACCCTCCACTTTACAAAGCATGATGCCCTTCTCCAGGGACTGGTCCCTCCTGATAATATGTCTGATGTATGAAAGATAAACACTTGCCATTATGGCTTCTAAGGAAAATTCTGGGTATACTTCCAACACAGATTAGTTTGCTTTTCTGGTAGTCCACAGTACTTTTAATATTCTTCTCCAACACCATGACTCAAATGAATCAATTCTTCTATCATCTTTCTTATTTACTGTCCAAGTTTCAGACGCATATGAGGCTACTGAAAATACCATGACTTGGGACAGGCACACCTTAGTTCTAAAACTGACATCATTACTTTTGAACATTTTAAAAGGTCTTATACAGCATATTTGTCTAATGCAGTAGGTTGTTTGATTTCTAGGCTGCAGCTTCCATGAGTGTTGATAGTAGATGGAAGCAAAATGAAGTCTTTGACAACTTCAATCTCTTTTCCATGTATCATGATATTATTTATCATGGACATTGTGATGATTTTGTATTATTTACATTAAGGTGTAACCCATACTGAAAGCAAAGTTGTATCATATGTATACCAAAGGTTGTTAATGAGTCTTCCTCCAATCCTGACACCATCTTCTTCTTCATAAAATGCAGCTTCTAATATTTTTTGCTTAGCATACAGATTGAATAAGTATGGTGAAAAAGTACAACTTTGGCACACATCTTTCCTGATTTTATACCACTCAGTGTTCTCTTGTTCTGTTTGAACAACTGTCTTTTAGTCTACATACAGGTTCCTCATGAGCATAATTAAATGTTCTGGAATACCCATTTTTTTGCAATGTTACCCATAGCTTGTCATGATCCACACAGTCTAAAACATTTGAATAGTCAATAAAGCACAAGTAAATATGCTTCTGGTATTCTCTGCTGTCAACCAAAATCCATCTAATGTCAGCAATGATGTCTCTCGCCCCTCATCCAAATTCAGCTTGATCCTCTGGTAGTTCCCTGTCAGTGTGCTGTTGCAGCCATTTTTGAATTATGTTTAGCAATACTTGCATATGATATTAATTATATTGTCAGATGATTTCCACATTCCATTGGGTCACCTCTCTTTGGAATGGTCACAAATATAGATCTCTTTCAATCAATTCACCTGCTTCAAAATTTCTTGGCATAGATGAGTGCCTCCTGTGCTGCACCAGTTTTTTGAAAGAATTCAATTTGTGTTTCATCAATTCCTGGAACCTTTTTATTTGCCAATGGCTTCAGTGAACCTTGGGCTTCTTCCTTCAGTACTGTTGACCCTTGATCATATACTACCTTTTGAAATGGTTATACATTGACAATTTCTTTTCAGCATGATCGCTCTCTGTATTCCTTCCATGTTCTTTTGATGCTTTCTGCATCATTTAATAATTTGCCCATTGTTGTTGTTGTTAAGTGTCATTGAGTCTGTTCCCATTCGAAATGACCCTATAGGGTTTCCAAGGAGCAGCTGGTGGGTTTGAACTGCTGACCTTGTGGTTCACAATTCAGTATTGATTCTTTAACACCACACCAGGAGTTCACAGAATCCTTCAATATTGCAAATTGGAGCAAACAGTTTTCCTCAGTTCTCTCAGCTTGGGGAGTGCTGAGCATGTTCTTCCCTTTTGGCTTTCTAGTTCCAGGTCTTTGCACATTTTATTATAATACCTGATTTTATCTTCTCAAGCAGAAGTTTTCTATTCAGCTCCTTTAGAACTACATGTTTTCCTTTTGCTTAAATATCTCTACACTGGAAAGTAAGTTTCATAGTCTCTTCTGACATCCATTTTTGTCTTCTCCTTCTTTTTTTGTTTTTTGTTTTTTGTTTTCTTAGTGTCTTTTTGCTTTCTTCCTCTATAATATTCTTGATGTCATCCCACAACTCTTCCCATCTTTGGACATTACTGTCTAATGCGACAAGTCTGTTCTTGAGTTGGTCTTTAAATTCAGATGGACTATGTTCAAGGTTTATATTTTGGCTCTAATGGACTTGTTTTAATTTTCTTCAGCTTCAGTCTGAACTTACATATGAGCAATTGATAGTGTGCTCCATAGTCGACCCCTGGACTTTTTTTGGCTGATGTTACTGAGTTTTTCCACTTTCTCTTCCCACAGATGAAATCAATTTGATTTCTGTGTATTCCATTTGGTGAGGTCCATGTGTATAGTTGTCTTTTATGTTGCTTAAAAATGGTGTTTGCCATGAATATGTCATTGGTCTTACAAAATTCTATCATATGATCTCCAGCATCTTTTCTACTATCAGAGCCGTATTTCCCAACTACTGATCCTTCATCTTTGTTTCCAACCTTCGCATTCCAACCACTAATAATTATCAATACATCTTGATTGTGATGTTTGATCAATTTCACTCAAAGAAGTTGGTAGAATGCTTTAATATCATCACAGGTTTTAGTGTTTGGTGTATAAATTTGAATAATAGTGATATTAACTAGTCTTACTTGTAGATGTATGGATATTATCCTATCACATACAGCTTTGTACTTCAAGATAGATATTGAAATTCTTTTAATGATGAATGTGATGTCATTTCTTTTCAATGTGTCATTCGCAGTATAGTAAACTATGTGATTGTCAGATTCAAAATGGCCAATACCAGTTCATTTCAGCTTACAAATGTCTAGGATATCAATCTTTATGCATTCCATTTAATTTTTGACATCTTCCAGTTTTCCTGGATGAATATTTCATACATTATTAATGGGTGTTTATACCTGTTTCTCCTAATTTTGAATTGTCAGCAAACAAGGGTGCCAAAAGTTTTACTATATTTAGGTCATCATGGTTAGCTCTACTTCAAGGAAGCAGCTCTTCTGTGGTCGCATTTTGAGTCTCCCAACCAGATAGCCCTATCTTCCAGCATTGTATCCGACAATAATCTCCTGATCTTCATAGATTTTCAGTGACTAAACATTCAGAAGTAGTCCTGCTCTTCTTCTTCCTAGTCTGTATTAGTCTGGAAGCTCAGCTGAAACCTGCCCACCATTGGCAACCCTTCTGATATTTAAATACTGATGACATACCTTCCAGCAACACAAGAGCCACCACAGTATGACAAACTGGAAGTTTAGAGTGGGAGCCCAAAATCCATTTTGATAATTGACATAAATTCAGCTAACATTTATTTAGATTCCCTGAATGGTGTAAATGGTTGGAGTTTAAGTCCATCCAAAGATGGGAGAAAGCTGTCAGAAGAAAGTCTTGGCAATCCATTTCTGAAAAAGTGAGCTGTTGAAAACTCTATGAAGCATAGTCTACTCTGCTATTCTTTAGGTCTCCATGAGTTGGAGTCAACTCTATAACTAGTTTTACTGGTTAACATTTGTTGACAGAGCATATTTGTTCAGTTACATTTGTTGTGCCTAGCCATATAAGGGTTAACTGAGGGAATACTTTTTTCTCCAAACATTAGCTTGACCAGCCAGCCCAAGGAAGGAACATCATTTTTAAAAATTTTTCTTCCCAATGGAGGACTCCTTTTTTCTAGTTAACACCTGTGCTAGCTCTGACCTGTTTCCTGAAGACTCACTATATATAGTTGCAATGAATCTGATTCAACTCAAAGGCAGTGGAGAGCAAGGGAGTGATAAGGGTTTGGTGCACATAGTTTCATTCTTACCACAATTCTAAAAGAGGTTATTTTTATTATTCATGTTTTACAGATGAGGAAAGGGAAGCGTAGCAATCTACCTAATGCCACACAGCTCTTTTGTGTCAGATATGGAATTTGAACACGAGTCATATTCCCTCTTGCTATGATTTTGTTTATTGTAGTTAGGTGCTGTCGAGTTAGTGCCAACTCATAACAACCATATGGATGGTGGTGGCATGTTGCTGAGTCAGTTCTAACTTATAGCGATCCTGTATAGGGTTTCCAAGGCTGTCAATCTTAATGGGAGCAGCCTCATGTTTCTCCCATGGAATGGTTGGTAGATTTGAACTGCTGATCTTGTTTGTGTTCACCAGCCCAACACATAACCCACTACGCTACCAGGTTTCCTTAACCATATATAACAGAAGACTACATTGGCCAGTCCTGAACCTTTGTCATTATTACTGGTTTGTTTGAGTCCTTCTTTGTGCTGGTCCTGTACTTTACCAACCATGATGTCCTTTTCTAGTGATTTTTGTTGTTACTAAATGCTGTCAAGTTGGTTCTGACTCATAATGACTCTGTAGAGAGCCTCCACGGAGTGGCTGGTAGATATGAAGCATGAAGCTTGTGGTTAGCAGTCCTGCAGTGCTATGTCAGGACCCCTTTTAGTGATTAGTCTTTTCTATTACTTATCCAAAGTAAATTAACTGAAGTCTTGTCATCCTTACTTCCAAGGAGCACTCTAGTTGTATTTCTTCTGAAAATGGTTTAATCTTCTTCTTATATAGTATTATTACTAACATCTTAGCTGAGGGATTCCCTTTGTGTAAGCTGTGTTCTCAAGGGTGTCCTAATGTGTCTCTAAGGTGAAGAGAAAACAGTGGAATGTTGAAGAATTGCTGGAGAGTTTGGCTCCATCCTTGCAGATTGGATTTTCCAAGGTCTGTCTACAACTTGCTGAGTAGCAAGTCTGGGTGAGAGGTCCCCAGATAGCACAAAGAAAGAGCCCTCTAGATGAACACAGACATGCTCCTTCTATATTTCCACAATTCCCTGTGTAGCGGGTCTTTTTTCTATCTAGGGGATCTTATGTGATTTTCAGATATTGACAGACAGGATAACTTGCCACTTAAATAATGTGATCATCGCAAGCTAGACAGCAACTTTTAGTTCAGAAATTCTCAATATCAATGCCCTTAAAACCATATTCCCAGCCCTAGAATCGACATGTTAACAAGCTTCTCAGGTGATTCTGATATAAGCAATTCTTGGGACTATTATTCTTGAAACATTATTTTGGGAATTTAGACCTACAGGCGTGTAGGTCATCTTTCCAACTAAATAAAAAGAAGCAAGCTGAAAGTTCCTTTGACAAGTGAAAGTTAACAACCCTGGTATCTTGGCTGACCACTGTGTATTTTAAGGATACTTTTATGTTCCAAAGGGAACTGAAAGTGTTTGCTTACAACACTCACAGGTAAAAGTTTTTCAGGTGGAGGTGGGGCATGAATTGCCCTGAGGAAGATCAGAGGGGAAATACATAACAATTTGAGTCACCTGGCCCTTACTTTTGGTACCAGATTCCTAATGATTCTGTAAAACTAAAGATTCCTATGTATACAAACAAAGACTTGGAAAATAAGGGCAGACAAGTCTTGTGTTTCAGAAGCTCAGCTGTGGAGGGTTCTTCAGCCAGATGGTGAAGTATTCCCTTTAAATTCTGACCTCATCTCTTTTCTCCCTGCAAAACTAACAGGCTTGACCTGGGTTATGATATGAAAAGCATCTCAAAGGCTTATGGCCTAAAAATTTCTTTCCAGTCAGCCTGGTATGTCTTCATTATATGCTTTCCTTTGGTCTGGAAGTGTAGGGAACACCAAAACTACCTATGTGAAATGCTGATTATCTGACAGAGCACACCTTAATCCCTTTATCATCTGCCATCTTGATTACTTGCAAACCCAGGCAGCTGGCAGAATGAATCAAGCAGATAAGGGGCATAAAACAGACAATCGGGTGGGAGGGGTTAATGAGATTGGAGAGGGCCCCTAAGAAGAGCAGGGCAGGGTTTCACTTGCCACTGGCCAATCCTGCTCTCTTCTTCCCTCCCTCCATGCTTTTGCTGTCCCTGTCCTTCTCATCAAAAAATAAAAACAAAAACATGAGTCCCTTTTCCCTAACTTGGATCCAAGGGTCCAAATAGCTGACCACATTATATACTTTGGCTTCCTTTTAAAAAGGAACGGAGCAAGTGTGTATAAGTGTGTGTGTGTGTGTGTGTGTGTGTGTGTGCACGTGCACTGCAGGCAGGTTAGGCTCAATAGCTGCAGATTTCCTTTCCTTTATGTAACCCATGGAAACTTTCCAGCTTCCACCAACTTGGACAATCCCAGGAACTGCACATAGCAGAGGCAGCTGGATAGAAATCTCTCCCGCCTGTTCCTCCCACCTGTGAGACCTCTTGCTCCAGGTGGAGGTGCAGCTGCAGCCAATTACCCTATCTGAAAAGAGCTGCCTCACTGCAAGATGTGAAATACAGACCTTGACCACACTCACTTTTTAGCTCCCTGCCTTCCACTTATCAGGTCAGCAGGGCTACTGTGGGTAAAAAAAGGAAGATCAGGCTCCCTTTCTTCTCCTCCTAGCAGTAAGCAGACACTCAGACTGTACAGAGAACAAAAATGTGTTGGATTAAATGAAGCTAGCTAGCCACATGAAGTTGGGCAATGGGCAACCATTCTAAGTCTTAGTTCCCTCAAATGGAAATGAATCAGTTGAAGTTCTCTGTGACTTTAAAGTTGTGTAATTCTACATGATGTTACCATTGTTAATCTGGCACACACTTGAATATGCACATATATAAAGGGACATAATACAGATACCTTACATAAATTCAATTATTCAAGCTACTTTTCATACTTAAAAATAAAAATGCTGTGTATTTATATTTTGCCTACATATACAGGGTTGCTATGAGTCAGAACCGACTCAATGTATGAGTCAACAACATACATGATATGGAGTCCTGGTGTGATGCTATAGGGTATGCACTGGACTATTAACCATAAGGACAGTGGATCAAACCCATCAGGCATTCCTCAGAAACCTTATGCAGTTTTGCTACAAGTCAAAATGCATTCAAAGGCACTTAACACCTAACAGGCTTGACCTGGGTTATAATTTGAAAAGTATTTCAAAGGCGTATGGCCTAGAAATTTTTTACCAGGCAGCCTGGTATTTCTTCATTTTATGCTTTTTTTTGGTCTAGAAGTGTAAGGAACATCAAGACTACTTACATGAAATGTTAATTATCTGAAGAACACACCTTAATCCCTTTATCATCTGCCATCTTGCTTGCTTGCAAACCCAGGCAACTGGCAGAGTGAATCAGGCATGCATGAAATTATATATTGCTATATTTATACAAATATAATACAGAGAGTCCCAATGTGGTGCTGTGAGTTTATGCGCTAGACTGCAAAGTCAGTTTGAATCTCAAAGTCAGCAGTTCAAGCTCACCAACAGCTCCTTAGAAATCCTATAGAGGGTCACTATGAGTTGGAACTGACTTGATGGTGCATAACAACAACAACAACAATACAAAATAAAGTTCTTTGTCATAAACATATTGCAAACTATGGAGTCGTGGTGTGGCACTGTAGGATAGGCACTGGTCTGATAACCAAAAAGTCTTCAGATTAAAACAATTGCTTCTTGGAAACCATATACAGAGTTACTATGAGTTGGAACTAACTCGATGGCACTTAACAACAACAACAACAACACATGAGCTGTTTGTGGTTTTTCCACCTTAACTTAGATTGTATTTGACTTTCGACACTCAACCATGGAAGGTAAAATTCCATCAGAATTACTATTGTAATAGGCAGTGGAATGAATATAAAGAAAAGAATGTGGATTTGAAGCTAGATCTAGCTGGATTGCATTCTTGAATTTGAGTCTTGTTTTTGTTGTCTGTTAGATGTGTGACCTTACACAAGTTACTTAAGCTCACTGGTCCCCAGTTTCTTCAATGTCAAATAGGAATAATAATGCACATCTTACAGGATTTATGAAGATTAACCAAAATAGCATATGTTGTTGTTTTGTTTTTAGTTGCTGCCGGAGTTGGCTCTAACTCTTAGCAATGCTATGCACAACGGAACAAAACAGTACACGTCCTGTGCCTTCATCACAATTGTCTTGAGTCCATTGTTGTAGTCAGTGTGTCAGTCTATCTCACTGACCCTCTATTTTACCAAACATGATGTCCTTTTCCAGGGACTGGTCCCACCTGATAACATATCCAAAGTGCTTGAGACTAAGTCTCTCCATCTTCACTTCTAAGGAACATTCTGGCTGTACTTTTAAAACAAATTTATTTGTTTTTCTGACAGTCTATGGTATTTTCAATATTCTTCAAAACCACTAGGATTCAAATGCATTGATTCTTCTCCAATCTTTCTTATTCACTGTCCAACTTTCATATGCATTTAAGGCAGTTGAAAATGCTAACTATGGTTTGGGCCAGGTTTACCTTAGTCCTCAAACTAACATCTTTGTTCTTGAATACTTGAATGAGGTATTTTGCAGCAACTTTGTCCAGTGCAATACATCTCTTGAATCCTTGACTGTTCCTTCCATGAGCATTGATTGTAGATATAAATAAAGTGAAATATTTGATGTAGTGGTTAGTCAACTTGACTAGGCCAGGATTTCCAGAGATTTATCAGTTGGGATGTGCTTATTCCCATGGTGATGAAACCTGATACAGGCATAGTTAGCTCTGTGAAGATTGGCTATGAGCAGCCAATCAATTGAAAGGGTATTTCCATGGGGTGTGGACTGCTCCAAATATAATGGACACATGAGAAAGATACAATGAAAGGGAAAGCTGGCTGGTTTGTTCTTTGGAGAGTTGTGTGAACGGATCTCACTCTTGAAGGCTAGAGCTGCAAGTCAAAGAACCAGCTGGTGTGAAGTGCAGGGAGGAATGTATGAACAAATTTGCAGATGGTACCCACTTGACCTAGCTTGGATGGCTAAAGTTGAGCTGACCAGAATCTGATCAGATGACAATAAAGATGTTCAATACTCTGAGCAAGTGTCAATTGCTACAACTCGATTAACTGTACTGTTGATTATGAATGCAGTTGCTCAAAATTCCAATCAGAATGGAAGATTCTTCATATCAAGGAAGATGCCTATGTCCTCAGTATACTGGATTGGTAGGGAAGCACATTTAGACATTGACTATCAAAAATGGGGGACTATAAAGGCGTGAAATGGCTGGCTTACAAGCATTCATGGGTTTGCTTAGTTTCAGAATGAGAGTGATGTGGTAGGCTCCCCACTGACTAGTTTTCCTATTTTCCAGATGGATCTGGTGAAAGGGAGTAAGGGAGGATACTGATAGGATTTTATTATTTCATTTGGAATTGTTAGCAGGATTAATTGTCAAAACTGTAATTGTAGAAAATGTGTAACTAAAAGCAGGGAGTAGTTATCTTTTATTTCAGGAACAGATGATTCCAGGACCATCATTAAGGAACAGCATGGGATCCCTGCCTGGGAAAGTGGCTACAGCAGAGATGGCAGCAAAGAAGGTGGCATGGAAAGACAGAGCAACTATGGACTCTAGACCCATGGACTGAGCAAGGCAGGAGGCTGACTTGCAGAATGTGCTCTTTGAACATTCAAATTAGTATATATTTTAAAATTTTGTTTTATATGTGTGCATCCAATATTTTTGTTTTGTTCATTTGACATATAAAATGTAAATGGGGTCAGTTCATTTTCAGTTGTATGTGTTTTAGTTATATCATGTTAGGCACAAATATGACTTTACAATTTTCTTTATTTAGAGATTATGCATATAGTTTATAGGTTTGAAGTTGATGAGGGTGAACTGTAATGGTTAGGGTTCTATGTCAACTTGACTAGGCCAGGATTTCCAGATGTTTAGCAGTTTGGATGTGCTTAATCCCATGGTGATGAAACCCAATACAGGCATAGTTAACTCTGTGATAATTGGCTATGAACAACCAACTATTGAAAGGATGTTTCCTAAGGGATGTGGCCTGCTTTCAATATAATAGATATTCTGGAAAGGTTCTTTTCTCTCTTCCACTTGGGATCTGGGACTCTGCAACTGTTAAGTCATTTCTTTGATAACAAACTTCTATTTATATATAAATATATACATACATATATATATACCCATATACATGAGGGTGAGTCAAAAATTATCTGTACTCTGATTATGTTAAAAAGCTGATTACAACATTGAGCATGTGTGTGAAATGAGTCTGTCGAATAGATGAGTGACTGTGGATTATGTGGCAAATCATTTCCAAATCAGCCATAGCTCTGCCTATGAAATAATCCATGACAGACTTTGGTTTTGAAAAGTTTGTGTGAGGTGAGTACCAAAGCATCTTATGGGAAGGTATAAACAGAAGTATTTGGACATCTGCAAACAAAATTTGGACTGATACTCAAAGGAAGGTAAAAAATTGTTAGAAAAATCATTACTAGTGATGGATGATATATGGATTCAACACTATGATTCTGAGAATAAACAGAAAAGAATGAGATGAAAACATCCTTAATCTTTAACCAAGAAAAAGTTCAAAAGTCAACCATCAGCTAGAAAATTGCTGCTTACAGTTTTCTGGGATTTTCAAGGGCCAGTATTGAAACACTCTCAGGGAAAAAGGTCCAACAGTCAACAGTGCTCATTACAGTGAGATGCTCACTGAACAGCTAAAACCTAAACTTTGGAATAAATGTAGAGGACTACTATTTAAGGGTGTTGTGATCTTGCATGACAATATGCAACCACACACCTCTGCCCACACTGTTGACACTCTGCAAAAACTTCATTTTGAGCTGTTAAAGCATCCTCCCTATAGTCCTGATCTTGC